>NC_051085.1:49131015-49431015 GCF_004664715.2 Peromyscus leucopus
ATCATGGAGAACAGTGGCTCACATATCCTAGGCTCTCTAGCATCCAAGGTTATGGATGACCTCGAACTGAAGTCAGACACACTCCATGAGATTTGTAGGCAGAGCAGAGGCATGGCCTTTGTATCTGCTGCTCCTCTGGGAGCTCAGTGGATGGTGTATTTGGGTTTGGTTTCTTTTCATCAGTGTTAGAGGGTATAGAGATTATCTTATGTATCAGTGGAGAAGGAACAGGGACACCTTTGCCTGAGCATGTCAAAGCAAGGTAGAGAATCAGGTCTCCTGACTGTGGCTCCTTCTTCATCATGTGACATTTATTTTTATTTCATTTACTTGGTGTAGAGAATATGACTGTGTGCATGTGTGTATATGGATGTGTGTAGTTGCCCACAAAAGTGAGTGTAGAGGCCAAAGGTTGATGTCAGGTGTCCTCTTCAATCTCTTCTCCACTTTATTTTTTGAGGCAGGGTCTCCCATTGAACCTGGAGCTCAGGGTTTCCCCTAGGCTTCTGGCCAGCGACTCCCTAAGGTTCCCCTATCTCTGGTGCAGCACAGGAGTTACTGCTGTGCAGTGCATTGCCACACCCAGATTTTTAAGTGGGTGCTAGGGATCCAAACTCAGTGCATTTCAAGCACTTTATCCACTTAACAATCCTCTTGCCCACAGTGAATTTTGAGAGTTCCTAGTCACTAAATAGTCAACAGCCCTTCTGGTGGACAGTCCCTCAATGCACTAAGACACATTCTTGTAAATGCAATATAATTTTTTTTCTCTATCAAATAACTAGAGAGGGCTCTGGTCCTGGAAATCTAACCCTGACTGACAGACATGCAATCCTCTATCCATGTGTGATGGTTATTCTTAGTTGTCAATTTGACTACATCTGGAGTTAACTAAAATCCAAATGACTAGGCACACCTTTGAGGGATTTTCCTTCTTAATTAAATCATCTGAAATGGGAAGACCCATTTCTATCTGGATCTTTGAAGTGGGAAGATACATCTTCAATCCAGATCTTTTGAGGTGGGAAGCTCCACCTTTTATCTGTACCACAGCATCTGCTGGCAGCCTATATTAAGGACACGGGAGAAGGAAGCTAGCTCTTTGCCTCAAGCTCATCCTTGCCAGTAAGTCCATTCCTTCATTGTCTTTAAAACCTATTTCTTTGTTATTCCAGTATATATTTGAAGACCATCTGAGACATTCAGTCTCATGAACTGAGCAACTGCTTGATTCTTGGACCTTCTGTTCATAGGCAGTCATTGTTGGATTAGCTGGACCACAGCTGGTAAATTGTTCTAATAAATCCCCTTCATTTATATTCATTCTGTAAGCTCTATTCCTTTAGAGAACCCTGACTAATACATCTGGATTTTCAATTCAGGTACTAAAATGAGCATTTGCAGTAGTTAGGATGCACTTGGAATACCTACCTACTTTCTTCTTTATGTGAATTTCTGTAGTCCTTTAAGAGCCAGCTCTCTCCCTTGTGAATGCTTCTTTGACACCTTTTCAGTATCACTCACAACCCCCTCTGTATGTTGGCACCATGTTTTCACAGTGCCTCTTTCATTTCATATCATATCACATTACTGATTATCTGTGATGAGTCATATTACTTTTCCTTCACCCACAAAATCCTTGATATTAAAGAATGGAGCTTCGAGATTTATATGCTTACACCTAAGAAGAGATGAAATATTCTGAATATGTTGGAAATGTTTGTATTTGAGAATGGGTGAGTAAAATGCTTGGAAAGACAGTGTGTGTGTGTGTGTGTGTGTGTGTGTGTGTGTGTGTGTGTGTGTGTTGTCTAACCCTCTTAAATAATGATCACTTTTATTGAAATACTATGGTAGAAGATGATTGTTAGTGGAGAGGTTGGAAAAATGGCTCTTATGTTCAGACGAGATTGGAGTGTGCAGGGTAGTAAAGCTGTAGGACTAGTTCTTGTATGTAGGCACCAACCTGTGTAATTGCAGAAACAAGTATTCTGAACCTTTACTCTAAGCCAGGCATTAGGCTGGAGACTTGACATCAACCATTCCCCTTTGATCCTGCAACACACCTCCAAGGCATCTATCTTTATGATTAAGAGAACTGGGGCTCATAGAAATTAAGTAGCTATCTAATGTTACACAGCTAGTGAGTGACTACAGCAGGCAATTAAGGCTCACTAAATACCTGTGCAGATTTGGTTTCCAGTCTTTCATATATGTGTATGGGTGCATGCATATATGCATGTATTTTGACAAAGATCCACTATGTAATTCAGTCTGACCTCACACTCTCAACCCTTCTTCATTAGCCTCCCGAGTGCTGAGATTATAGACCTGTTACTACACCTGGCTCCCCACCTCCTTTATGATAAGGTTAGGGCCACATCACCCACCAGTCCTAGCTGATGGGCTCTGTGGAGAATTGATGTGTGCGTCACTGCCGGGTGGAGGCAGTAAAGACCTGGCATGCTCTTTCACCTTTCTCGTTCTTGCTGTGGGAAGACACGTGTTGCAGAGAGTATGGGCCATGTAATGAAGGGAGGGGGTTCTCCCAGCTTGCATTGCGTGAGTGGGAGATAAACACTGACTGGGTTAAGCCTCTATAATGCCAGAAGTTGCCTGTTGTTCTGACTTATCCTGGGGAAGGCAATGACTAAGCTGTCCTTCTAATCAGCAGCAGTTCAACTCCACAGGTGGTTCTTATCCATTCTCTACTGCTCATGCTTGTCTTGGGAAAATGAGATACATGCAGCCATGAGAGGTGGAAGGCAGTTCAAAATGGAGGTAAAGGACCCAGCCGAGCAATCTCTGGAGTGCATGGCTGCTAGGGTGGATACAGAGGCAGCTCCTGTGCAGATTAGGACTGAGGCTCCAGGGATCCGGCACAGTGGGCAACAGCCAGGGTTCTCAGGAAACCAGCTATTACTGTCCTTATCAGGCCCAATTTCCTAATTCCTTCCCCGGCTCTTGGGCCATAGAGCCGTGATAAACAGCAGCTGGATTCTACCAGTAACTAGTTGGAACAGAAATGTAGGGAACACTGGGCTCCGAAGCCCAAGCTGTTTATAGAGAGCTTGGGTGGGTTAGTCCCGTGACTGTGCACAGATGTGGTGCAAAATCCCTTCAAAGTCTGGGTTGATGCTCTCCGAGTCACGTGACCCTCTACACCATCCCTGTAGCTGCTTAGTCAGACCTGATGTTGTGCAAAGTGATGGCTGAGACTGGGAGAGGAAATCCCTGCTTAGCTCTCCCTGCCTGAGATGAGAAGGAAGAACAGGCTCACACAAGATTATCTCTGGCAGTGTGGAGAATGGCTGTCCTGCTGGGTTCCATCATCCATTCATGTCACTGGATGTTTCCTATGTTTGGAAGAGCATCACTATTTATCAGAAATTACAATCAGGAAACATCACCGTACGGAATACAGATGTCTGGCCCCAGATGTGTACACTACCCCTTCCTTACTCTTGATGTTGAACAAGTCACTTAAACTGCCCAAGTTCCTATTTCCTCAACAAGGTCACAGAGATTAATCTCTGATCACCAAGCCAAGCTACTCATTTATATACTCTACCCACACATTGTGAGGCCCAGAAAAATATAAAAACCCAAAGTGAAAAGGCCCAAAACAATTAATTATCCATTCATTTCTAGTAGTTAGCTGCATTCTGTTAAATGGCTACAACCCCTGTTCAAAGCTCAGGCAATCATTTCAATGATGACCAAGCCAAGTGGCAAGATGGAGCACTGGTCCTGCTCCCGGAAAAATACATCAAAATGAGTTGAGTCATCTGCCTGAGTGACAATCTATTGCTGCATATTTACAGCTCAATCTTGCTGAGCCTTGGACTTCTCACCCACCAAATAGAGATCATTAGAGAGCCCTACCTCATAGGATCGCTGTGAGGAAATCCTGTAAGTCATGGGGAGCACTCAGGAAGTCGTTAGCATGTAGGAAATGCTCAGTGAATCACTGTCGCCAGGCTGAGGATGTAGCTCAGTGGGCAGAATTCTTGCTGTGCAAGCTCAGAAATCCGAGTTCAGATGCCCAGAACTCAAACCAAAAGTAGGAGTGTGATACATTGAAGCATTTAGGTAGACACACTCCTAAAAGCAGAGGCGGATCCTGGGGCTCAGTGATCAGCCAGTCTAGCCAAAATGGGGAGGGAGCTCCAGGTTCAGTGAAAGGCCTTATCTAAAACAAACAAACAAACAAACAAACAAACAAACAAACAAAAACAGTAAGATAGGGAGTGATAGAAGACACAAGACATTGACCCGTTGTGGGAATTTGTTCCATTCAGGCAATGACTTAGGGTGTGGCTTTGTCTGAGAACATGACCCCTTCAGAGCCTAGAGAGAGTCATCATTCACTCGCTTGGGTGGTCGGGACTGTGTCAGGTGGAGAGCAGCTTGCAATTGGTCCCCATTGACCTTGAGCAGAATGGCAGCTGGATCAGCAGGTTGTCTACCTTGCTTTGTACTGTTAAGTCTGTATTCCCATCGCACCCCTTAATAAATTGAGATACAGACTTTTGTGGGCTCTCGCCTCATTGATCTCTGACGTGCATGCACTCATGGGCTAGTACACACACACACACACACACACACACACACACACACACGGGGCTCTCTCTCTCTCTCTCTCTCTCTCTCTCTCTCTCTCTCTCCCTCTCTCCCTCCCTCTCTCTCATCTCCATCATGAGCATCACAAACCCTCATGTAGTTATCCACATTTCAAAGCACACATCCATCTTCAGGACTGCCGACTTTCTGTCAATACTTCCCAAGTCGAATGATGGTTGCCTGTCCTGTGATCCTTAAATAAGTTGTTCTCTGGAGAGTCGCATGTCATGGAGGGGCCCACATGAACATTCTGGAAACTGCTCTGGCTGCTCTACCCAGTGCTTTTTTTTTTTCCCAGCTGTGCTCCTCACTCCACGGCTGCCTCATCTGAGTCACAACCGTATGGCATTTCCTGTGACAGTCTGCTGACCTGCTCACCAGACACCCATGGGAGATCTCAGTGATCACGACCCAGAAGCACCTGGAGATTGTCACAGGCGCTGAGTGGCTTCAGCACCTTCGATCCAAGGCTACAACATGGGAAAGTCATCTGGGCTGGCCAGAAATGTGGTTGGGAGCTCATATGACTTCCTGAGAGGCCACCTCGGTCCCAGAGCCCAACCTGCAGGGATGATCACACTGGGCAGAAATGAAACTGGGGAGCAAGAGGCCCTGAGGACATAGACACACCAGACTTGCTTCTGTTGTATGCCAATACCTTCATGTAGTAACTTAGCTTCCCCCTGCCTGCTGACTTCCTCCCTTCCTCTTCCCGTCCCCTAAGCGCTAATTAGAATGTTTTGTCTACAAACCATCCCTTGCACAAATACGCACATGTGCCCATCTCCCATGGGTACCTCAATGCTCCACACGCCTCAGCTTCTTTCACCCAATTCTGGGGCCTGTTCTTACCATGTGCAACCATGAAAGAGTGTGTGCCTTTGCAGGTGGCTTGTAAGCACACACAGATAGACATTCTGGCTGCAGAAATGGGAACCGGAACACAAACTTGAGCATAACAGCAACCCCAGAGGAGAAAAACAAATCTGAGGCCTAGTTTTGCTGGATGGAGGAAAGTTGTATCATCTAAACATTTCCCCATTGAAAGAAAGGACAGGGAGTGTGGGACAGACCTCCCTGTGTGGGATAGAAGAGGTCTGAGAGAACCTCGGGGTCCCCAGTGGGTATGTCTGGTGACAGTGTTTCTCTTCCACAGCCAGGAAAGACAGAAGCAGGACTTCAAGGGAACATGGTGCTGGAACACCACCTCCAGAACAATTTTCTGTAATCAATGCAGAGAGGAGTGAGTAGACCGGCTCGTCAGTTTAACTGTTGTAAGGGAGCTCAGCAAACTCCAATACAAATGGATCCGTTAGAAGCATTAGGAGAATAGTGTGTGAGGCAATGACAGAGCACACAGAAAGATGGGGAACAAGGCCCCCAACAGAAACCAGGAGCTGATCCAGTCCACGAACAAAAGACGCAGCAGAGAACGCAACACGGCCAGCTTGAGCAAGCAGAAGCAGTGTGTGAATTCAGACAGGTTACTTGAAATGACCCAATCAAAAGAAAGTTAGAAAGAAAAGAAAACTACAGGATTCACAGGACGCCCTTGACCATGGCATTGCAAGAGGGACAAGATGGAGATAATGAGGAAGAAAGCTGCTCTGGGTGGAATATGAATGTGTCCCCAAGTTTGAGTGCCAAAGGCTGGTCCTCGGTAGGACAAGGTCGAGAGGCAATGGACTCTTTGAAAGGCGATCCCTGTGGTAAGGTAACCAAGTGACAGGGACACCGCTTTTAGAAGGAATTAATGTAATGTCAATCTGTCCGTAACCCACACTCCTAGCCATATCCCCAAGTGTCCATTTACTCAGTGTGCAAAGCCAAGAACAGACAGACATGGAGCTGGACATTGCCGCGAGGAGCTTAAATGGCAGGACAAAACTGGATCCCTGAAGGGACTCTCTTCCTGCTCTGCCTCTGGCTGCCTTGCTCTGTCGTCTCTTCTTGGCTACCTTTGAGCGTGGGCCCCATGATAGGCCTCCATGCTCCAGCCACATCATCAACACTAAAATGTCATTAACTTAACCTTCCCGGTTTGAGGTTTTCAATGGTTCCTTAGATGGAGAGAGCATTATTCCACACACCATGTTTATAATTAGTTGGTCCTGTGAACTCAGTCATGAGTTTCAGCACTCGCCAATTGCTGAGTTACTCACACTTGAGAGTTGGCCTGAGAACATGCACAACAGCTTTTAAAGGAGTTATGGACCCATTCACCTCATCTGAAAAGTGCACACACCAGTACTTATTCCCACCCCAGCCAACAGCTTTGTAAGGGACTGAGATGAATCATGGTAGCTCCGGCTCTCTAGACAGCATGTGCCAGACTGACCTAAACCTGGAGTGCACATGGGGTAGGCAAGAACTCACCATGAAATCTTCCACAGTCTATTCCCGTGAGCCTCTATGGACATTGTTGGTTCATATTCCCGGCAATGTTTATTGAGTGTGAATCCCAGTGGCTCCATGGAGTCTGCTAATAGGACCATGACTCGTTTAAGGAAAGAAACATGGAAGCAGGGAGGAAGTTGGTGAGTCCACAAAGCTCATACGGGGTCAGCCTTGGGGACAGGCAGGTCCCACCTCATGCGTGGTCAGGGCATAGACAAGTCCTGAGAAGCCTATATTGGACAAAAGGTGTAGAGGGAGCACTACAAGCCATAAACCTGTGACAGTCATCATCCTTCTAAGAAGGGATTTGTGATGCTGGGGGTGGGGGTGGCATGACCCTTTCTTCACGAGGCCTCTGCTCTGAGATTAGATCACCCAGTCATCCACGGTCTCTGGCTATAGGAGCTGGTCAGGGAAATGGGGATGGGATGGGCATTTTCATACAAAAGATTTTTCGCAAAGTTTCAATGATCCAACTTGTGACTGTCCAGATGTGCGAAAATCCCATGGGAAGTAAGAACGGAGGGGAAAGGAAGCCCAAAGCTTTTTAATATGGTTAGAAAGTCACTGAGTAGTTTGGTATTGAATGCAGTGCTTCAGGAACAGAAAATAACCTATCTAGTGTCTGTGTCGGTTATAAAGCCTCACTATAAAAGGTAAATCTGAGAACCTGCCACTCAACTTAGAACCACTAAGCACCGACTCTTGCCAAACCTTCTAAATAACAAGTGTGTTTCCTCTTGATTAATTGACCTAGAATGAGAATATTCCTAAAATTTGTGTTTATCATTTCCCTTTTTAAAACTAGTTTATGTATATATCCTTTTGGTATATATGTATGTACACATGTGCAGGTACACATACGTGCTTATGGAGGTCAGAGGACTACCTCAGGAGTCATTCCTCAGGTGCTGCCTGCCTTATCTTTCTTCTGAGACATATCTCTATGGGCCTGGAACTCACCTAGAGGCTAGACTGGCTGGTCAGAAAGTGCCAGAGATCTACCTGCCTCTGCCTCCCCAGCGCTGGGATGATAAGTACAGACCACCATGTCTAAGTTTTTCAACGTGAGTTCTGAGAAATCACCTCAAGCCCCCGCAAGGCAAGCACATGAGCAACAGAGTCGTCGTCTGTTCTGGTGCTGTAACAGAACACCACAGACTGGGTCACTGCCAATACCACAAAAAAGAAAAACTTATTCATCTTAGTTGTGGTGGCCAAAAAGTGTAGCAGCAAAGTGTCAACATCCTGCAGCGGTTTCTTGCTGTCCCATAACATGGGGGTTGGGAGGAACGGAAGATACAAAAGAGAAGCCATTGAGCCCTTCCTTTTCTTGTCATGATGGGGCTCCTTCCTCGTCATCTGACTCTAATTACATCCCACCTCCACATGCTACCAACAGATCAGTCTCTGGGTTGGGTTTCTAACACATGAACTTTTAGAGGCATAGTCAAGCCAACATGTTGCTTGTTTTGAGATTTTAAAAATTGGTACCGACGTGAGTGGAACCTTCTCTGACCTGTTTGTTACTAGATATTGCTAGAATTCTTTCATATTTCAACTGTGCAACATTCCCTTATACGTACATAGAACAGATTTTACTTTGTCCTATACACAAGCTTTTGAATCATTTTTATGAATAATATCTTAAGAATGTATTGTATCTCTTTTCCAGGGTACATGTACACAGTTTTCTTTGAGATAAACATACATATATCCCTTGAAATTACTGTGTCAGAGAGCATGTGTATTATGTTCTCAACTTTAAAAGCAAAACGCCAAGCACTTTCCAAACTTTATGTATCATTTTACACTCTTAACTACACAATGTTTAAACAATCTCAGTCAACTTTCTATCATGCTAAGAGGAAAACCCGGAGAAAATCAGATTAAACAGTACAAGACAGAGTTTGGTTCCTGGTTTCACTGGTGTCTGTGATCCTTGACTACGTTGTTTCTGGGCCTTTTTTATGGCAGACCACTGTGGCAGGGGTATGTGGTGGTCCAGAGGCCATCTCCCAGCCAAAGTGAAGAGAGGAGAGGAGGGAGCCAGGGATAAGCATGCCCCTCACGTGTTCACCCCAATGACTTTCTTATTCAAACTAGGCTCCACCCCCAAAGGCTTGTGTCACCACCGAGCCCACTAAGCTATGAATTGATCAATAGATGATCAATTGATGAAGTTTGAACCGTCCCAAAGTTTCACCTCTGAACATTGCTGCTCTGGGGACCAAGATGTCAATACATGAAGGACATTTTGGATCCAAACCCTGACAGACATCTCTTTTGAAGCATTTTCAGATGTGTTGAGTTTTGATAGTTCAGGCAGACCTACCACAGATCCTTAGCTCACCTTTCTTTAACTATAACACTGACTTCCTTATCTCACCATTTACGCATTTTTTTTCTGTGAAATACTCATCCATAGCTGATCTCTATTTTCTATTGATTTTCTTTCTCTTATCAACTTGGAATTTTTAATATATGAAGACTAATAATATTGTGTTACTCTATATATTAAAAATAGAGGTTTGGTTTTTACTTTCCTTTTGGAATGTTTGTTTGAGACTGGACCTCACTTCCCTACTCCAGAGTCTTCACTCTATCCCGCATGGTTTCCTTCCCATGGTTTGAGTATCTTGTGTCTCCTCTTGGAGTCCCAGATCCATCTGGAATTGACTTGCATATGTGATGTGATGCTTAGGTCCAACTTTCTCTTCTCCATATAGATAATAAATGGTCCTAAGAACATTCATGGATCAGTGCCTCTTCCATCATAGTTTTTTAAAGGGCCTGGAAGTGTTTTTTTCAGGTTCTCATCCTGCTATGTCATGGTGTCTTGCTTTGAGCAGCCAATAGGAGACTGTGTAACTTACTGTGCTAGTTACTTATCATGTTGTGGTGACCAAAAAATGCCTGACAAAAGCCACTTGAGGCGGAAAGGCTGACAGCTCAAGGGTACAGTCCATGGGTGGGGAAGCATGGCAGCAAGAGCAGGAGGCGGCTGGTCCCACTGCCTCTACAGTCAGGAAGCAGAGAGAGGAATGCTGTGCCCAGCTCACCTTCTCCTGTAGTCAGCCCCAGCCAATGGAATAGTGTCCATTATGGGGTGTTGTAGAATATTATTTTAAGAAGTGTTACCTTTGTTTATTCTGTGGGACATTTGTTTTAATGATGCAAAGATGCATTGCATTCTTTTATGTTGTATCTGTGAAGCTGTGTTACTTTGCCTGTCTAAAACACCTCATGGTTTAATAAAGAGCTGAACAGCCAGTAGCTAGGCAGAAGAAAGGATAGGCAGGGCTGGCAAGCAGAGAGAATAAATAGGAGGATAAATCTGGGAGGAAAAGAAGAAAGAGCAAGAGAGCAAGGAGAGGAGGATGCTAGGGGCCAGTCACCATGGAGTAAGAGTGAAATTAAGATATGCAGAAGTAAGAAAAGGAAAAGGCTCAGAGGCAAAAAGTAGATGAGATAATTTAAGAAAAGCTGGCTAGAAATAAGCCAAGCTAAGACCTGGCATTTATAATTAAGAATAAACCTCAGTGTGTGATATATCTGGGAGCTGGGTGACAGGCCCCTTAAAAGAGCAAAAATAACCAACAACAAAGGGGTATCCTATCTCAGCTAACCCAATCAAATAATGCCATACAAGCATGCCCAGCGTTTAACATCACCTAGAGAATCTCTCACTGACACGCCCATTGTACCTTCATTTTAAAATAAATATGAATGCCTGGTAAGCCTTCTAACTTGTTTTTTTTTTCTGTGTTGGTGTGCTAGACTATTCTGAAAACTTGTCTCCCATTCAAATTGTAGAAAAATATTGTCATATTCCTTGAAAATCTATTGGAAAATTAAAGCAATTAACTTCTTTATTAAATAATCTTTTAAACCAAAACATGTATATATATAAAATTGATATTTTAACAGCATTTAAAATGGTTCTTCAAATTGTGTCTCTATTAATAGTACATGGATATAGCCAGACCCCTCTTGATCTAATCACTTCCAAAACTAGCAAAAAAAAAAAAAAAAAAAAAAGGCAAAAGCAAATGAGACTTCAGATTCCATTTCAGACTGGAGACATAGAAGATACGTTTAGTGCCTCCTGGGGGTATTACTGCAGTGTAACTAGTTTATTTCCTACTATATTTTATAAACTGCTTACTGCCTGCTATATAAATGTAATTGCTTTTTATATTGATCCAGTAATCTTGCAAAACTAAACCAAAATCTTAATGAAATTTCTGCAAAATTATTGAAGGTTATAAATGTAGGTTTAATAATATCATCAAATAGTAATAATAGGGTTTTTTTTTAATTTTATGATCAAGACTCATCTCTTACTATATAGCTAAGCATCCTGTTGTCATGAAAAATGATGATCATGGTGTTGTTTTAATCTTAAATTATTATCTCTATTTGTGTTGGGAATGAAATTGTCTATCATTTTGTAGACATTTACCATCCATGAAGGGTATTCTCTTCCATTCTCAATTTACAATAATTTGTTTATTCTTATCAAAGGATTCATTTCTGATGCAAAAAGTACTATATTGTGTCTATGATTTCCAGTTTTTTCCATTTTTTTTTGGGGGTACAAGGTTTCATGATGTAGCACAGGCTTGGCTCAAAATCATGATCTTCTGCCTCAGCACTCGAGGGCTGAGATTCCAAGTACCCCCCTACTGTGTGCAGGCCATCCACAGTTTTTAAGTTTGTGAACCAGTCCTTATCACTAAGGAAAATCCAACTTTATCTTGATGTCTTCATTTTTTCCAGTGTTACATTTGTTCAGTTAATATTTTATTAAAGTTCTTTGTATTTGTGTTCATATGTGAGACTGTCTAGCTTTGCTTTATACAGCCTTTGTCTGGTATAGTCTCAGGGTCTTAAGGGCCTCCTGCGTTGGAGAGTCTTGCCTTTAGTGTACTCCCTAGAAGAGTTGTGTTCTATACGATGGACGGTGATTTAACAGTTGGTGCAAACTCACCCGTGAGGCCATCTGGATTTCTGAGGAAGGAAATCAGCTTTGATTCGAGTCCCTTGCTGATCAGAGAAGCATCATGGTTCCCCTTTTCTCCCTGAGGATGTTTGGATGGTGTCCTCTTACAGCATTTGTCCATCTCCCAGACTTTATTCTATATTATTACTCAGACTCTTTGTTCTTAATAATGGTCCTTTCTCTGGCTAGGGTTTCATTTCATTCTTGGTATTTTTTTATTTCTGACTTCTCTGTATTTTTCTTGATTGATCTCAGTTGTCTTAATGAACCATCTTTGACATTGATTCTTATTTTCCTTCTTATTTGTCTTTGCTCATTCCTTCTTTATTCCATTGGGGGGCTTCAGAATTATTTTTCTTTTAAAAAAATGTGCACACACGTGTGTGTGCAAGTGCACACATAAATGCCACATGGATGCAGTGCCAATGGAGACCAGAAGAATGGACGGTATCCCCTGGAGCTGGAGTTACAAGTGGTTGGGGGCCTCCTGACAAGGGTGCTGGGCACCGAACTCTGGTGCTCTGGAAGAGCAGTGTGTGCTCTTAACTACCAAGCCATCTCTCCAGCCCCCAGAGCCCCTTTCTAGCTTCCTGGAACTCAGCTCCTTGAGCGTCTGCTTTTTTCTCTTTCTAACACAAGCTCTTAGGGCATACATGTATCTTAGGATATTGCTTCAGAAGTATCCAGTGAGTTTTGAAATATACTTCATTTTCATTCTGTTTCTTGTAGTTTTTAATATTTAGCAAGTTAAATGAGATTTCTTGTGTTAAACACTGAGAGACTTATTTCTTAAGTTTTTCAAATATGTGGATTTAAACTTGTATTTTTGTTACTGATTTCAGCTTAACTGCAGAGAGGTCAATGAACACAATATGATGCTTTGAATTCACTGATACCTGCTTATGGCTAAGTATGAGGTCAACCTTTTGTAAGAGTCCCCTATGTAGGATGTGGGTATGGACATTTATTCTCTAATTTCTAATTCTGTATGTCGCTGCTAAACCTTTGTACTAATTTTACATTGCAGTCCACAAATAATTGAGAGAAATATATTGAATTCTCATACCACAATGGCAGAATTGCCTGTTTCTCTCTGTGAACTGATCACACTTTGTGGCCATTTTATCAAAAGCATACAGTTTAGAAGGTGTGTCTGATGAGTTTGGTTTTTGTTTAATGACCCTTCCTGTCACTGGTTTCTAGCCCAGTGTCTGCTGGGTAATAATACAGTTGCTAGTTTTATTTACTTTCGTATTTATTTAGTACATTCTTTTCATCTTCCATCTCTCCAGGTGTCTAGCTTTTGTATTTTCATAAATAACAGATACTAATGTCTTTATGGTTGTTGTTCGATTTGATTCTGGTGTGTGAACATATGTGTGGTGTATGTGTTTGTGTAGGGGCTGACCGGGGTGTGTGTACATACACTTGAGGAGGCCAGAAGTCGACATCAAACATCTTCCATCAACCTCCATGGAGACAGCATCTCTCACTGAAGCTAGAGCATCTGACAAAGGCTAGACTGGAAGCCAGACAGCTATGGGGATCATCCTGTCTTCACTCCCCCAGGTTTGGAATTAGAGGTGCAGACCACTGGACTCATCTTTTTGTCTGAGTGCTGGGCATCAAACCCAAGTCCTCATGCTCTCCTGGGGAGCACTTTCCCCACTAACTAAGCTGTCTCCCCAGTCCTGAGTGTCGTTCCTCTATCTGTTGATCTCTGGCCCTTTCCTGGAATGGTCAGTCTAGCCACATTTGTTATAATTATTATGATATGTACTTCGAATCAGTCTCTAGGTCCCTATTTTTCATTTCTTGCTTGCCCTGCTTTTTAAAAAATATTTTTAACACTTTCAAATAGACATTTTAGTCCTGTGTTTGCTAATGCCTAAAGTCTTTCTCCATTTTAAAAGCTGTTTTATACTTTTTTATTCAATGGCTGCATGGTGACAACAACATCAATATTAACAATAACAGTAGTAAACCATAAGTAAGTAAGTATGTAAATATATAACCATATATGTATTAAACAAATACCATATGACCTAGTATGTTTTAGGTATCTTATATAAATTTATTTAGTATCCACAGTGATCCTGAAACATAGGAAGTATCAACAAAGTCTACAGCCAATATCTTAACAATAGTAGGACCTGGGGCTGAAGATATTGCTCAACAATTAAAAGCACTGGCTGCTCTTCCAGAGGACAAGAGTATACCTCTCAGCCTCCATGCCAGGCAGCTCTCAACCACCAGGAACTCCAGGTCCAAGGGATCCAGTGTCCTCTCCTGGCATCCACAGGTATCTGTACACACATGGCATACACACATACATACATACATACATATGCTATGGGATGTTCTGTATGGCAAATGTGTTGCTCTGATTGGTTAGTAAATAAATCACTGATTGGCCAGTAGTCAGGCAGGAGGAAGTATAGGTGGGACAAGGAGGAGAAGAATTCTGGGAAGTGGAAGGCTGAGTCAGAGACACTGCCAGCCGCCACCATGACAAGCTGCATGTGAAGATGCCGGTAAGCCACGAGCCATGTGGCAAGGTATAGATTTATAAAAATGGGTTAATTTAAGATATAAGAACAGTTAGCAAGAAGCCTGCCACAGCCATACAGTTTGTAAGCAATATAAGTCTCTGTGTTTGCTTGGTTGGGTCTGAGCGGCTGTGGGACTGGCGGTGAGAGAGATTTGTCCTGACTGTGGGCCAGGCAGGAAAACTCTAGCTACATACATACATACACAGAGACAGACACACACATACACTCAAATAAAATGAATCTTTAAAAAATTATCAGGAACCAAGGACTCATTTGCTCCAGTCATTACAAATTGCAGACTGATTTTCCTGTATCTCAGCTACCGTGTGTGTGTGTGTGTGTGTGTGTGTGTGTGTGTGTGTGTGTGTGTGTGTGTGTGTAGAGAGAGCACCCCATGGGACTTCCATGGGATCCAGAACTCTATTTCTATAGTGCAAAGGGAACCAAACCTGAAGTACAATCATTCTTTCTGAGATACTTGTTCAGCAAACAGAAGCATTCGGTTGCTCTAAAACTGAAGACTCGGAAGTTAAAGACTGTGATATTTGCTAACGGGCAAGCTGTTTTCTGGATGCTGGAATGAGCATGGGATGGGGAAAAGGAGGCAAGAAGCCAAGAGAGATTAGGGGAAATATTTGTAATGCTTTATTTAAAGCAAAGCAGACGTGTCCTGATATGCCAGCCCTATGGTTTTGGAAGCCAGGGTGGAATGAATGAGGCAAGCCACAGTGTGGTTGTCAGGAACTCTTGAGGGATGGAGTAGGGATGGAGTAGGCCTTGGGTAGCCAAGAGAATGTTCAGAGGAGAGGACAGCATCGGGGATGTCACTGGAGCATCACATGCTGTCATTGCCTGCTGTATGGAGGGCTAGCTGGCTCCCCAAGTTTGGCTGTCCCTTTCCTTTCCTTCAGCTCACCTTTATTTCATGTTCCCAAGAATGGGAGCTGGCCAAGGCTGTCACTCTTTCCTCCTCTCCCTCAAGATGCCTCACACATGGATGCTCACACATAAACACATTATGACCCTGAAAGACGAGTCCTCATCAGTAGGGAATGATGTAGATGAAGGCTAGTGGGCCAAGTTCTGGCAACCTGGGGTGGGAAGTTGCTCAGTTGCACAGCCTTGTGCTGTGTCCTAACCATCGTGTCTACAAGCTTGCTTGAGCTTTGCTGCCAGGGACCCTGTCATGACTGAGGCTATCACTGCTTCATTTTATTTTCCACTCAACTGATTGTGAAATGAGGAGCCGCGAGGAATGAGGACCACACAGTGCATCTTACTCTCTGAGTCCTCACTACTCAGCCTGCTCTCCCTCACCTACAGAAAAGGAAACAGCAATGTGTTAGGATGAGAATCCTGAACATCTGTGATAACAGTCATAGCTGTGTCTGCAAAGAAGTCAGAAAACATGAGCTAACACCACTGAATCTCTGAGGAAAATGCACTACACATCACGAAATTAACAGTACCATTCTGATATGAGAGGCTGTACGTAATAAACGTATTTTCTAGAGTAGTTTTCTCAAATCACAGTTTCTTAACAAGCAAGATCTATTTTACAAGTTGTACCAGGAAATTTAGAACAACTCTTAAGCCTAGAAAGGCTTTTATTGTTCACTTCAACTGAAAAAAAACAAAACAAAACAATTTTTGTAGTCATGAAGCAATTTATCTTAAAATAATTGTGCAAATGTCCTCTCAACCCCATGAAAGAGAAGACTGAACGCTGAGTGCAGTTGTTTCCTGAGTGGGTTTGGATGGCCCCGTGATGCTGAACCCATACAAATGTCTTTGTTATAGACTGGTGTGTCAGCATCCGTCACGTGCACCTGGAGAAGCAGAGGGAGGGCATAGGAAGAGGGAGACACCTGGTAAGCCACATTAGGACCGAGTCCTAAAATCAGTGCTGCTCACCGTTTAAAAACCAACAACAAAAATAAATTTTAGAAAAATGTGTCTCACAGGAGAGTAGCTCTCACACAGCCCCAGTGGGTTCCACCTCCACATTTTGGTGCCGTTACCTTTCTCTGAGTGTGGGCTGGATTTAGTGACTTGTTTTTGATGAATAGCAGATGGCCAAAGCGACATGATATTATGTATAAGACGGTGGCTTCTGTCCTGGGGTGGCTCCATCCCTGTTATTCTAGAAAAAGCATGCTATGTGCCACCCTGTGGAAAGATGTACAGAGCAGCTAGTATGACCCTGGGTGGCCCACAGCTGCAGGCTGGCCTTCCCTGACTAGGCCTTGACATGACCATCACGACAGTCCTGTTTGGTCTTCAGCCTGAGAAGACATACTGAGGCAGAACTACTCAGCTACATCATCACAGGGCTTTGGACCCTCAGTAGCTGGGAGACAAATATGGTTGGTTTTAGTTATTAGGTTTGGGGTAGTTGGTTATGAATCAATAGGTAATAAATACAGTTGGCCTGGCATTTATGATTATTTGAAAGAAAATAAACTCTGTGTACACTGGGACAATGGAAGTTGTGGGGGTGATGGCTGGTATAGCAAGGAGGGGATGTGGTAGGAGTAGTTAGGAGAAAGGCAAACTCTGACATTAGCTGCTGGCATGCGAAGAGGAGGAAGAGAGAGGTGCTCCTGGTTTGAGTGTCCAGCTAATCACATGTCCTGGGAGAGATGAGGAGCTCAGGTTGGGGAGGGTCAATCTGTAGACACATTCAGACTTCTGGATGCAGCTAAAGTAGACAGCTGGAATCCCAAGGGAGAGTCTGGAATAAGGCTCCAGGTTTAGTCATTAGAGGCAGGAAAGCACTAAAGGGATGTGCAGACTCTAGCTAGGAGAGTGACTTCGTGTGCCTCAGTGAGCTGGTCTGAAAACAACAGATTGTTGAGCACATAGATAAAGTGCCTTGGAACCAGATCTTTTTTTTAACCAGAAAAGTCACATGTTATTTCATTTTTAATTTTAAAATTTATTCTTCTCTCATACAATATATCCTGACTGCAGCCTCCCCTCCCTTTATTCCTCCCAGTTGCTCCCCCACTTCCCCTCTCCCCGAGACCCACCGCTCTCCCATTTGCCTTCAGAAAAAAGCAGGGCTCCCAAGGATATAAACCAAATACAGCATAACAAGGTATGATAAGATAGGCACAAACCCTCATATCAAGGCTGGACAAGGAACCCAGCAAGAGGAAAAGAGTCCCAAGAGCAGGCAAAAGAGTCAGAGACACCCCTCTCTCCCTGTTAGGAGTCCCACAGACACCCCAAGCTAAGCAACACAGCATGTACGCAGAGGACCTAGCACAGACCCATGCAGGCTCAATGGTTGTCACTTCAGTCTCTGTGAGCCCCAATGAGCCCTGCTTAGCTGATTCTGTGGGCCGTGTTCTCCTGCTGTCCTCGACCCCTCTGGCTCCTACAATCCTTCCTCCCCCTCTTCCACGAGGTTCTCCAGGTTCTGCCTAATGTTTGGGTGTGGTCTCTGCACCTGCTCCCATCAGCTGCCCGAGGAAGCCTCTCTGATGACGATTGGACAAGGCACCAATGTAAGAGTATAGCAGAATATTGTTAGGAATCATTTCACTGACTTTTTTTTGTCAGTTGTGTTTGGTTCTGCCCTAGATCTCTGAGTCATCCAGCTTCCGGTTCCTGGCCATGTAGGCAGTGTCTGCCATGGCCTCCCTAGCATGGCTCGGTCTCAAGTTAGACCAGTCATTGGCTGGCCACTCTCACAAGCTCTGAGCGACCATTGTCCCAGCACATCCTGAAGGTAGGACAGGTGTAGTTTGAAGGCTTTATGTGACAGTATAGGCTGAAGATTTTGTGTCCCTGTCCCACCAGTGAGAGCCTTGCCAGGCTATCAAAGATGGCCAGTTCAGACTCCAAATCCTCCATTACTAGGAGTCCTCACTAGGGTCATCCTCATAGGCTTGAACCAGATCTTAACAGTAAATATCAGTGTGATCATCATTATTTGACATATTTGGAGGAGAGGCAAGTTTCCAACAACAAGGGACCCAGGAACTGAACATAACCTCCGTTCCCATCACTCCCCCCCTACACCGGGTCTCCTTCTCTACAACTGTTTCCAAGAGTGTTCAGAGTCAAAAGCAGCCTGCATTGCTTCAGAAAGCACAGTAAACAGGGTACGCCAGAGCTACAGTTTCAGGATTCAGGATAGTTCAGAAAGCCTGTGCTTTTTCTACCAAAAAGAAGTCTGTTTTCTTAAGGAGTTGTAAGTGAGGAGCAGGTAGAGACACTGACCTCCCTGGAGGCTTCCAAAGCCTCAGATAAGAAATCTAGGACTCAGTCAAGTCGGGGCTAGAAAAACAGCAGGCACACATCAGACATCAGGATGAATCCTGTCTTCGTGGAAACCCTATGGAATGGGAGTAGCAGGGGTACACTGCCTGTCTCCAGCCATGCATACATATTTTAAGAGGATGACCAAGAAAATCCGGATTGTTCTGCCCAGCCCGTTATTGATCAGAGTGAAGCTCCAGGCTACATGGATGACAACACAGCCACTTTGTTACTCTCATCACTGGCGCACACTCTGTTAATCGTGACTGGCTGCTGGGACTTGAACATACATGTGAATGAGTAAGAGACGAGTGGTTGTGATGTGTAAGAGAACAACACTGCCTGGAGCCATTCTGAGCATCAACGGAGCCAAGGCAACAGCCACTGTGAAGTCATCCTGCATCCTTGTGCACCCCTTGAATCCTTGTTTGCTACAGCAAGCCAAGCCGTTGTGTAGTCTTTCATTCATCTGTGGGTGTTTGTGGTGTGCTGTTTCAGTTAGGTCCTGTGGCAGGAACCAAAGAACAAAGATGAGGATCACAGCAGCTGCCCTTTGGGGGTTCTGCTTATAGGGCAAAGGCTCTGGCCAACGGGTTATTTAAGTAACAGAAAAAGAGCAAACCCAAGGTTAAAATATTATAATAACATGAAGTAGCAGGTCAAGTCAACCAGAGAAGAGCCAAGGTTTGTGGGAGCCTAGAGAGGGCGAGCCCCTGACTAGGAGTCGGTATCCCCCAAAGAAAGAGAATACCACAGAGACAGAGAGGCCAGGGAGAGGGAGAGGGGCAGGGGGTGGGGGACAAAGACAGGGATGGCAACAGGAAAGAGAGGGCCACTTTAAGGAGTGGCCCCTGTAGGGGATGCAGGGCTGACCTCTAGGGAATGCCAGCAGACTGGAGACTTGGATGGGTCTGTGTAGCTAGAGTTTTCCTTCCTTGCCCACAGTTAGAACAAATCTCTGTCACCCACCAGTCCCACAGCCGCTCAGACCCAACCAAGTAAACACAGAGACTTATATTGCTTACAAACTGTATGGCTGTGGCAGGCTTCTTGCTAACTGTTCTTATATCTTAAATTAACCCATTTTTATAAATCTATACCTTGCCACGTGGCTGGTGGCTTACCGGCGTCTTCACATGCTGCTTGTCATGGCGGTGGCTGGCAGTGTCTCTCTGCCTCAGCCTTCTGCTTCACAGAATTCTCCTCTCTCCTTGTCCCACCTACTTCCTGCCTGGCCACTGGCCAACCAGTGTTTTATTTATTGACCAATCAGAGCAATTTGACATACAGACCATCCCACAGCAGGTCTGAAGAAAGCAGGCTAGACAATCAGGCAGGGTTTCCAAGCTGCTGTCTAGAAGCAGACTTGATTCTTTTACCAAAGTCTTAGTCTGAGCTCTTTTAAAGCCTCCCACTTGGATGACACTCTTCCACATTGTAGATGGGCATCTACCTTCTCCAAGTTTACTGACTCAAGTGTCAAACACACTAAAGAAATGTTTTCAAAGCAAAATGCATCCTGGTGCTTGGTCAGTGTTCTGGCACCAGGACCCAGATAGGTGCGCATCCACCAGCAAGCCCCACAATTCACTCAAGGAAGGCTTCTTAAAAGATGCTTGGTTTCTGGAAGGCGGAGTGCCAGGAAGCATGAAGGGAGAGCAAAGTTAGAGAGAGAGCCAGATAGGCACACATTCATCAACAGGCTGTCACTGTACAAAACAGGGACACAATATTGCTTGGGACCCTCCATGGTTTCTGGGGTATTGAACTAGTAAGAGGAGGCCTGCTCCCAAGTCTGAACACTGAAGACAAGTTGTCTACTTTAAAGAACATTGCCATAGCACTTTAAAAGTGACTCGACCCACATGTTTCTTCATCCGGGTGCCCTCCCCGCACGGTCGTTCTGATGTAGCTACAGTGCCCTACATGGATGGGGCTGAGCAGTTGTTAAGGGACCAGATGATTATCCCGGGACAGATGGTCCCAGAAAAGCATGCCTGGGCAGGCAGCAGCCATTCAGAGTGGACCAAGAAGCCGGCATTACCTGTCAGCCACGCCCAAGGTCGTGCTCAAAGTGTGACTTTGAGAAAACAGCCCTGTGAAGTCTAGTGTTTAACAGGGGGATTTGAAAGCTGATATGTTAACGCTAAGAATGAGCACAGAGAGCGGCTAACTTTGCAATCTGCCTTTCCCCTCTCATTGCCCTGGGCCAACTTCATAGATTCTAAGACAGATTCCCCTGACTGTCAAGGCTTTGAAGTGTTCTGGCACAGGAGAGCCATCTGCCCCTGGGACACAATGGCACTGCTGTCCTATCACTCAGGCTCCTTGATCATGTTCATAATTTATCAAAAAGACACACAAAGAGGACACATGAGAAGGAGCACTTGTTGTTTTCTGGTGCCAAAGCCCTTCCTGATGTGAACGTCTGATCCAAGGCCCACTCTGCCTCCAACCGAAGTCTTATCTGTCGATGACTCATGGGGTGGGCGGAAAGCAAGCAGACATCTCTACAAGAACCTCCTTGTGGCCTCCGTGTGAATTCTCTCCCGTGTCAGCTGATACAGCCACTGTCACCAAGAATCATTCCCATCCTCTGCTGATCATCAGCCTCCTCTTGGCTCCAATCCCCACACCTCTCAGATTCAACATGCTTGGCCCCAGCTGCTGTGTGGGGTCACACTGGTCCCCAGGCCCCAGCCGGCTGAGATGCTGTCCTTGGCTCTCGGCCCAGCTCTCAGGCCATTGCATGTTTTTCTGTGATCCAGACTGTGATAGGGGTCTCATGGGAGTTTTATGACAATTTAGTTGGTATTTATAGAATGCTTTCATGTGCGAGGCCAGAATTGAAACATTTAACACCTACAGAAATGCCACAAGGTGGGTGATCTTCTTTCCCCACTGGAAAGAGGAAGAAATGGTGACAGAGACTGTGATCCAGATGTGACAAAACAGAGATCTGTATTATCATCAATCGGCCTCAATGTCCCTCTTTTTTCATATTTTCTCATCTTAACCGCTCCTTGATGAGGTCCATGAAGCCAACAAGAGGCAGTACAAGGAGCCATCTGGAAGAAAGACCTTTGTCTGTACACTCGGAAGGGGACTGGGTACGTACAAGAGACACAGAGTGACAGAACGGAGATGTAGGGACTGTATATTGGTCAAGATTCTGCAACAGAGCATGAACAACAAATGGACATATTCATCGTTACAAGAGTGTGTGTATACTCCTGAGAGAGGTTATCCTACTGCCAGGCTATTGGTCAGAGGATATGAAGGACTGCCCTGGGCTCTGTTTGTAGTCTAGCACTGTTTTTATTTTTCGTGATTGCTGTAGGAGTCGGGAGGACTCCATCTGGTCTGGTTGGGAATTTCTAAGGGGTGAGCGTGGCCCTGGACTCAGAGAAGTCCTCTACAATGGCAGGCAATGCAATGGCTGGGCTGGAGGGGTGGGTGGGACCCTGAACCTAGGTCTTCTGAAAAGATGTACCTTCTCACCTTCATGTTGGCACACCTGCACTACTATCTGAAGGCAGGTCTCCTAAGCCTCGGCAACGGCAGAGGGACAGTGGCAATCTAGTGTGTGATGGTTGACCTCGGTTGACAGCCGGTGTGAATTGAGAGAGGCCTAGAAACCTGGTAGAGGACACCTCTGAGTGTGCCAGTGGGGGTGTGTCCAGAAAGCGCTGGCACAGGCTAGTGAGTGAGTGGGGGGGTGGGCACACTGGTGGAACGCAGAGTAGAAGGGGACATTCTGTTCTTACATACCTGACTCTTCTTGAGCTTTCGTTGTCTGTTTTCTTCTGCATCAGCACCTGAGAGCATCAGACTCAACACGGACGAGCACCCCGGCTCTTCGAAGGGTGGGGGAGGGGCTGCGTCATTGCTTCCCAGCTCTTGGTCCAAGCAGGACTTGCCTCCCCAGCCTCCAGTCACATGAGCCAATCCAATAATGCCTCTCTTTTCTCTGATTTAAATTGTTTATTTCTTAAACATAGTGTTTTATTTATTCTTTGAGAATTTCAATCATGTAAATGTTTTTAATTAATTAATTTACTTTATGAGGATTTCCTATTGGATACAGTATTTACACCATCCTGCCCCCAATTCTTCTTGTGCCACCCCCAACTGCCTCTCAAATTCATGGCCCCTTATTATTATTATTATTAGTGTGTGTGTGTGTGTGTGTGTGTGTGTGTGTGTGTGTGTGTGTGTAACATAAATTTATAAAGACAGCCTGAGTCATTTTAGTTCATTTAGTGCTGCTCCTATATGTATGTGGTCAGGGATGATCACTTGGAATTGAGAAGCCTATCAGGGGGCTTGTTCCCGAGAAGCCTGATTCTCTCCTCTCAGAAGCCATTAACTGCCTGTAGTTCTTTGTCTAGGGCTGGGGCCTCGTGAAATTTCCTCCTTCCACATTGGCATGCCAAGCAGTATTGTCCTTGTTCAAGTCTTGTCTAAGCAGCTATATTGTTGAGGCTTCATGGGTATGCTGGTTCTCCAGGGTTCTCTGTCATCTACAGAAGACACAGCCTCATTGAGGACATGCTGGTTCTCCAGGGTTCTCTGTCATCTACAGAAGACACAGCCTCACCAAAGACATGCTGGTTCTCCAGGGTTCTCTGTCATCTACAGAAGACACAGCCTCACCAAGGACATGCTGGTTTTCCAGGGTTCTCTGTCATCTACAGAAGACACAGCTTCACCAAGGATATGCTGGTTCTCCAGGGTTCTCTGTCATCTACAGAAGACACAGCCTCATTGAGGGCATGCTGGTTCTCCAGGGTTCTCTGTCATCTACAGAAGACACAGCCTCACCAAGGACATGCTGGTTCTCCAGGGTTCTCTGTCATCTACAGAAGACACAGCCTCACCAAGGACGTGCTGGTTCTCCAGGGTTCTCTGTCATCTACAGAAGACACAGCCTCACCAAGGACGTGCTGGTTCTCCAGGGTTCTCTGTCATCTACAGAAGACACAGCCTCACCAAGGACATGCTGGTTCTCCAGGGTTCTCTGTCATCTACAGAAGACACATCCTCACCAAGGACATGCTGGTTCTCCAGCTCTTACAGTCTTCCAACCCCCTCTTTCTCAGTGTTCTCTGAGCCTAAGTATAGAAGTTATGTTGTAGATGTATCTGCAGGGGCTGGGCACCCCAAGTTCAGTTGTCCTCTGTACTCTTACTAGTTGTGACTTTCTGTAATGGTCTCTGTCTGTGGCAAAAAGAAGCGATTTTTATGAGAAGCAGAGTGCACTTAACGTGGATTCAATAACTGTGTTCTAAACACTTACACTTAAATCCACAAGTGTAGGTTCTCCTCTAGGGTCCAGGGCCTCATTAACCACAGGTGATGGGCTAAGTCCACAGTATCAGGTATGATTTCCCTCCTATTGAGAAGTTCTTAAGTCCAACTAAACAGCTGAACTGTTGGTTACTACCAGGCTGTAAGTGCCACTGTTGTGCTTTGGGGAATATCTCCATTCTGGTCATTGTTGTTCCACAATGACCTAGGCTTTTTAGCTGGGCAGGACTATTGGTTGTTTTTTCCCCCTTGACAGCTTGCATAGTTTCTTCTAGTAATGTGAGAGCTAGTCCTCTGGGGGAAGGCTTCCAGGTCAGATTCAGCTCAAGTTCTGTATCTGAAATATGTAGTGCCTTCAACCATAAAATCTTACTGAACTATGTAGTGCCTTCAACCATAAAATCTTACCTTTCTGAAAAGCAGACACATAGGTACCTTGCACACAGGAGTCAGAAGAGGATATCAGATCCCCTGGAACTGAAGTTACAGTAAATAGTGTGTTGCCATGTGGGTGCTGGGAACTGAACCCCAGTCCTCTGCAAAAGCAACACATGCCCTTAACTGCTGAGCCCTCAAGGTCCATGTTTTTAAAATGTGTTTTCTTATGATGTAGTCAGTGAGTCTTGCACTTTCTTCCTAGAGGCTGAGAAAGACCATATGGGCAGCACAACATTGCATCTAGGAAACGATTTGTGCTGAGTGTTACGAAGGTTTTTAGAAGCTTGGGTGATTTCCAATGAAGTATGAATGACAGGTTTGAGTGTATGAGAGGGCACACATGGAATTCTGCACAAACATTTACAAGATAGATCAGCCAATGTCACAGCCATAATTGCCTCATGAGCAAGTTTCCTGGAGCCATAAAAGCTCCAGGAATTTTGTCTCCAAGCATCTGAGTAGCATCTACTCCTATGGCTGCATAACAATGTCCCCCAGGCCCCTCAATACACACAGCAGCATCAGGCTAGCCCCCTCTCCAAAGAGTAAACTCAATCTGCTGCGTTTGTTTCCTGGGACTTCTATAACAAAATCACCACATACTGAGTAGCTGCAAACCACAGAGATACACCATCTCACCATTTCCAGAAGTCTATATTCTTCCCATGTGAGCCCCAATCCTGTTGGATTACAGCCTGCCCTAATGATGTAATCTTAATTTGAATAGATCTTGCAATGATTTTTTTTTTTTATCTAAGTGAGGCTGAAGGCCAAGGTTTCAACAAACACTTGGGGAGAAGAACACAGTTCAGCTCATGACAGTGACCAAGCAGCCATCATTATCTTACCCTCTCCCTCCCCAGCTCTCAGTGGGTACCCATGACCACACCTGTTCTGCTTCCTGCTGGATTGTCCAGGCCTGGATCCTCCCAAACACTTTGAGATTGGTCACAGCTCACAGTCATGAGCTTCCCTTCCTTCCCAGTTGCTCCCTTCCACCTAACCCTCTTCCATTTATATACCACCCTCTCTGAAGCTGACAGAAGCCGGGAGGGATCTAGACATATTTGAGAGTTCTTTGTTAACCCCAACTCACACGTTCCACTTTCTATACTTAATTTTTGTTAGGGAAGCCAGTCTCGTATACACAGTCTTTTGACGTCTGCCTAGTCACAGAAGAGTGGCCTAGGCTAGGTGACCTCCTTTCTGAAAGAAGGACCCCTTGCCTATGCCGGGCAGGTCTTTGTTCTACATAAGCAGGTGTGTCGCTGACCTTGGGGACATCCCCAGGTGTCTACTTGACAGGGAAAGGATGCACCCACACACAAGAAGAGTGGATTCAGACTATGCCTAGGTCACAGGAGCCTGATGCCCTCTGTTGAAGCTGATCTCACTTCATCTTCTCTGCGTGACTAAAGCCTGACTCTCACCCAGTGCTTGTGGGAGTTGTCCTTCTTGACATCCTGGAACGGCTGCTCCTGGTGAAGTGGGACACAGCTCAGGAGGTGGCGGCAGGAAATACTTGTCCACAATTTGTTCTCTACCACCCCAAACCTTTGCATTGAGAGTGCAAAACCTTTGTAGCCTCAAGGAAGACGCACAAGGGCATATGTATGTTGTAAAGTACTTATTAAACATGTGACACCTGAAATAATTTGGTTCGATGCTATAACTAGATTGACCAAACTCTTTGGACATCTTAGATTTTGACCTCAATTTTTAAGGGGACTCTCTTGTGATGCTGATTAAAATTAAGGTTCCAGGTATTCTGGAGGAGAGGTAAGGATGGCATCCAGGAAACTGCTCCTCAACTCCATTTCCCCAGGTGGCAAATATGAGGTCTTCTGAACACAGCAGCCATGAAAGCTCAGCCTAATCAAGAATGGGAAGGTGGGGGGAGAAGCACACACACACACACACACACACACACACACACACACACACACGACACACACATCTGTCCAAGCTGATTGGCCAGTTCTACTCTTAAAGCATTGTGGTACCTGTTGTGATAATTGGTTATTTTTGTTCTAGGTCCAAACATGTGTGGCAGGTGTTTCATTTCCAGCATTGTATTCGTCACCATCATCATTTTAAACCTGGCATCAACCACACTGTGCTGGCTCTGCAGACATGCAGAATATGGTAGTTAGAGGATCACGGAGGCTTCCACCCAGGTTTTCAAGGAAGGCTTTGGAGTCCCGACAATGTGTAGCCAGATTAGATTCCCCATGGAGACATCCTAAGAGAGCCATGTGTGAAGCTGTGAGAGTGAAGCCTAAACCATAACAGAAACCCAAGATGTTGGAGATGCCAGGAATGTGGACCGTCTGTTAAGGAAAGTGCCGGAAATGAGCAGAAACCCAAGAGAGGGCTCATGTGAACATCTGTAGCATGATCAGAGGATGATGATGCCTGACCTGCTCAGGCTCACTTTACTACACACACCGGATGGTGAGCATGCAGCTACAGGGTTGAGATGTTGTCTTGCTGGGTTGTTTTGTTACAGTCCTTACTTACTGTTCTCCTGCTCTTCTCTTTTGGAATGAGTATGTTTACTCTGTACCTTTTTACCTTGGGAATGTGTAACTTCTTTTTTATTTTTACAGTGTCTCATAGCTAAAAAAAAGTTGCTTTGACTCTCAAGAGTCTTGGAACTTGGACTTTTGATTTAAAACTATGGGGACTCAGAAGTTGGACTTAATGTATTTTCATTATGAGACAGACATAAGATTTTTCAGTGATCAAAGGTAGAACGTTATGGTTTAAAGTGTTGTGTTTGGGTGTCAAGTTCACTTGTTCATCATCGTTGTCAATTTGACTAGATGTAGAATTACCTAGGACATTTGTGAGCATGTTTATGAAGCAGGTCTTTCCAGAAAGGATTAGCTGAGAGGGAAAGCCTACTTTGAATATGGGTGGGACTGTCCCATGGGCCGAGAGCCTGGATGGAATGAAAGAATGGGGAGAGAAGACAAACAGAACAGTGGAGTCTCCTTTTCCTCTGCTGCTGGGTCGGTCTGCTACGACGTCGAACTGAGACGCTCTGGTATGTCCTCCCACTCTAATGGACCGAATCCTCTGAGTGCACAAGCAGAATAAATCTTTCCTCCTTGGCCTTCTTAGCTTGACTGACAGCTTGATCCATCCAAAAGTTATCTGAGAGAAGCCTCAGTTGAGGGATTGCCTAAACCAGATTGGCTTGTGGACACATTGAGGGATGTCTTAATTACTAATTAGGAAGGTCTAGCCCACTGTGGGTGACACATTCCCTAGGCAGGTGGCCTTGGGCTGTCTAAGAAAGTTGGCAAAGCAAGAGACAGAGAATGAACTTGCAAGAAGTGTTCCTCCGTGGTTTCTGGTTCAACTTCCTGCTCGAGTTCCTGCCCTGATTTCCCTCGGTGATGGACTGTGACATGAACCATGACACGGGAGTGTGATGTGGACTGTGACGTGGGAGTGTAAGCCAAATGAACCCTTCCGTCCCCTAAGTTGCCTTTGGTCAGAGTCTTATCTTACCGCAATGGAAGTAACACTTCCATTAAGTTGCCTCCATCAGACCCTTTGATCGCAGTACTTCACACAGAGACGTGCTGGCTGCTAAGATCATTGCCCCTTCTTGCTTCTGTCCTCCCCTCAGTAGCAACATTGAGAGCACACAGAGTCCAGTTTACAAACGCAGAGAATAAGCTCAGCCATTTACCAGCGTGAAGAATATCGTCTTTCCCTTTCTGCTCAGCCTACCAACTGCCTCCACTTGCACCTCAGTGAAGTTCCGACAGCTGTGTTCCTTTTTGTCCCCGGGATCGGGAGGTGAGCATTACAATTTGAATTGCTTCTTATTGTGTCTCTTGTCTCCTCTTCTGGGCAGATGTCCCACAAAGAAGATCTCTACCAAACTTCATTTCCAGGCACTTGTTTTTCTTTTTTTTTTTTAAAAAAAGGAAAATCAGTCTACAGATTTTTCTCTGCAGACTTAATGTCTGAAACACACCCAGTTCCTGCTCCCAAATAGTTTCCTCTGTACGTTTCTCCGTGTGGGTTTTATTCTAAACTGAGCCAGCCTTGCCACAAGCCAGACTGTGCCCTTTTTGAGCCCATCCTAGAGACCATGTCTCTATAGACCACAGGCATGAGAAGAGTAGATCCTTCCTCCCAGCCCTTGCCAGAGGGCTCACTCTTTTTCTAGATGACTGGTGTTTTTACAGGTTCCCCTTCATACTACAGACAGTCTTGGAGTCTCTGCTACAGCCCTGGAAGCCTGGGCACACACACTGCATGCTATTGTCAAAGAAAGCCCTCAATCCCATGAGGGCTGGCCAACCCATGTCTGCTGCTGTCACAGCTTCCCTTAACTTAGGTTCTTGCCCAGCAGGAGAATCAGGCATGCTCAGCTCACATCAGCAGGAAAACAGACCAGGAGGACAGAATGGATTAAGCTTAAAATGGGAGGCTGGAGGGAGCAAGTCCTTTATTTGCTTAAGGCAGCTCAGCTGCACCTGACATTAATAAGCGAAATGAAGGCTGATCAGTATTTAAAACAACCATACAAATTGGGACATGCTCGTTTTAGTCAAGAGAATGTGAAGCAAAGCCAGAAGTTGGCAATAAATGAACTGCCTAAGGCCAGTTGTTTCTCTTCCCTTTTTGTGAGATATTCATGGGAATCAGATTTTTGGAGCGTCTCCACCGGCTTCGACTTCCCCCAGTGAACTTATAATCCCTTTCTGTCATAACAGAGAGTTCACAGGAGTGTCAGTCAGAAGAGGGTGGGCGTCTACAAACTCAGTGGAGTCCTCTGCAAGCTTTGCCAACTTTCCCCCAAAGGTAGGTGGTTAAAATATCAACCTTTCTAGTATATGCCAGATCCTGGGCCGTGTGCTTTACAGAAGGGGCCTCGGTTAATCCTCAGTAAGCCCCGGGCTTTCTTAGCATTTCCATTTTGTATAGTGCTAACCTGAGATGCTGAACAGATTAGACGCCACCCAAAGACACATACCTAGGTGGTGAGATAAGGATTCCACTCCTGTTTGGCAGCAGGCTCTGCAACCGGTGTTCTTAATTCCTAAGATTACAAATAAAGCTCAGTTAGCCAGGACCAACCATCCAGCGTTATCACCAACTGTGTGAACAGCCTTGGCTCACTGTTTGCATAGTGGCAACAATGGTAGTACATTTCCTATGAAAGACACAAAGGAAACACCATGTGAGAAATTGATAACGTGTTGGTAAAAACCAGGATAACAACTAAACCAAGTTACTGCATGGGTTAATACATATTCTATTGAAATCATAGCTTGTCTAAAAGTATTGTGGTAGTTTTGAATGAAATTGGCCCCCATAATCTCATAGGGAGTGGCACTATTAGGAGGTGTGGCTTTGTTGGAGTGGGAATGGCCTTGTTGGAGGAAGCCTGTCCCTGTGGGGGTGGGCTTTGAGGTTTCCTATGCTCAGGATACTAATACTACCCAGTGTCTCAGTTGACTTCCTGTTGCCTACAAGATGTAGGACTCTCAGCTCCTTATCTATCACCACGTCTGCCAGCATGCCTCCATGCTCCCCATCATGATAATAATGGACTGAACCTCTGAAACTGTAAGTGAGCCACCCTAATTAAATGTTTTCTTTATAAGAGTTGCCATGGTCATGGTGTCTCTTCACAGCAATAGAAACCTTAACTAAGACAAGTACCTACATGATCAAACATTCCTTAACATTCAAATATTCCTTTCAATGAAGTCAGTGTGGCTGTTGCATGGAGACTTCCATCTAAACGTCTTAGATGTTTAGAATTCTGGTGTGAAGATGGATCCTGGGGGCACGAAGAACATGGAGGGGAGAAGGAGAGGTGGGAAGGGACCTGGTTAATCCCAGTCTTCCTCTGGCTATGCTTCCTCACCCTTGAAATTCCCTGCCACTACATTCTTTATTTTTCCTTGAAATACAGACAGGTAATAAGAAAAGGAGAGGAAAGAATGGAAGAGGAGAGGAGATAAAGAAAGGAAAACATAGGTTAATTTTTTTAGAAAGGTAAGAGGATGGAGAGTGGTTAAGAGCACTTGCTGCTCTCCTAGAGGACTTGAGTTCCATTCCCAGCCCCTGATGTCTGGAGGCTCACAACCACCTGTAACTCTAGCTCCTGAGAATCTGTTGCTCTCTATAGGTATCCACACACACGTGGCATACACTCACACAGACACAGACACAGACACAGACCAGACACATAAATACTAGTAAGTTTTGAATATGTGGAGGGGTAAGGGGGCTAGAAAGATGGTTCTGTGGTAAAGAGCACTTGCTGTTCTTCCAGAGGACCCAAGTTCAATTCCCAGCCCCTATACCTCACCGCTGTCTGTGCTCCAGTTCCAAGTCATGTGATGCCCTCTTCTGGTCTCTGTGGGTATCATGCATGTAGATGGTACACAGACATATACCCAAACATACTTTAAAAATAGATTAAAAAAAATGGGAGAAACAAGCTTCCAATAATCTTCACCTCACTCTGAAGGTGAAGAGGTAAAATAACAAAGTGAGACCTCCCTTCATCCTCAGCAATGTTAATAAATGTCTGTGGTGACATTTGCTTGTTTGAAGAGAGAAACCGGGCAGAAGGAAATGGACGGGGGTTTGTGTGCTTTCTGGGACACAGGAATCTGTGACATTGCCCCATTCTGTCTCTCGTTATACAGACAGGGGTTCTCAGCACAAGATCCGTGCACCCAGCAGGGTCCATGTACATCAACATCTTGGAAACAGTAAAATGGCTGTGACTCTTCTGGGCAATGACTCAAGAGTTTCCACCAGCATCTCCAGAGATTCCCCAGGACCCCAAAGATCAAGGGCCACAGCTGGGACAGATGTGTTTGAGTAGGACACAACTTCAAATTCTCATGTAGCAGCCGCTTGCGAATCTTTCTCTGAGTCCTTTCCTTCCCCCAAAGGACAAAGGAGAGACTTCATCAGGCTCTGCAGAGGCTTTTCCAGGCACACATCCACATCCTTTATCCTTCAATCACTTCTCTGATGATAAGGTTTGTAGTTTCTCACCATACACCAGCTGCAGCTAAGTGTGATCACTGCGCTCCAGCCTGGGCAAGCATGACCTAAGACTATAGAGGGAGGAGACACCCCACGTGCTCTTTCACAAACGACACTTTTGTCACGATCACCTAACATCTCAAAGGTGAAGAACCCTTTTGTTTCACACCCAGTGTTTTTGACAAGTAAAGACTTCAAATCTATTTGTGCTATTGTCTCACGACTGATTTTTAAGAACACCAAAGGGCAAAACTTGGTATTTATCTCATTTCACTTCTATCATGCTGGATTAGTAACTGGATAGTTTTTCAAAATATATGGGGATCCTGATTTCTCCTGCAAGGTAAGTTGTCTCCCCCAGCTTCGTGCCACTTGTGGGGGTCTTTATCTCTTTTAAAGGCCTCTCCAAGTTGCTGGCTTCAATATTGGCCAGCTTTGGCAGCTACTCCTGTTGGTTGCACTGTAGGATAATCACACACTGATGCTCATCATATACAAAGTAATCATCTCATTGTTGCTCTAGCTGACTAGAGGGGACTCTGATGCACATTTCTCCATCTTGGCCATTTGAGCATCATAGGATTGAAATGTTGTCCTCTGGACATGGCATGACTATCACACTCATGAGCTCACAACAGCTGTGGCTACCTGTACACGATCAAGCTGGCTAAAATTCCAGCGTAGAAGGAGGAGGTGTTCCCCAGGCCCCACGCCTTACTGAGAAGTTGTTGGCAGGTGATAGCTTCTGGAGGGTAGGGGAGAATCATTCTTTTTTTAAGGATGTAGCCACTGGTAGGTTTCCCATGCTCTGGTGGGTCGCTTCACATTCATGCACTAATGACACTTAGTGGGTGTCTTAGTTACTCTTGCTGTGATAAGACATCATGACCAAGGCAACTTATAAAAGAACACATTCAATTTTGGGTCATCATTTCAGATGGTTAGAATCCATGACTATCATGGCAGGGATCATGGCAGCAGGCAGGCAGGCAGGCAGGCATGTCACAAGAGCAGTAGCTGAGAGCTTACATTTGAATCCACAGCCAAGAAACAAAGAGAGCTTACTGGAATTGGCATGGGCTTTTTGAAACCTCAAAACCCATCCCCAGCGATATACCTCCTCCAAAAAGGCCACACCTCCTAATCTTCCTCCAAAAGTTCTGCCAACTGGGGTTCAAGTATTCAAACAACCACAGTGGGTGTCCTGGTTAACCTAATTGTCAACTTGACCCAGCCAAGAGTCAGATGAGAGGAGACGGCTCATCCAAGAAACTGCCTGGATCAGATTGGCCTGTGGACACGTTGAGATAGGGTTGGCTTGATTGTTAGTAGATGTAGGAGAGCCCCCTATGGGAGGCACCATTCCTTGGGCAAAAGTCGTGGGCTGTATAAGAAAGCTAAGTAAGCAGGAGTTGGTGGGGAATCCAGCAGGCAGTGTTCCTCTGGGGTTTCTGCTTCAAGTTCTTGCTGTGGGATGTTCTGTATGTCCTGTGGGAGCCCTTCTTGGGTTCCTTGTGGCATTACCCAGCAGGTCTGCATAGAGGATGATTAGGACCATGGGCCTGAGTGCAGGTGTTTGAGATGGTCTGCACTTGGCTGTACTGTGGGATGGTCTGTATGTCAAGTTGCTCTGATTGGTCAATAAATAAAACCTGATTGGTCGTGGCTAGGCAGGATCTATGGGCGGAACTAACAGAGAGGAGAAATAAAAGAACAGGAAGGCAGGAGTCACTGCCAGCCACTGCCAGGACAAGCAGCATGCGAAGATGCTGGTAAGCCACAAGCCACGTGGCAAGGTATAGATTTCTAGAAATGGGTTACTTTAAGATATAAGAACAGTTAGCAAAAAGCCTGCCATGGCCATACAGTTTGTAAGCAATATAAGTCTCTGTGTTTACTTGGTTGGGTCTGAGCGGCTGTGGGGCTGGCGGGTGAGAGAGATTTGTCCTGACTGTGGGCAAGGCAGGAAAACTCTAGCTACAAGTTCTTCCTTGACTTTCGGTCATGATTGCCCTCGGGGGGATGATGTATGACCTGGAAGCACAAGCCAGACTAACTCTTCCCTCCTCTAAGTGGTTTTTGGTTGTAGTGTTTGTCACAGCAACAGGAAAGTAACAAGTAACAAAACCAGAAACTGGTATCAGAAGTGGGGTTGTCGCTGTGATAGACCTGATCAAATGGCTTTTATGCCTTAAACTATTTTTGATGGAAGATTGTGGAAGTGTTTGGAACTTTGGGCTAGAAGAGCTATTTGGTCTCAGAGCTTAATGAGCAGTTGTTTGTTGTGGGGGCTTGGAAGACACAAATGCTGAGAGAAGTGTGGGCTTTGGAGGCCTGCTCATGAGGCATCAGAGAGGGAAATGGGGTGTATGATCATGTTTTATCATTGTACATAAAATTCTCAAGAATTAAGAAAATTTATTTAAAAAAAAAAACAATATCTTTTCCTAAGGACTTAGATACCGTACAGCAGCAGAAGAGCAGAGCAGGGAGAGACTTTCCCATTTTATAGGTGACAAAATTGAGGATTGGTGAGGTTAAATGATTTTCCCCAAGGCAACCAGCTAGGAAATATCAGAAATAGGCATCTGTCCCCAGAATTGATTCATGTGACCTACTCTCCTTTATGCCAGAGCTGTTCTAAGAAGTGAATGATACATAACTGTTTAGCTGTATCCTAAGGACCACCTTTGCTCCTTAGGGAGGTGGAGAAATTAGAATTCATAATCCTTAACTTCAAATCAATGTCAAAGTTGAGAGAAACCTTACTTAGGCAGCCTGCAAAGAGGTGGGACATTGGACCATCTCTGCTTTGAGCTCTGCCAGAAGATTAGACAGTGAGATTCTTCAAAGATCCACTCATCATCCATCACTCATCCATTCATCCATCCATCCCTCCATCAATCCATCATCCATCCAACAAACAAGTTTTGACTATTTTCTTATTCCACAGTCCCAGGAAAGGGGATCACCCTTTACAGAATAGCCTGAACAGACAAGACAATATAACATTATGAAAGAATTGGAAAAGGACCCCTCACCTCTCAGTTAAAGAAATGGAATCCATTCTCTCCACAGCCTCTTCCTGGTTTTTTCATCCTTTGTTTCAATAATCACCCACCTAACCAAACTTTCATGATTAGATAGGGCTGGCTAACACAGAAAATTAACCTTCATAAGCAATCTAGGCATTTCTCCTTCAGCCCCTCAATTTAGAAGACCAGGAGTGGAAATATCAGAAGGATTTAAGAATGAGGACATTTCAGAGATGGTTTCTGTGTGGTAAGACTTTGTCCTAAAATAGCTGGATATTTCTAAGATACAAAAAATAAGGTAAAGCTAGAAAGCCTAGACAAGTCAGGAAATTCAGAGTAAGTTACGTGAGGAATGTAGAAACGGAGATTTCGAGTGTGTGTGTGTGTGTGTGTTATTAAAATTCCTAAGTCAAAGTTCAACCAATCTTCTACTTAAATCGATGGAGTTCTCTTAACTTATTGATCTGCTCTGAGTAATACTTGCAAGTACTGGCATAAAAGAATCAAAATGTATGTCTAATCGGGATTTATTTTAAAGCGTTTGGTGTTTTTATCAAGCCTTATCTAAACATTACAGAGCATCTAAAAGTACCAGAGAGGTGTAAATGACCTTCTGGGTGTTCAACAACCATATTTAGAGGCTTATACTAGTGTGGGCAAAGGGATTAAAAGAGGCAATACTTTGATCTTCTCCCTCCAAAGTCAGCAAGGTCCCAGGGGACCATGGGTCATCTCTCAAAATGTACTGTTACCTGGCCAAGTCACCATCCTCTTGTTCACAGAGTTCATGGAGACCTCACTAGGTGACTCTGACCAGTCTACAGAGGAGAGTCAACACAAATGAAAATTTCCCCAAGGCTTCCAAGAAGAGCCATTGTCAAGAAAAACCTTTGGTTTATTATCACACAGGTGGAAAAATCGGTACAAAGGAAGTCTAAAGGATCAGACCCAAGTGACCCCAAGAACCAGATCCTCAATGGGCTCTGATAGTAAATGAAAGAGGAAAAGGAGGAGGAGAAGGAAGAGGAGAGGAAAGACAAAGATGAAGAAAAGGAAGAGAAAGAAGAAAAAGGAGAAGGAAGTGTGGTTGTTAAATTTGTTCCCCTTGCCGGGCGGTGGTGGTGCACGCCTTTAATCCCAGCACTCGGGAGGCAGAGGCAGGTGGATCTCTGTGAGTTCGAGGCCAGCCTGGGCTACCAAGTGAGTTCCAGGAAAGGCACAAAGCTACACAAGAGAAACCCTGTCTCAAAAAAAAAAAAAAAAAAAAAAAAAAAAAAAAAAATTTGTTCCCCTTAAACAACCAACAGGACACATACCAGTGCCTAACACGATCGCTGTATTTACTTAAGAGTCCAAAAGGGATCCTAGTTATTAGCTTAAATCCATAGAAGATGCCATTTGGGCAACTATTTTGAACTAATTATTTTCTCATTAGTAAAGAAATGCTGCCTAGATATAGGGCATCATGGCCTTGACTCAATTCAAGTATGCCAGAGAAGGGGCAGAGCAGATGAGGTGTGGAAGACCAGGGCCTAGAGTATGGGCCAACTCACTTAGGTGTATAACCTACGGTCTTCCTTACTTCATGTCTTGCTTAAATTGAGGACGGAGTTGTGAGTTCATATTGACCAGAGAGGAAGGTTCTCTGCCAGCACGTTCTCCTTTGTTTGGTTGATTTCTTTTCCCTTACCTCTGGCCAGAAGTGAAAACTAAAAAATAAAATCTTGGCAAGAAATGAATGACTTTGCATTGTCAATCACCCCTTAGAAAAGCAAGTGAGAGGACATTCCCCGCTGAGAAGTGTCTGGGTCTCAACTTCAAAGACAAGAGGAGCTGAGGGGCTCGGGTCCTTGCCTGGGGTCACAGGACCCAGGGGCTGTGGCAGGACTTGAAAGCACAGCTGACTTTGGGGACTAGGTCAGAAGCTTCCTTAAACCCAAGAAACATGTGCATGTTGGGTCCAGAAAACGGAGCAAGCCATGAGAAACGAGGCTAAAGATTGCACTGGCCTGGGAGTAATAAAAGCAGCGGTCTGTCCAGAACCTACAGAGCATGGGGCTGTCCTGAGTGCTCTAGGTACAGGGCTTAGTTCTACAGTCCGACGTGCCTGCGGGTGTTGACTATTGCTGTCTTGACTTTGTGGTTCAGAAGGGAAATGTAGCTAGAGTTTTCCTGCCTTGCCCACAGTCAGGACAAATCTTTGTCACCGCCAGTCCACAGCCGCTGAGACCCAACCAAGTAAACACAGAGACTTATATTGCTTACAAACTGTATGGCCGTGGCAGGCTTCTTGCTAACTGTTCTTCTAGCTTAAATTAATATATTTCCATAAGTCTGTACCTTGCCACGTGACTGGTGGCTTGCTGGCGTCTTCACATGCTGCTGGTCATGGCGGCGGCTGCAGTGTCTCTCCGCGTCAGCCTTCCACTTCCCAGAATTCTCCTCTCTCTTGTCCCACCTACTTCCTGCTGGCCATGGCCAACCAGTGTTTTATTTATTGACCAATCAGAGCAATTTGACATACAGACCGTCCCACAGCAGGGAAAGGCTTTGTCTAAGGCCACACTGCCAGCTTAGTAAACAGTTCAGCAGTTTCCCTGGACCAGGAGGGGAAGGGTTTATGTAAATGAGAGCCCACAATTTATTGCTCCCTGCTAACTTCCTCTCGGTACTTAGTGGATGTTAGGAAAATATTATCAAAGAATTATGATCGGTGCTTTTCCAGGGGTTGAAGAGTCTGGCTTTAGAGCCAAACTATAAAGCATTCCAGTTGAGCCTGCAGAGCTGGAAAAATCCCATTCTGGTAATCCATTCAGAAAACACCCAGGAGCCAGGGCTCCCTGTACAAGGGTGTTGGTTTCTCTGCCTTCTTAGAGGGCAGCTGTACAAGGGGTACATTTGGGGGCAGAGCTGGCTGCAGCTCCTACTCCACCCCTGGGGCTGTGGCCCAAATTACTACTAGAAGGTATGAATGTGGTTCATACCTTCTCAGTCACGCCAGCTCATGAAAAATAAAAATTTTAAAAGTGGGGGGAAGATTTTTTTTTCAGGAACTTTGGACACTGGGGCAATGTTAATCATCAAAAAAGGAAGATACAGATTTTCAAATTATTTCTATAGTTATTTATTGTGTGTGTTTGTGTAAGCATATAAGCATGTGCGTGCCATGGTTGGCGCCTGTGTGGAGGTCAGAGGACAACCTGTGGCGGTCGGTTCTCTCCTTCCACCATGTAATCCTGAGTACCAAATTCAGGTTGTTGAGCTGGGCAGCAAGCCCCTTTTACCTGATGGACATTTTGCCAAACTAGAATATAGATTTTGGTACGTGATCTCTTTTCCCACAACTTAAAAAAAAAAAAAAAAAAAAAAAAAAAAAAAAAAAAAAAAACTTAAAGATGCAGTCAGCATTAACAGTTACCACCTATTGAACATGCATTGTGTCTCCAGCATTTAATTTTCATTTAAATTTTCAGATTTAATCAGGGGTGGCTTGGCGGGAAGCCATGGACTCCTCCACATATAAGCTTTAGAACAGAGGGAATTAGGCAGTCTGGGACATGGGGACTGGCCAGGAGTTTGATGTCCATCTTTAGAAGCAACCTTACGTGGGACTCTAAAGGTCCTGTTTGCCTCTGGTGATGCGGTGTCCTTCAGTAGCATCTGAGCCTCTTTCAAAGAAGCCAGGACTCCAGCCGATGGCTCAGGGCTGCACTGGAGCTGTGCCTCAAGCCCAGGGTCCTTTGTGGGCTGGGCCCTGGTTCAGATAGGAGAGTTCCCAGAGAGTCAGACAGAGCTGTGCCCTCCCCGCGCTCCCTGATCCCTGAGGCAGGACTTGTGGGCACATCAGTTAAGCCCTGCTCAGTCTCCTTTGGAAGATGGACCGTCTAAGGTGGAAAACACAGAGCTGCCAACTCACCTAAATCTGCTTATTTCCCTAGGCTGTCTATCAAGTGGGAGGACTCTGAGATCTTAGAAACTAAAATGTTCAATTGGGTGGCTATTAAATGCATAATTCTGTAAAATGTAGTATTTGAAAGAAAAATACCCTCTCTGTTTCCCAAACTAGAAACTCAGCCAGGAACAGGGGTGGTGGGGAGCCAGCAGCATCACTCAGCTCCCTTTATAACGGCAGATGCCAAAACCCCCAGCACAAGGAAACCTAAGATAATCCACTCTGTTGGATCTTGCTGGGCCCTGAGGAAGCTTAACCCCAATCACTGAAAACAGACATCACATGGCCTAGACACTCAGCATCAGTGGTAAGGCAGGCCTCACTGTGGTCCTCCATCTCTGTACACCTGGTTATTGTACAACACAGTGGCAGATCTACCCCAGCCTTTACAGACAGGAGTGACCCTTCTGGGTTGGAGAGATGGCTCAGTGGCTAAGAGCACTGACTGCACTTCCAGAGGACCTGGGTTTGATTCCCAGAACCCACGTGGCAGTTCACAGCGATGAGTAACTCGAGCAACAGAAAATCCTATGCACTCTTCCAGCCTCTGAAGGGAAAAGGCACACATGTGATGCACACACACACACACACACACACACACACACACACACAAACACGCACACGCACACACAAGCAAAACACCCATGCACACAAAATAAAAATAAATAAAAATCTCAAAGAAACAAAGAGTGACCCTGATGCCCCTAAATGTAGCCTTTCATGAAAGCCTTGTAGCTGTCCTCAGCCTACGCACTACCATGAGTGAATCGTGTGGCCTGCCATTCACCACCGTGCATCTCTGTGGTCTACCCACATGCCAGGCACACGAGTGTGCAGAAACGCCATGCACAGCTCTTTCACCCAGGAAGCTCACAGTCCAGCAGAGAGGATGGAAAAATGGATCTTTCTTTGGAAACCAAAGACTACCTAGCAGTTCACCATTTACCAGTTGTTCTTTTTTTTAATTTGAGAATTTGATGCTTTTCTACATGTGTTTGTGAATGTCAAGGGTGTTTTTTTTCTTATCAGTGTATGTGTTAAGTATATTATTCCTCTACCACCAGCATCCTTTCTTACCTAATTTCTCTCATCAATCTCTTTAGTTCCCCTGGAAATCTCACTTCGATTTCATCTAGTCTATATGGATATGACTATATCAACTTAAAGGACTACAGCTTTGAGAGAAAACATCCAATAGTTGTCTTTCTGAGCCTAGCTTGATTGGATTAATGTGATTACCTTCAGTTACATCCATTTTGAGAGGGTTTTGTAGGTAATAATTCCTACCAGAAGTGTCTAAAGTTGTTGCTATACAGTGCCTGAAGAGTAGATTGTCTATAGCAACACACACACCCCAAAAGAAATAAATAGTGCACATATTTCCAGATGCATGGGAACCATCAAGGTGGAAACATGAGATCTGGCTGCAGGCTTTGGAGACTATCTGGCGGTTGTAGATTTCACCAAGAGGCTTAATGATTTGGAGCTGGGATGCTTCCTCTTAGCAGGTTGGCTTTGCCAGAGTCTCACAGGTCTATTGTCAATGTCATCAGGTATGCTTTGAGGAGGAGAGCCTGAGAATTCAACTAGGCAGGGTGAGTGTTAGAGCTCTGGGTGGGTTGCCGTAAGATCTGTCTAGAGTTGTTCTCTTCCCTTGCACAGACCCGAGCAGAACAGACTGCCCACAAGGAGCGAGGTATGAGCCAGCATTTCCCTGAGCTATGCGTCAAAGAAAGTATATTTCCCCAGTGTGCCTTTCATTTCATCTCCTCCTCCTCCACACTTCCTCCACCACCACCACCTCCACCTCCATCACCTCCACCACCACTACAACCTCCACCACCTCCATCACACCACCACCACCTCCACCACCACCTCCACCACCTCCATCACCTCCACCGCCACCACCTCCTCCTCTTCCCCCTCTTCCAACTTCTTCTCCTCCTCCTCTTCCTCCTCCTTCCTCTCTCTGTCTCGTTCTCTTTCTTACTCTCACTCTTTGTCTTTACAACCCTTCATTCACCTTCCAGCTTTCAGTTCCTTTTTATCTTGGATTAGCCTCAAAATATGAAGTCTTAGAGTGAGTGCGGTAACATGTGCCTAAAACTCCATCACTCAGGAAAGGGGGGCATGAGGATTGCTAGAAATGTAATGCCAGTCTGGTCTATATGGTCACAGCCTCCATGGGCTACATAGTGAGACTCTGTTTCAAAAACAAACTCACCAGGCAGTGGTGGTGCTCGCCTTTAATCCCAGCACTCAGGAGGCAGAGGCAGGAGGATCTCTGTGAATTCCAAGGCCAACCTGGTCTACAGAGCAAGTTCTGGGACAGCCAGCACTACACAGAGAAAAACCCTGTCTCAAAAAGCAAAAACAGAAACAAACAAACAAACTCTTAAGGGGTCTCTTTCAGGGGATTTCTTCCCACAACTTTTGACCTGTGACTATTGGTCTCCTGCTCTGGGTTCTGGGTGCTGGTAAAGCCTTCCTCAGTGCAGAGAGCAGCTGAGGCCCTGGACTGCTCTCCCAAGGATGCTTTCCAGCACCAAAATCAACAGCCTCTCCTGGGAGACTCAAGTTGCTGGGCTGAGTCACAGGCAAAGATTCCATCCCTGTTACGACACTCCCACTGAGGACATTCCTGGACCCCGCCTACCTGCTAATGGGAAAAATGCTTTTCCAGTGGCAAGCGGATCTGACCAGATGGCCAGGCAGAGCAACTAAATCTTAAGGAACTAAAAATTATCTGGGTTTAAGACAACAGAGAAAAAATAAGACTCCAACAGCCTTGGCAGTTTCTTCTCTAGCTCCTGAGCCGTGATGGCTGCTGCTGCTGATGAATGATAAAGTTGGCCTCTGAAGCATTTGAACTAATGCACAAAGGGAGAAATCGGTTTACCACGCAATTCACAGACACATGTCACAATCCCTATCAGAAATGGAAAATCCCCGCAGATGTACAGATATAACCTGAAAGCTTCCACTGGAGCCGGATGCCTGAGTTCAGAATTTGAAGCCAGATCCCATCTCCCCAGTCTTAGGGAAGAGGACACACATCTGCACTCCTCACCCCACCAAGGCTGATGGGATGTGACGTCCCTTTAGCCTTGCTGGAGGGGAGGACCTCAGAGGATCTTCTTCCTGAGTTGGGACATAGTCATGGGAACTAGAGAGAGTTTGTGGACGAAAGTTTCTAACCAAAGGTCTTTTGTTGATCCTAGGACAGAGGACAACATCCATGTCCCCAGACCCAGAGCAACCTGTACCACTGACTGGCTCCCCAAAGTCCTTGGTGATGGGGAACTGTGAAGCTCTCAGAACTCAGGAACATTACCTTGAACTCAATAATCTCCACCTTCTATTACTATAGGTCATCTTTTCTCATTTAATATCTGTGTGTGTGTGCACGTGTGCAGAGAGATATATAGATATAGATACATATATAGATATATATAGAGAGAGATATATACCTTTCTTCTCTCTCTGCCCCCTCCTTTCCTCCCTCTTCCTCCCCCTCCCCCTCTGAGTCCGCTTCTCTCTTTTCCCCAGGGAGATTATGCATTCAGGTTGGCCCCATGGTAAACTTGAGGCCCAACCTTAAGTGTTCCCTTTACACTGAAGGTGAAGGACCCTGGCTCCCAAGGGGTCTGCAGCTGCTCTGACCTGTTACGACCACAGTTGTGACTAAGGAGTATGCCACTGAACCGTGGGGAGGAGTCAAGGGGAGATGGCCCTCTATATCCAGATCATACCACAGTAGGGCTACCAACCACACCCCACTGGGAAGCTGTATTCAAACCCACCTTATAGTAGGCCTGTGTGCAGCCCTGCAATTGTGGCCTCGCTCCCAGCAAGTGCCACAGAGACCAGGGTCTCCAAAGACTCTTCAAGAGATTATTCTAGTCACAATGGCAGCACACAGCCCCTCCCAGGGCGGCTAAGATGGTAGGGAGGAAAGAAAATAAGTTAAAAGGGACAGAAGGCATTCTAGAAAATTCATGCAACAGATAAATGTGATGTTTATAAATAATGACACCCCTCACAGGGAAGTCTGGAAGAGGCTTCCTCACGTCTTCCCAGACCTAACCAGAGTTCTGTTCTCCTACACCTGCCAGCTCAGAGGTGAACCCTGGGCCCCAAGGACTCAAGGAATCTAGACAGCTAAGGCTCACCCAGGAGTTAAGAGAACAAATGCCAAAGGGTCCCCAGCCAACAATGACTTCACATTCTTGAGAATAAACTATTGACCAGATGCATGAAAAGATCCACGTGCAGAAATGATGGACCACGGAGACAAAGGGGACTCTAAACCTGAATGTTTGCCACACAAACCCACCTCGTGGGGCTCTCTAGCTCCCAAGCCCCAGTTCCCTCAAAGCAGGGTCGTACCTACATAATTAATGAGGCTCTAGGTTCAGCCCCAAGGACAGTGTGTCCTTGGCAGAGACTGCCAGCAAGGTAAGGCCCTCAGGCCACGCTGACTTGGCTTCTGACTCCAACATGTGTCTGGAAAAATAGTTCTCTGTACTGGCAAAAATGTCCTTTCTATCTGTTTTAAATTTAAAAGACGCAAATGTCATGGGGTGATCAGAAAATATAATTCTACACCGAGTATGTGTTTCCCGGCACCTGACTCTGTATCCGGCATGCAGCTGGCTTCTACAGAGAAGGAAACTGAGGCGGCGGTGGGGGTGGGGCATGGTGAAAGGCAAGGGGAGCTGGGGACAGAGCTGAGCCGGGTATTAGTAATGCACTCATTGCTTTTCTTGTTGCTATGACAACTTAAGAAAGGAAGCGTTTACTCTGGCTCATGGTCTGAAGGGACACAGTCCATCATGGCAGAGGAGGCATGGCAGTAGAAATGTGAGGTGGCTGGTCACATGACATCCACAGTCAGGAAGCAGAGAGAGGTGAACGCTGATGCTCAGCTCGCTTCCTCCTTTTCCTTGATATCCATGCAGGACCCCGAGCCATGGAATGGGGCTGCCTGCATTCAGGGTGGGCCTTCTCTCCTCCCTTTAACCCAGAGGCGGGTCTCCTAGGTGATTTCAAATCCAGTCTAGTTGATGGTAAAGACAAATGGTATTATGATACCTAGCACTGATCAGGGATCCCAATAAGGAGTTGGTGGATGAATGACTGAGTGAATAAGTGAATGAATGAATGAATGAATACAATGTTGAGACAACCCTTGGTAGTGCCTTTTCCCCATAGGGATCTGAAATGCAGGCTTAGTCCTCCTTTTCTGGTGTATGCTTACAGTTAACACTAAAACTAGCTTCAGTACCTCATCACCTAATCTATATTCATCCCTCAATGTGACTGTTCTCTGTTGGAGGATTCCTCCTCTGAAAATAACTGCCCAAGCCAGGCCTGAGTAAACGGACCCATAGCACCAGCATGGGGGCAGACACAGGTAGACCCTGAGGCTCGCTGTCCAGCCAACCTAGCAGCTCCCAGTCCAAAGAGCAGTAGAGGAAGCCTGACCTCCCATTCTGGCCTCTTCATTCACATGTGTCCAAAGAACAAAGTGACCCAGCAAGCCAGTCTCAGGCCCCTCTTTCCCTTGGTCAAGATACCAGCAATCATGATGCTCCCTTCCAAATGTCCCCTGCTTGTCCCTCATTTCTTGTGTCCTCTGCCCCCACCCCACTTCTGGCCATTAGTACCCAGAGGTGAGGTGTAGTTCCTGCCACAGAGCTCTGTGCTGGCAATCCCTCCCTCCAGCCTTTTGCCCATGCCTGTTCCTCACCCCAGGGATAAAGGCAAGGTTCTCTAGACCGCTATCCAGCTGCTTTCGGAGTCCCGTGCCTGCCGGCTCACGTTTCAGACCCACACACCTGTCTACATCCTCTCCTATGTCCTTGGCCATTCCACCCCTCTCACATATGAGGGTCAGGGTTTCCCTTCCCTGGATCCCTTCAGGACTAGAGCATCAGAAGCGATTCTGTGTGAAATTTAACTCTGATATCTTCCCCTCATGGTGGGTCCCAGTGCTCATGGCTCTGCTTCATCTCTGAGCCATTCATCGGTCCTTTGTGTTCCTGGTGATGTAACTGACAGGTCCATCCTCACTTAGGTCTTATCCCTCCTGAGACCGGGCACCAGCCATGTTCCTTGGGATCTTGTCGTTGATTGGTTGTTATCCCATGACTGACTGCCAAGGCCCAAGTCTCGTGCTGCTCATTTGTCATTTCCCTCGCCAAGTAATCCGTCTTCTCTAATGGACAAGAAGCTTCTAAGATGCAGTTCTCCTGTCTTGGTCATGTTTTTGTCCTCAGCATCTAGCACACTGTCTAACGCCTGGCATGTGCTCAATGAACGTCTGCTGAACTGAGCAAATAGTACTTGCGAAAGAACAACCATAATAGTAATTACATTTATTGTGCCCACTGTGAACACGCTACGAACAACGGATCCACTCACTGTCCCAGCAGTCTTCAGAAGTGTCATTACCATCCTGTTACATGAACCCAAGGAAGGGGTAAAAGAAATGTTCCATGTGTTTGTGCACTTTCACTTTTTCTTATTTATTAACTTGCATGGTATGGCGTGCACATGTAATGCCTGTTTACATGTATGGGAGCACGCATGGGGGTGCACTTGCATGTGTGTGGGCAAGCATGTGGAGGTCAGAGGTTGGCGTCAGGAGTCTTCCTAAATGGCTCTCCACTGTATTCCTCGAGGCAGGGTCTCTCAGTAGAACTCAGAGCTCACCGATTCGACAGTCTAGCCAGCTTGCTCCTCTGCTCTACCTCCGGAGCGCTAGAATTACATGATGGCTGCCACCTGCGCCTGACATGTATGTGAGTGCTGGGGATCTGAACTCCAGTCTTCACACTTAGGTTGCAACCCTGTTACCACCTGATCCATGTCTCCAGCCTAATGGCCATGTCACTTTTAGCTGACAAGAGTCCTTACTATGGTAGTATTAACTAATAGAGTTATTAACTAGTAAAGTTACTGTATAACTAATAGAGTGGTGGAGATCCATGTGGGTGTCTCTGTAACATTCGTGGCCATCTGGTGACAATCAGAAAACAGACAAGACAAGGTAGATGTCAACCCTTCAAAGTTGACCTAGAGGTTGAACCTATAACCAGACAGATACATAAGCAGATCAATTTCTTAATACAGACATTTGCATTATAATATCAGCTACTTTGTGCATATGTGAATGTGTAGGGTAAATACTCAGTGTGTTGTGATTATTTCTGTCCTTAAAAGTCTGCTGCCAGATTCTGCCTGAGAAAAAAAGGTCAAGGAATAACTATAAAGAGAATTTGATATAAAAATAAATCTGAAGAAGGTCTTTGATTTAAGCAACAATGTCAATACACTTTTACAAACACTCTTAGAATAGCAGGCTGGAGTCTTTAGCCAGCATCCAAAAAAGAGAAAATGATTTCTTAGTGCTTGTATGTATTTTTGCCTTCTTGAGATTCTAAAATTCACCCAAGAACAATGTGGTTTTGTGGGATTAGTTTATCAGATAAGAAATTTAACTGTGTTTAGAAAACATTTGCTTAAAAATCTCATTTCCTCTGAGTTTCGGCCACATTGCTTTGCCATTACTAGAAGACTTGTAAAAGTTTCAAGTGCGACCAGCAGAGATGAAGCCGTTGCTTTCCATATGTCCTGAGAACAGCACTAAAGGCCATGGCTGCTGAGAAACAATGAAGAAAATACCATGAGACAGAACTGGACAGCTGCGTGTAGTCCTTGATGATGGAATGCCAAAATAACTTTAAAACAGCTCAATCCTGGGCCATTGAGACGACACAAAGATACTCGCTAAGAAGCCTGGAGACGTGAGTTCGAGCCTCAGAACCCATGAGAAGGAAACCATGATAGAAGGAAAGAATTGACTCCAAATCATCCTCTGACTTCCACACATGTACGTACACACACACACAAACACACACACACACACTAAATTCTAAGGTCCTTTAGTGTTTTGCTTCTTGCTTCATGAGATACAGGCCATAAAAGTCATCGGTAAGACAGAGAGAAGTGGGACACTTCTGCCTGAGGCCTCAGGTTGCATCCACAGTCTTACCACAGGTTGTACCTTCATAGGCTTACCCCAGGTTATACCCTCACAGGCTTACCCCAGGTTATACCCTCACAGGCTTACCCAGGTTATACCTCACAGGCTTACCCCAGGTTATACCCTCACAGGCTTATCCCAGATTATACCCTCACAGGCTTATCCCAGGTTATACCCTCACAGGCTTACCCCAGGTTATACCCTCACAGGCTTATCCCAGGTTATACCCTCACAGGCTTACCACAGGTTGTACCTTCACAGGCTTATCCCAGGTTAATACCCTCACAGGTACATTACCCACAGGTAAGGTTATACCCTCACAGGCTTACCACAGGTTGTACCCTCACAGGCTTATCCCAGTTATACCCTCACAGGCTTACCACAGGTTATACCCTCACAGGCTTATCCCAGGTTATACCCTCACAGGCTTACCCCAGGTTATACCCTCACAGGCTTACCCCAGGTTGTACCCTCACAGACTTACCACAAGTTTACTTACCCCGGGTTGTACCCTCACAGGCTTACCATAAGTTATATCCTCACAGATTTACCACAGGTTGTACCCTCCTGCTAAGGTCTTTGGAACAGTGACAGCCTCTTCCTGAGTCAGTCTGTCCAGCCACTGCTGTCCCTACCTCCTCCCAGCTGAGCCCAGGTCAGTCTGTGAATCCACACCATGCAACAGAAGTTGGGAAGCCACTGGTCCACCAAGCATGATGTTTATGTAGCTCAGAACCTCCAGAACTCCAGGCAAATGCTTGCTAGATCAACCTTTAAAATTCTACTAACTGAAAAAACTAGGAGACAACTCAATAGCAGAAAGAAAGCACGTCTGCCTCCCGGGATGCTCACAGGCTAGGCAAACATTCTGCAAACACGTGCCCTGTTTAGTGAAATCCATAGACGGGGTGTTCACAGCCCCCAGTGTGAGGTCTACCTAGTGGTTCTTGGCATTAACATGTTGGTGCTGGTGTGCAACTAAATCACTATGGACTTTACACTCATTACAGGCTGTTCCAAACATGGGCAAGGTGAACAGAACACAAGTGAGTCTTTGTTCACCCACTGCCCAGTTTTGATAACCCAGACCAAAGTTAGCTAAAGTCCAGAGGTGTCACCATGCCTTTTAATACAAAAAAAAAAGGCAAACAAATGAGCCATCTTGCTCTGATTTATGCTGATTCATATGTAAACATCTTCCATAGCTTTGTCATTCTAATTTCATGCCACCTGACGTTTATTGTAACGATGAAGCCCGAGTTTGTTGTTCTGGGCCTCTCTGGGTGGTTCCAGTACACACTGAGCATTAGAAGTCAATGGACCTGAACCACAGCTGCACTGTGACCTCCTAGTGGTCCTCTAGGACAGCCACACACCTTATTGATCCTTTGCTGGCTGAGTGGCCTGGTCCACAATGGGCAGCTGGGCAGAAATGCAGAATCTTGGGCCTCAGCCACTCTGACCAAGAAGACTTTCACTTTCAGGAGACCCTTGGATGATTGAGACAGGTCTGGTGGTTTGAATGAGAGCAGCCCCCAGAGGCTCATATATCTGAATGCTTAGTCACCGGGGAGTGGAACGGTTTGAAAGAATTAGAAGGATTAGGAGGTGTGGTCTTGTAGAGGAAGTGTGTCACTTGAGGGTGGGCTTTGAGGTTTCAAAAGCCCACTTCAGGCCCACCCAGTCTCTCACCCTGTCTCTCTCTGTATCTCTTTTCTCCCACCACCACCACCCTACAGATCAGGATTTAACTCTCAACTACTACTCCAGCACCTGCCTGCATGCCACCATGCTCCCCTGCCAAGATGATAATGGACTAAATCTCTGAAACTGTAAGCAAGCCTCCCTTCCCCACGATTAAATGCTTTCTCTTACTAGAATTGCCTTGGTTGTGGTGGTCACAGCCACGGAACAGTGGCTAAGACAGAGTGTCATATGATGCCGCTTTTACGTCATCTTTAGTTTGGAAGACCCTTTGTTAGCCATTTTTTTCACCATAAAGGACAATGTCTGAAAGCAGTTTGCTGTGTTTTTGTCCCATCTACTGGGCTGCAAATCCCAGGTGAAGTCATCTGTGTTCATGCCTTGCCCCCTCTCCACACACACACAGAGGATAAGGGTAAGAAAAGCTGTTTCCCAAGAGTTAAACAGTCACCATCTCCAGAGAGGCCCTTCAGGCCCTGAGCTAAGTCTCCCCGAAAGGAAACAAAGACAACCCAGCCTACTTCCACCCAGAGCCAAGAGGAGGAAGTCCTGGTTCCTGGGGATGATGGAAGCACACGGCACCCCACTGCTCTACATGTCTATGTTCCCCTCCCATCTAGATAGAGCCTGGGCTCTCATTTGCTTTGAAGATGCTTTTTCAGTCTCCAATTAAAAAGTCTTTGGAAAGCAGTTGACCTATATTTACTGTAACCAGATTTTCCAAATAAAATTCCAAACACATGGTCTGATAAGCATGTGTGGACTCACCACTTAAAAACAAATCATGCTTGTTCTGTGCCTCTTTGAAAAGGAACCCATATTCTTTTTGGAGACTTAGGAAAAACCAAAGAAGAAACAAACAAACAAAAACATCTTCAGTACCATGACCCAGAAATATATTTTAATACGTATTTCTTCTCAGTTTTTATCGACAACAGGTAGCTTTTGGTAATTGAGTGTCACACTGAATAGATAATTTTTAATCCCGAACTTTACAATTAAATACATGTCATAAATATTTCCCTCTGCCCCTGAAGATTCTTTTAGAAGCCTTTTCATAATGGATCTACAATAGCCTATTTCTGTATATACCATAATTATTTTACCTACTACATATATCATTGAACGTTGGACTGTCATCAATTTTTCTTGCTTTTATTAAAAATACTGTGAAAAGCATTCTTGTACATATACCTTTGCACACACTTCTGAAAAATCCATAGTATGGCCAAGGAGCAAAAATATTTCACAACAGAATAGAAAGTGCTATAATGTTTGGTTGTGAGCCGAGCCTTTAACAGCTGATCCATCTCTCCTGCAGGGTGGTGGTGGCCCACGCCTTAAATCCCAGTGCTCTGGAGGCAGAGGCAGGCAGATCTCTGTGAATTCAAGGCCAGCCTGATCTACAGAGAGAGTTCCAGGACAGCCAGGGCTACATAGAGAAACCCTGTCTTAAAAAAACCAACAAACAAAAGAATAGAAAGTTTTTAAATCTCAAGCTATAAACCTAAAAACATTGCATGAAAGCAGCATGCCAATTTACATTTCACACGCGTTTCTCAAAATACCCAGGAGAAAATACGTGCTGCCTTTCCCAGATGAAAGCCCTTCCCATTCACGGATCTGGTTGCTGCCCGGACATGCTAACATTCAAGAGAGGCTTTTCTTTCCTCCAGAACTGTTTGCCCCTCCCATGGGAGATCCCCCAGGCCTCGGAGCCATTTCTCAAGAAGAAACCCTTCCCTAATGCCGCCCCACTCATTGCAAAGCTAAGCGCTCCCCGCCATGCTCAGCGACGGCTTTTCTGTCTCTGGACCCCAGGTGTGTGCCATGCCCTCTCCTGTCTGCGCAGCTCTGGAGTGAAAGGCTCAGCTGACCCCCTGTCACTGGAATCAGGAACCCGTAGGGGAAGCCCGTGCTGACAGGCACTATCCTAGGACAGATCCTGCAGCCGAGGTTCCGGTGCTCTGGGCCCAGAAGACCCTGGACATCACCAGCTCTCAGTGATGCTGGCAAGGGGTGTCTCAAGGGGAAAGGAAGTAAACAAGTGTCCTGATTCAGAACATGGGGTTCACGGAAGGAGGGAGGGAGGTGGGGTTCAGACCCTGAGATTTTTGTAACCGTGTTGAACTACGGCCCAAAGAAATGTCCCTTCCATGTTTCTTTATTGGGTTAATCGATGTAGGCCTGCTCAGGGACTACCCTCCACCTCATCCCTCCAAACACACACACACACACACACACACACACACACACACACACACACACACACACACACACACACACACCTTGTAGGCTCAATGTGAAGAGATGGTTCATGGCCTAGAGGGGTACATGTAGCCGCAGAGGCCATCTACAGAGAGAGCCCCACTGCTCACTAGGCCCCTGGCGTCCTGTGTCCCTCCCTCCTTCCTCATTTGCTCCTGGAACCCCGGTGATACTGTTACTGTACTTCTCCCACAAACACCCTGTGCTACACTGCCCAGGCCCAGCCTCAGGCCCCGTAGGCAGGCTGCTTTCTGCCAGGAAACCTCGTTTCAGCTCCTCATCAAATCCCTGCCTCGTGTCTCCTTCTCATGATCTCCCGGGACAATCCCGGTCCCCCAGCCAGGACCCCCAGGGAACAATGTTTGCTTAGCAATCTTTTCCAATCGCCTAGAAGACTCCTGGCCAGTAACAGCTCTCAATAAACACTTACTGAAGTGAGGGAGGCCGCTAAGTGGGTGAACAATGGATTCTTCCACAGGAAGGAGGTAAAGTAACCTCACCCACAATCACTCCCCAGTTTCTTTCCCTGAGAGCCCCGCCAGCCCTACTTCCAGGGGTCCTTCGGTTCCATCCCAGAAAAATGGTCCCCTTTGCAGCCAGATCTCAGGCTGCTACAGATCTGGCTAGAGCTGCTGGCTAGAGCTCTGACTAGGTTAGATGTAAGGCTTATGGGGAGTAAGCCTCCTATGGAAGGCTCTTCAGCTCTAGAGGGCGGGGCTTGCCGCCTCTTTCCCGGCAGTGTCTGCCTTCTCCTCCCCTGCCCTTTAACGGCCAGCTGTCCCCCAGCCACAAAGCCAACGGGGAGTTAAGCCTCAGTCCCTTTCCTTGCACAATGTATAGCTCCACAATGGAAGAGATCTTTCCAAAACACAGAAGGAAAAAAAAAGTGAACTGCTGCAAAGAATGTTCAAAAACAACAGCTCGTTGCAGGCACCAGCATCATAAACACCTCTCTGAAGCATCCCCCTCCTGCACCAAGCACTGGCCGCCACTGAACAGACAATGCATACTTCTGGAGTCGATTCAATCTTTCCATGATCTCTGTTGTTCTTTAATGAGCAATTTGTTGTGTATGTCAGCTAAAGTAAAGTCAGATCCTGGCAAGGATTACCAACGCTTCGAAATCAAAGGTAAAAGCAACATCTTGGGGTGTGTGTGTGTGTGTGTGTGTGTGTGTGTGTGTGTGTGTGTGTGGTTATTTTTGCCTTCATGTATGTCTTTACACCTTGTGAGTGCCTATTGCTTGTGCCAACAAGAAGAAAACATCAGATCTCCTAGAAACTGGAGTTATGGAGAGTTGTGAGTCATCATGTGGGTGCTGGGAATTGAACCCAGGCCTTCTGGAGGAGTTGAGCCATCTTTCCAGCTCCAGAAAGCAGCATCTTTATAAGCAGTATCCTGGATTTCTCTTGAGCATCAAAGAGACCCTCAAGAAATCCTTGCCTGATACTCGGTGGTCTAGGGTAGCTTTTGTGTTATCACACTTGTGGACATATGAACTCACAAATTGTTTGCCTGAGTACTCACGGACTCTCAAAGGAATACTTCCCAAAAAGTCTTCCCCGGCTTACCATGGGATAATGTTCTGATAAATCCACTGTAAAATAAAATTGTCCTAAGTCAAAGTGTATTGAATACACCTAACCTGCTTACTGCACCAGGACAAGGAGCCCAAGGCATGGCACCAGACCACAGCTGAATCAGAAGTTTTAGTAAAAAAAAAAAAAAAAAAAAAAAAAAAATAGACACTGTGGACAGAAATACGGCAGGTAAAATCTCAGAAAGAGACTCACACCCCTGAAAGAGGATAGGATCCTTTTATCACAAGAGAAGTTACCTGGCCTTGCCTCCTGGACCCATTGTGTGGGGTCCGGAATATTTAAAGAGGTAAGAGGTGGGAAGCTTGAAGTTTTGTTAGGTAGTAAGCTTTAGAACACCATTTGCCCTTTCTAAGATTGGCCATTGTGGTGAGGTGCCGGGGTCATCAGAGTTAGACCATATAAAGCTAAGACAGTTGATTGGATCTTCTTTGAGAAACACACACCCCAAGCTCTTGGGTGTATCATTCTTTTTTGAGTGCCTCTCTTTCTCTTACCTCTTGTGCACAGAAGTATTTTTGTACAATGCTAGTCATCATCAAATTTCACAAACACAGCTTCTAAATAGGCCGAAGGGAGCATTGTGTGTTTGAATTTTCTTGAGCATTATTCATTAATTCATTTGAATCGTGACACAACCACATTCACACATTCCCTGCTCGTGTGCATTCCTAGTGGCCACATTCCAGATGGCAGTGTGAGCCCTAAGAAGACTCACTTTGACACAGTTGTGCCTACACACTCACACAGAAGAAGGAAAAAAGAAAAAGAAGGAAACCTGTGTTGTTTCCTCGTTAGTAAATTTTCATTTCTCCTTTAATTTAGTTGGAGCAAGCTACAAGCAGGTCAAGTTCTCTGTTACTAAAGTGTTAGCCACAGCACAAGGCCAAAGGTTAGAGGCAGCTCTAGAAACAACTCAGAAAAACCAAAACTATCTCACAGTCTCTTGAAAGTCTGCCTTGGTGCTCTCAAAATTATTTTCGAAGTTCCCGGTATTTTTGAGAACATGCTTCAAGTAGGTAGGAAGTATTTGAGCGAACTCTTTTATCATTTATTAGCAAAGGATGTTCAAAAAAATTAGAGACTGCAGAGATCTGAGGGCACAGGTCCACAAAAGCCCAGGAAGAGAAGATTCGGCAGGGCTCCGATGTCGGAGGACACAGAGGACATCTGTAGGAGCCTCGGTCCAGCCAGCTCTGTGCATGCACAGACACTGTAGCATGATTTTCCTGGCACTGGAAGGCTCATTCCCCAGACCTGAGAACATCCTCTCCAGCCTGATTGTGGCTGCGGCTGCACTCAGCTGGAAGAGGGGCAAGCTGAGGCCCCGAGTGCATTTAAATCTCATAATTGGAACTACAGTTCTCATTGTCTATTTTTTTTCTAAGTTAAACCCATGAAGATGTGTTCTTACATGGATGAGCACAGGACATTTGGTGCCCTGAGGAGCCACACATTTTCTAGGTCCCTTGGTCAGCTTGCTGCCAGAGAAGGATGCAGGAGTCCTCATTGATGAAAAGGTAAGGATCAGCAAGATGGTTATAGAGGTAAAGACACTTGCTGGCAAGCCTGAGGACCAGAGTTCGATCCCTAGAACCCACAGAGTGGAATGAGAACACTAACTCCTACAATTTCTCCTCTGACTTTCATGTACATGATATAACACATGCACACCCTGGCCCTACAAACATACAAAATAAATGAATAAATGTAATTTTTACAATTTAATAATAAGAAGGAGGCCTATTCCCTCAGCCTTCCTACACTAACCTCAGGGAAGGTTGGCTGCTATGGTACACAACTGCCTTTCCCCAAATAATGTGACTCAGTCATTTTCTGACTAAGGGTTGGCAAACTTGTCCTGAAAAAAGAGGACAATAGCCTGTGTTTTAGGCTCTGTGAACTTCCTCTGTCTGACAGTCTTCCTGGTTGGTTTGTTGGCTTCTTTGTTGCTGTTGTTTACAGCCTGTACCATGTTTTAAATCCTACCTGGCTCCAGAGATAGACAAAAACAGACTGCAAGCTCATCGAAACAGTGGGCCGTGGTCCACCAACCACAGCCTGGGGCCCAGGACAACACCCACGCTGAGGCTATGCATTTCCTGCCAGTGGGGGACAAGGGACCAGAGAGGAGGAAGTTAAAAGTCGTAGGCATGTGAGGAAGGATGGCTGGGTGGGCAGCATCTCAGTCCTGGACCCGGGTGGGAAAGTCTGTGTGGCTTGACTCTCACTGAGATTCAGCAGCGGCTTTAGCTTGTTCGGACCTAACAAGCAGAATGAGAGGACAGAGTACCATTTCCCCCTCCAGAGGAAAGACTGGCATCATCCTGTCAGGACTGGGTTCTCAAGCTCCGGGACGCTCTTCTAGAATGTGAGCCACTATGTGCAAAGTGTCACCTAGACTTCTTCACGCCACTCTGTGAACACCAGGGCCAGGGACAGAGACAAGAGCGAAAGGAGACTCTCTGACTGCTGCCATCCCATAAAGTATGGTGCCTCCACTAACCCAGGTGTCTTGTCTTTCTAGGTCTGTACCTTGGACAGAGGAGAGGAGAGAAGGGCTTCTGAGTCAAGACTGTATGCCCAGGCTGAGGAGATGGATCAGCAGTTAAGAGTGCTTGGTTGTTTTTGCACAGGTCCTGAGTTTAAGTCCCAGCACCCACCTTAGCTGGCTCACAACCATCTGTAACTCCAGTACCAGGTGATCCAATGCTCTCTTCTGGCCTTCATGGGCACATACTCTCACATGCACACACACACACACACACACACACACACACACACACACATTCACTCACTCTCACACACAGTTAAAAAAATAAATCATAAAACAAAAAAAAAATGAAAATAACTCCAAACATTCTGTGCCCCCTTAAGATTGCTTCGTGTTGATGGGAATTTTACTTCATTCTTAGGTCTCTTCCTAAAGACATTTGAGAACAGTGTGGACATTTGAAAGCATCCACCAAAATGTGCTTTGTCTTTACGGCTGGCTCAGAATCTAGAACAGTATCTATCACCTTGTAGACACTTAGTAAAGAGAGGGAAGGAGAAGGGAGAAAAGAAGTGGGGAACTGGGAAGGAAAGGACAGACAAAGGAAAAAGAAAAAAGTGGGGGGGACAGAGAGAAGGAAAGAGAGAGAAAGAGGGAGAAGGAAGAAGGGAGGAGAGGGAAAAGGAAAGAGAAGAGAGGATGGAGGAGGAGGGAAAAAACAGGAGCAAGGCAGGGGAAGGGGAGGGACGGAGGAGAAGAGGGGGTGGGAACAAAGGTTAGCCTTGCTTGTGTAGTAAACACGCCACCAGGGTATCTGTGACCACTCATGTTTTCCAAACACTAAAAGAAGTCAGCCCTTCCCAGCCCTGTCACTTGAAAGCAATGTATGACCTCGCCGAGGTTTCTTCTTACCCACAGCGTATGGCTTGAGCTACAGCCGTAAGTGTGGAGGACTCCAAGGGTACAAGCCCTTTAGAATGCTGACGCGTGTCCTGATGTTGCAAGGATCCTCGCAGGGACCCACGGGCGCTGTCGTTGTGCAGTGACCCAGAGCGCTGACAGGCTCTGCAGGCAGTCACCCTAATGAGTTGCTTCGCGTGAGCTGCTACGGTCTGCATGGATGGCAAGGCGCACAACCAAGTCATCAGGCCCCAGATGAAGTGTCAGTTATGAGGATGCTGGCAATCAAAGCCTGCCTGGAAGCAAGGACAGATGCTTTGAAAGCATTCTGCGGGAAAAGCTCACTTGGAGAACATAAGATTTGAAGCAGAGGCATACTGTTCTTTTTTGTTTAAGGTTTATTTTATTATTTGTGTGTGTGTGTGTGTGTGTGTGTGTGTGTGTGCGTGTGTGTGCCATGTGGGTGCAGGTATCCATGAAAGCTAGAAGAGGGTGTCAGATCCTCTGGAGCTAGAGTTACAGGCAATTGTGAGCTGCCCAATGTGGGTGCTGAGAACCAAACTTGGGTCCCGTGCAAGAGCGGCAAGCACTCCTAACCACTGAGCCAATTCTCTCTCTCTCTCTCTCTCTCTCTCTCTCTCTCTCTCTCTCTCTCTCTCTCTCTCTCTCTCTCATAGCTTTTTCTGAATTGGCACACTCCATGGGAGCCTTGAAGCAGGTCTCTCACAGGCAGAGCAGATGGAACTCTAACGTCAGGAGTGGAGCTGTGAGTCACCGCCTAACGGAGAGCAAATCTCCCTGGAGACTCATGACCTGAGAACAGAAATGCTGTGTGGGAGCCTCCACCCCAGATGGGTCTGTTACCTGCAAGTCTCTAGGGCAAACAAACAGGGACACAGCACAATGCTGTTACAGTCCAAGTCCACAGGGTGATACAAACACAGGGTTTTCTAAATAGCAGAGCACCACTCTCTAGGGAGCTTAAAGTGTTCTAAAGTTAAAGGTTAGAGGCTCTGATTCGGACGTGGAATTTGGGAACACATATTTTTTTAACACTTCCCTGCAATTCTTACATGCAACCATACTGTTGGTATGTATGTATCATATATTATTTGAGGAGTTAATAAGATTGCCTTGTTTGTTTGTTTGTTTGTCTCATTTATTGCTGCTTGGCTTCTCATGTAACCTTGAGAGCTGGATTCTCCAGCCTCTACCAATGGCACCCCAAACACTGACCTGATCACCTACATAACAATGAGGATGCATTAGGAGTTAGAGACCACAGAGGAAGAGTGCTTTCCTCATGATTGCCACAGGATTAGGAAAAGAAGTTGGTAGAGTTGTGATCTACATTGTCGCCCCAAACACCCGTATGTGAAAGGCTTGGTCTCCAGCTGTGGTGCACAGGGAGGTGTTGAGACCTTCAGGAAGTGAGGCTAGTGGAAGGAAATTAGACGGTTGGAGTTGTGCCACTGAAGGGCACAGAGGGTCTCCAGCTGCCTGCTCACTCATTGCTTCCTGGCCACCTTCTCTACCACACACTGTCACCACGATGCCCGGCGCCAACAGTACATGAAAAGACCCAAAGAGCATGGCGGGGGATGATGGACAGAGGTGTGAAACTGCAGAAATAAATGCAGAAAGGCACCTTCCTCCTCTAACTTGACCACATGAGGGGTCAGGCCATAGTAACAACGCTAACTAACACAGAAGTGTGAATTCTTAAGAAAAGAATTCATGGGGGAGAGGGAGGGGGAAGTAGAGGAGAAGAGAAGTAAGGAGTGAGGGAAGGAAGTAAAGGAGGAAGGAGGGGAAGGAGGGAGAGAGGAAGTAGAGGACAATGGGAAGAAGGAAGTGAAATGATGACAAGAAGGAAAGAATTAGATAAAAGTTGACATAAAACGCTTTGTTTCTGTAATCTCTGCCTTGGACCTCTGAAGACCACAGGTCATGAACCACCTCTCACTCTTGAAGAAACTGGACATCTAGTCACGACAGCATTCTTCTCGCCCCCCACCCCCCAGAGTTTCCCCAGGCAGGACTGCTGTGGGATGTTCTGTATGTTAAATGTGTTGCTCTGATTGGTTAATAAATAAAATACTGATTGGCCAGTAGCCAGGCAGGAAGTATAGGCAGGACAAGGAGAGAAGAGAATGCTGGGAAGTGGAAGGCTGAAGCAGAGAGATGCTGCCAGCTGCCGCCATGAGAAGATGTTAAGATACTGGTAAGCCACGAGCCACGTGGCAACTTATAGATTAATAGAAATGGGTTAATTTAAGATACAAGAACAGTTAGCAAGAAGCCTGCCACGGCCATACAGTCTGTAAGCAATATAAGTCTCTCTGTGTTTACTCGGTTGGGTCTGAGCAGCTGCAGGACTGGTGAATGAGAGATTTGTCCTGACTGTGGGCCAGGCAGGACTGGAGAAAACTCTAGCTACACAGGACTCTCTCACCCCCTTCTTCTCCCCACAGGTAGGGACTCACCCTCACTGTGAACCCACCCTTCCCTCCCTGGTCATGCTATTCCCGGTAAACCACTGGCTCAGACAACTGGATCCCAGCGCCTTCCAGGTGCTCTTTCTGTGCCTTCCAGGAGCTGTGCTCTCCCAGAGTTAGCGGCTGGCAATGGGAGCAGCAGCGACCAAGGAGAGGAAGGGGTACAGGAAACATCTCAGTCAGAAAGGAAACACAAGATTAAGAAAATCATAAGGGCGTCAGCTCCAGGCGTCTCAGTACTTTAACCCTCTAAAGACTGAATGTTCCTGGAAAGAAACCCATGATTGGCGCTTGTCTCAAGTCCATTTGGCAACAGGCCCTTTCCTGTGACGGATCTGGGCGAGTGACATGTGCAGTGCACTTGTGGGTTTACCCAGGGAGTGTGCGTCAGGCATCTCCTCTGCGGCAGCTGCTCCCCTGAGCACTGGCTGAAAACCGACCGCCCCTACTACATGACACTTACTCAGGGGACATGTTCCCTTTAGGCCTGGCCTCTGGTCCTATTCTTTACCCTCTCCTCTGTTCTCCTTTGGATATCTTCTCTCACTCAAAACATCTAAAGACCTTTTGGGAAGCAGGGTCATTTCCTGACGGAGTTCTGGCATGGTTCCCACTCTTAGGACTTTGGGGGACTCTTGGCCATCATTCAGGTGGCCATATCAGGTAGTGCTGCCCAGACTACGCCATCGGGCATCTAACATAAGTTGCCTCTGTTCGTCATTTGGCCCTATAAGCCTCCCTAAGCCTCGCTGCCTCTTCATGGGGTGCCCATTGTGTCTCTCAATTCTCACCCTCTTCACTTCTTTCTACCGTCTTCTGAGCTTGCCCTGGAATCCTTCTGGGGAGCTGGCTCCAGAGTTCATTCACCCAACCTGGAGTCAACCCCACTGAAGCACTCTTACAGATGTCTGGACTTGATTCTGGAGGGCTTCCTCATCTCATCAGTCATCACATCCCCTACTCAGGAATTTACAGTTAGCTCAAATCCAACCCATCATGACACAAACCCTGTTTCTGGGTAAGGAAGATGCACCATGATTGGCTACATGGGCAGAAGGAAACAAAATTCAATGCCTACACAGGCACATGCGTGTTCTCTTCCTTTACACACACCACCTGATTGCTGTCACCCCATAGGCCTGGCCTTCTGGACCAGCCCTGCTACAGGACCATGGCCCTGGACCATAGTTGTCCACTTTCCTGTGTAAGCATCAAGTCTTCTGTACTTTACACAGAAAACTAGCTGAGCTACCAAGGCATGGCCCACTTGACCAAAAACTGGTATTTCAACAAAAGTATCCCTCACGGGCTGGGCACACGAGCAGCCACCACTGCCAAGGTGGCTTGGTCCACCTTCATGAGCAAATGCTGTCTTCACAGTGAAGGGAGCAAAATCAATCCAAATGGGGGACAAGCTCCAAGTTGGCTTCAGAGAGTACGGGAGGGCAGAGTGATTAGGACAGGGAGGAGGAGAGATTGAAAGTGTCAGCAGGAGGGGGATGGGACCAACGGTGTGGATCAGTGGTGAGGCAGCTAACTCTTTCCTCCTTTGTAACGTGAGCGTCAGGAGGTAGCATCCACTTCTGTCTCCACAAAGAGGGTGCAGGGAAAGTCAACCAAAGCTGCAGATACTTGGTGGGGTTCCAAAACCAGGGGGGTGGCAGGGGAGGGGAGCTCCGGCCAGTTTAACCAAGACCTCTGGGAAGAGCATGGCTGCAGCTGGTATACTCCTTGTACATGCGTGTTAACTTAGTTACCTGAGTGCTCAGCAAGCAAGAAGTGGCAGCGCTTCTGGATAAGGCAAGATTGTCCGACAACATTCATGCAGACGTTGAGTTTCCTGGGAGAAAAGAAACATCACTCCACAAAAACTGTGTGTCTTTCCGTGTCTGCAGAGGCTGAGACAGTCGGGTCGCGTGGGCATGCTGCTATGGTTGGAATATGCCTCTGTAAACCAAGTATTGAAAATAAAGTCCCAATACTATTGGGACTTGTATTGGGGGATGGGGCCCTCTTGGGTGAGTTAATATTGTTATTACAGGAGTGGTTTTACTGTAACGAGAAGAATTTGGGGACTCTAGCTGTCGTGCCCCCTCCCTTATCTCCTCTTTCTCTCCCTCTCCTTCTCTCTCTTCCCCCTTCTCCCCTCTTCACTGCCCACTCCATTCTTGCCCTCCCATCTTCCACCATGGATGACACACTAAGGAGCCCTCTCCTTACCACTGCCTTGAGCTTGGACTTCTCAGCTTCCAGAATTATGAGGAAATAAAATCTATTCTTTCTCAATTCTTATGCAATCTCTGAATTTCTACTATATCAACACAAATGGACTCTAGCAGATGGTGACTAACCTGAGGTGACCATGGAAGACAGACCCAGGGTGAAAAGATTCTTCCTACTGCTTTGGGCGGAGAGCAGACAAGTGTTTACATTCTTCTGAGAAGTATTTCCTACCCTCCAACTTGCTCCATCTACATGATTCCCGAAAAGGGGATTATTTTCCATGGCCCATCCCTCTCCCGGAGCTGCAGATGTTAGATGTGGCATCCAGTTGCCCAGTGGTTAGTACTGTGGTTTGAATCTCCAAGTTCCCCACAGGCTGATGATTTGAGAACTTGGTTCCAAGCTTTGGCCTGGTTTTGAAAGGCTGTGGAACCTACAGGAGCTAGCCTGGCAGAAGTGGGTGATTGGATACTGTCTGTGGAAGGTTTGGTCCAAACTGGCTCCTGTCCCACTCTCCGTTTCCTCCACATGCTCCCATAGCCTCGCCTGCTCCACCCTGACAGAGTGAACGCTCTGGGACTGTGAGCCAAAACAAGCCCTCCTCCCTTAAGATGTTTCTGTCAGATGTCGTGGACACAGCGATGTTGAAGGTGACTCATTCAGCTGTGGTCCTGTAGAAGGCTCTGCTAGCTGAGTACAGAGGATTATTGCATGACGATGAGGAAGGAGAAACGATATTTGGTGGCTCTAAGTCCACAGCTCGGGTTATTCCTGAGTCCTATCTATATTCTTATCCTTAGACTTTAGATAGCCCAACTTTCCTAGGAGAGTTGTTCATAACTTACCGTCACAATTCCGTCCAGCACAGTCTACATGAACCCCCAGAGAAAGAAGTCCAAGAGCCCAGTGGAGACAGCAAATATATCTAAAGCTTGATGAGCCTGGACCTTGGAGCATAGTGTGATCATGGGAACCAGCACATCCAAATGGTCTTGGAAGAAACCAGGCTGTAGGAAGTTCCCCGACACTGGAAATCCTCCTCAGGGTAATACTTTCTTGTAACACATCATTGGTGACAGCAGGGATGGGGATAGTTGCCACAGCACTAACCCAACAGCTCTTCAGACAGGAGTTGACCACGAAACACATCAGAAGGCCTGGGGCATTCCTTGTGACCCAGGGTGATCTATGATTTTGCCCAATGAAGAGAATTTACCCAGCATTTAAAAAAAATAATAATAATAGATTAGACAAGTCAACCAGCAGTTCCCCAGCAAGTCCTGTTCTTGCTGCTGTAACCCAGCACACGAGGCACTGAGGGCTCCTCCCTGTGGCCCTGGGCTTGAGCTGGAGCATCTGGCATCCAGGGAGAGCTGATCACTGGGAGTTAAGCCCTGGAGAGGCGCCATTGACAACAGAAGCCAAGAATGTGTCCAAGTCCGGAGGAGACACATCACAGCTCATTAGCCGATGGCCTGTATTTCCTAACTACCTATGCAAATATTTGTGCCTCCTTCTTTCCGCTGTGATCCAGAATGATGATAAACTTGTGGGAAATGCACAAAGCAGTTATCTAGACAAAACTTTTCCTTGTACCGATCTTTCCTTGAACTAATGTCCTTGACAACTAATTGCTAGGAAAATGAAGAGTCCCTGAGAATAATGATTTTTTTTCCTCCACTCAGAGTCTTTTGGATTAGGAAAACAGTTTATGTATAGTCTCATCATTCCACAGCCTATAGACTCATCACCAATTAATGAGTCCAGTGCTTCCAAAGAAAATATCTGTGCCTAACCAAAGAAGCAAATAAGTTAGTTCTTTGGCCTCCTAATGGGCAATTTAAGTTGCAGCACCATGAGAACAGGGAAACAACCTGAGTCAGTCAGGGAAGGCTATTTGTTACATAGCTATAAGGAAAGATTCCCAAACCTTGGTGGTTGTGGTAGTTTGAATAGGAATGGCCTACTCTATAGGCTCAAAACTTGAATGCTCAGTCATTAGGGAATGACGCTACTTGAGAAAGATTAGGAGGTGGGGCCTTGTTGGAGTGGGTGTGGCCTTGTTGGAGAGAGTGTGTCACTGGGAGGGGTGGGCTTCCAGGTTTCAGCTGCTCAAGCCAGGTCCAGTGGTTCTCTCTTCCCGCTGCCTGATGATCCAGATGTAGAACTCTCCGTTCCTCCAGCACCATGTCTGCCTGCGTGCCTCCATGCTTCCCATCGGTCTGATGTTAAATGCTTTCCTTTGTAAGAGTTGCTGTGGTCATGGCATCTCTTCACAGCAATAGAACATTGACTAAGACAGTGGCTTAGACGAATTTGAACCCTTTGTTCCACATCTAACACAGACTGTCAAGGTACTCCACTTGCCACTGTCCCTTAGTATAGGCTGAGTCGCTAGGCTGATAATCTCCAATAACCTGTTTTAAGTGCCAGAGGGAAGGGCAAATGTAGGGACCATCACGTAGGGTCTTACTCTTTCCACCCAGAAAATGTACACACCATTTACTTCTCATCAGCCAAAGTTGATCACAAGGGCACACCCCACTCCAGGTGAAAAGTGATGTAGAATCCTACCACATACTTGGAACCAACGTAAACTAGAAATACTTGGCAAAGGGTGTTAGAGAGAGGATTCAAGGGTTAAAAGCTCTTGCAGAGGACCTGAGTTCAGACCCCAGCACCCACTTCAGACAACTTACTATTACCTGTAACTCCAGCTCTAGGGGATTCAACACCTTCTTCTGGGCTCCGCAAGCTCCTGCACACATGTGCATACACCCTGACACAGGCACACACAGAGTTTAAAAATAAAAATAAAACTGTTGGGCTGGAGAGATGGCTCAGAGGTGAAGAGCACTGCTTGTTCTTCCAGAAGTCCTGAGTTCAATTCCCAGCAACCACATGGTGGCTTATAACCATCTATAATGAGATCTGGTGCCCTCTTCTGGTGTGCAGACATACATACATACAAACAGAACACTGTATATACATAATAAATAAATAAATCTTTAAAAAAAAATAAAACTGTTAGCCAGGTGGTAGTGGTGCTCACCTTTAATCCCAGCACTCAGGAAGCAGAGGCAGGTGGATCTCTGTGTTCAAGGCCAGCCTGGTCTACAGAGCAAGTGCCAGGGCAGCCATGGCTACACAGAGAAACCCTGTCTCTAAATAAATAAATAAAGCTGTTTTTAATTACTTAAAAAAATAGATACTTGGAACATTAACCACGAACCATCTTTGGAGATAATCATGAGATAGTATCAATGGAAAGAAGTTTAGAAAAGGCCCAAGACAGCTGGGAAGAGTTCACAGAAAGGCCAGGCAATATCTGGCCTTCAAGGAGGGAAGGACTGGATGAACTATGAAGAGGCAGAAGCAACAACGTGGATCTGGCATGGGGAAGCTAGGCGGTGGCTCTGGGCATGGCATTTGCAGGGGACAGTGGGGAAATTGCCCAGTGTGTTGAAGCTCCCAGGACCCTCAGCCTTTAAGATCTTCAGAGAGGCTTTGGCAGACCTCCATTTCACGGTAGTGTAAAAACACGCTTTAATCTGACTCACAGGAAACTGGAAGGAAATATTATACTTAACAGCATAATAGAAGTGAAGAGTGTGGCTCTTACCACGTGAGGAAACCTGAACACAGTTTAGCCTGCCTATTCTGTTCCACCACAAAGACATAAGTTGTTGGGGCCCATGACAGTCAGGACATTTATCACGAGAAGGTGACATTTGTCTTCAAGCACTCAGCTCTTCTAACAGGTCTTGGGAAGGATGACTGCTTCCAGCTTCTACTCTGACATCCCTAGGTGAGCACCTGAACACACTCTCAAGAGTGAGTAGGACACCATGCCTGTTTCCAAACCACAGCCCAGCAGACTCTCATCAAATACATACACAAACACACACACACACACACACACACACACACAAATACAAGTTGCTGAAGAAGCTCTTGAAAAATAGCAAGGCTTTAACTTGGGAAAATCATAGGGCAGACAGGCAAAGCCAGACAAGAGCAGAGGAAGCACTCGGTCTCTTAAGCTAAGTGCTTAGGATCGCTAACATTGGGCCCATCTACTCTAACACAAAAAGAACAAGCCTGCTTCTCAGCACCCACCTGCATCTGGTGGCTAACCACCGTAACTCCTAGGGGAGTGGGTAGATACCCTCTTCCGGCCTCTGCAGGCACCCGCACTTACAGATACACACAGAGATATACAACTGAAAAGAAAATACAACCAGCCTGGATGTTCACCAACAGATGAATGGGTAAAGAAAATGTGGTGTACACACACACACACACACACACACACACACACACACACACACACACATACACTGGATATTTACAGCCGTAAAAAGGAAACACGCCATCTGCAGGAAAATGAATGGGACTGGAGACCATAGTTAAGTGAAATAAGCCAAATTTGGGGGATGGAAAGACATGGTGCATGTCGCTTTCCTATTATAAAACATTTAGTTGTGCTCACAGTTTCAGAGAATTAGAGACCATGGTGATGGAGCAAGACAGAGTGGCAGGAACAGTTGAGAGCTCACAGCCCCTAGTAACACACCTCCTCCATTGAGACCACACCTCCTAATCCTTCCCAAACAGTTCCACCAACTAGGGACCAAATATTCAAATAGATGAGCCTATGGGGAGGGGGGCATTCTCATTCAAACCATCATACATGGCAAGGAAGTCATGATGGCCAGAGCTTGGGGCATCTGCCTTTGGGAAGCTGGGATGAATGCTTCTCCTTTGTATGCAGTACCCCAGCCCAGGGAGTGGTGCCACCCATATTTAAGGTGGATGTTCCCACCTCAGTTAACCGAATCCAGATAATCCCTCACATACATGCACAGAGACTTGTCTGCTATGTGATTCTAGACCTACAGATTGAAACTAAGACTGATCAGCATGAGTGTTGAAATCTTTACCTCCAGTAAAACGGTATTCAGGGGTGAGATCTTTGAGGGGTCATGAGTGGGTCATGAGGGTAGAGTCCTCCCGAGCAAAACTAGTGCTTACATGAAAGAAGTTCCTGGGAGGTCCTTCACATGTTCCACCATGTAAGTATAGAAAGAGAAATAGCAGCCTGCCCTCCAGAAGAGGGCTTGCCAGAACCGACTGTGCCTGAGCCTGATCTGACTTCCAGCGTTATGGTGCGTTGTCACAGCAACCTGAACTAAGATGAACTAGGAAAGGAATCACATCACTTTAAGAGAAGTGCAGAAAACTATTTCCATTCTGAATTAATAAAATGAATTATCACTCCATCATTGGCTGTCCCAAAGCAACAAACCATATGAGAAGTTAATATAAGAGCTACAATTTTTCTTAATGGGACACTTATGTTCTGAATTTTCAAAATCTGTCAATGGACCAGCAGGAGAGCTCAGTGGGAGAAAGCACTTCCTGTCTGATGGTGTAAGTCTGATGACCAGAGTTCAGTTCTGGAACCCACGTACAGGTGAAAGAGAGGAACTAAATGCACAAAGTTGTCTTCTGACCTCCACACTCGCACCATGGCAAACGTGTGCACATGTGTATAATACACACTGGTACCCACACATAGACATACAATAACAATAATAAATAATTTTGACTGGCACTGGTTCTCCACTCAGTGTCATTTAGCTCTTCACTTTCAGTCCTCTCAGCTGAAGGTGTGGTAGCTTACACCTGCAATCCCAGCACTCGAGGCGGAAGCTGGGGTATCTTCACAAGGTCGGGCCCAGTCTGGTCTACATAGTGAGTTCCAGGCCTGTAGTGGGACTTTCTTGTCAGACTTTCTTTGGACCACCAGCTCCCAAATAATGACATGGAGACTTATTATTCATTATGAAAGTTTGACCTTTAGCTTAGGCTTGTTCACAACTAATTCTCATAACATAAATTAACCTGTTTCTATTCATCTTTGTTTTGCCGCGTGGCTTTTTAACCTCTCCTCCATTCTGTGCTTGTCTGACTTGCTCTGTGTCTTGCTGATGTCTCCTCTTCTCCGCCCAGAGTTCCTATTTCTGCCCAGATGTCTGGCCTATTCTCTCCTGCCTAGCTATTGACCATTCTGCTCTTTATTAAAGCAGTTACAACGACATCTTTACACAATATACAAATATCCTGAAACATGGGCCACCCAAGGCTATATAAAGAGATCCTGTCTCAAAAATAACTGGGGGATATTCAAGGTCATTTAGACAAGAGGAACAGTGTAGATCTAAGAAGCCCGTTGGTTTTTGATTCTGACTAGTGTTTCTGGCAACATGTGACTCTGAAATGGACTCATATTTCAGAAATTTATGAAATGCACATTTTTCTAAGTAACAAGAGTCACTGTGTAAACGAACTTAGAAAGCCTTTTGCTAACAGGAAAGACAGTGTGGTTTACATGATGTATATCTGTCATTATTTTTTGTTTTCCTCAGATTACATTAACACCACTTATTACAACTTAACCATCCAAGTCACCTCACCTGAGCATAAAGCTTCATAGAGTGTTGAAGTCATTGGGTAGAGATTAAATGATTTGTGTTCTCTCTCTGTGTCTCCATTTCCCTCTCTCCCTCTACCACTGAGGTATTACACACACACCCCCCCAGCTCACATTGCAACAGCCTTAAAGAGCAGACCTCTTACTCAGTACATTCATGCTTAAAATAAATGAGACTTCTTTTCCTAGACAAGGGGAGGGATAGAGATCTTATTCTCAGTGCTAACACTCTATACTTGGCTCAAACATAGAAGACTTCAGAGTCACAAAGGGTTTGACCCCAAGACAGTCTAAAATCTGCCCCAGACAGAAGCAGACGCAAATTAACAGTGTTTCCACACTGTTCCTAGACTCAACATTTTGGCAACTTTTAGTGTCCTTCTATCTGACATTTACAGAGAAATTCCAAAAATGTCCAGTAAAGCGGGCTTTGAAAGCAGCTCTCTTTATCTGCACTAAGACATAACCAGTGAGTATAGTTCAGCGCTGGCCCTCAGCACAGCGCAGAGACATCATCATCGATGAGTCTAACTGAGCTGAGGGACCCAAGACAAAGGAAGAAAGTGTTTATGGGGCCTCATTAACAGTTCTGAGATGGCTTCTCCCTCCGCACTGCTTCTGCCTTCAAGAATAGACTTTATACTGGCTTCTTTATATTGCTAGGTTCAAGGAAGCCAGAGAAATCTCCAAAGACACAGCATTGCTCTAAATAAGTCTTTGGAAACAGAATGGGAGTGGGGAAGGGGGTGAACTTTAAACAGAAGCATCAGCTTGCAAATCCCCTCTGGAGCAGACTCTCTGCTTGGGCTCTCAGAAGACCCACATACAAAAGTCAAACAAATATGTACTCACAGTTGAGGATCAAATTCACAGGGAGAAAAGCGGCTGTGAGTATGCCTTTAAAGAAATAAAAAGAACATGCTTAGGCTCTGTGTTGGTTACCTCTCTCCTTCACTGTGAGGAAACACCTAACAGAAGCAGTCTGAGAGAAGAAAAGCTTACCTCTGTTCACAGTTCCAGGGTGATGGTCTGCCATGGTGAGAGGAGGCATGCATGCAGGGTTAGCTGACCGTGCGAGCAGGTTGGGATTGGCCATCTACAATAGAAGAAGCATGAGATGGAGAGATGGTCACATGGCAGCAGAAAAAGCAGGCTGGAACCAGGAATAGGTATATCTTAAGTATCTTCAGTATATATACTGACCCCAATCCCACCAACTAGACCATGCTTCACAAGGGCTCCAAGCCTCCCAAGTTTCAAGGCATAAGCCTATGGGGGGGGGCAACATTTAAGATTTAAAATAGCAGACATCTCCTCATGAGGCCCTCAGATACAAAAATCATCAGACCTACATAAACTCCAAATAAAATAAATATGAAATCAAAAACCGGTGAAAAACTAGAGTGGAGGTTTAAATGAAAGATGGCTCCTATAGGTTCATAAAAAGTGGTGCTATTGGGAGGTGTGGCCTCGCTGGCACAGGTGTGACCTTACTGGAGGAAGTGTGTGAGTTGGGGTGGGCTTTGAGGTTTCAGAAGCTCAAGTTGGCCCAGTGTCACTCTCTCTTTCTGCTGCCTTCCGATCCAGATGTAGAACTCTCAGCTCCTTCTCCAGCACCATGTCTGCCTGCATGCCACCATGCTTCCTGCCGTGATGACAATGGACTGAACCTCTGAACTGTAAACCAGCCCCAATTAAGTGTTTTTCCTTTATCAGAGTCGCCACAGTCAAAGAGAGGGAACAGGGACTCTATGAGCAAGGGGCATCAAGATCATGATGGGGAAAACCTACAGAGACAACCGAACCAAGCTAGTAGAAACTCATGAATTTTAGACCAACAACTGTGGAGCCTGCAACAACTGGACTAGGCCCTCTGCATAAGCGAGACATTTATGTAGCTTGGTCTGTTTAAGGGGCTCTGGCAGTGGGATCAGGATCCATCCATGGTGCATGAATGGGCTTTCTGGAGCCCATTACCTATTGTAGAACACCTTACACAGCCTTGATGCAGGGGGAGGGACTTGGACCTGCCTCAACTGAATCTACCAGGCTCAGCTGACTCCCCATAGGAGGCCTTGCCTTTTCGGAGGAAGGGATGGGGGTGGGTTGGTGGAGCGGGGAGACATCTAGGGGAGAGTGGAAGGAGAGGTGAGAGGGGTATCTGTGGTTGGTATGTAAAATGAATAAAAAATTTCTTAATAAAGAAAAAATAAATAAACAAGTGAAGAAAAAAGAAGGAAGGAAAAAAAAGAGTTGCCATGGTCATAATGTCTCTTCACAGCAATAGAAGTCCTTACTAAGACAACTAGCAAAGGTCAGGTTGAAAAAAACAGAAATATCTTTCAGAAATAAAAGATACGTTGCTACAAAGAAGAGGTTATTGCAGAAATACTTACAAAAAGCAACCAAGAAAACCTGGTTCAGCAAAGCAGACTGTTCATCAGGTGCTCATGCCGGCAAGGGAAGGAAATGCTCAAGGGCATCCTGGAAATTGGGGCCAAAGGGGGACTGCTTAGGCAGTCATGTTGGTGAGACTTTGTGGGTGCAGTTTCTGATATGCCTGGGTGAGACCGTCTAAGCGCAAACTTCTTGCTCCTCTGACTCTTACAATCTTGCTGACCCCTCTTCCACCATATTCTCTGAGCCTTAGGTGTGGGAATGTTCTGTAGATGTGTCCATTGGGGCCGGACTCCACAACTCCACATTTCGATTGGTTGCGGCTTTCTGCAGTGGACGTGAGTGAGACATGTGGCCTCAACCTTACACCAAGAACTACAGGCAGCTAAGGAAAGCTGAGAGCAGGGGAGATAGTCGTCCCCGGGGAAGAGCGCACCCATTGGTTATCCAGAACCAAATGGTCAGCCCTGAGAACATACATATAAGTAACATTATACAGAGTGAGTGGATTGTACTTGTATATTTAAAATATTTGTATGTAATGTATGTATGTATGTAATGGCAATTAGTGAAGAATAGGCTTTTCATGGATTCATTAGAAGATGTCTGTAATAAATGAGTTTGCAAAAGGAATTAAAAACAAAAACTCAGATCAACCTCACAAACAAGAGCATACTTTATTAGTCTGAGAGGGGCATCTCAATGCTTGGATACACTGTAACCAGGAGTGCAGGAGAATGTACAGGGTCTGAGTACAGTGTGGAGTTGCCAAGGGGAGAGCAGGGTTTCATTTAGAGTTAAATTGGGAAATGAGTATTATGTCTAGATAAGTTGTTTCCTAAAAGCTGTTGGATGGAAGGTAGACCAGTTGTCTATATCCATAATTCTTGGGGTAAAAGGTGAAGATTAATTGCTTTTCTTTTTACCATTTCCTGGAACTTCATGAGCATGAGATTTCATAGAACTTTGAGCCTGTTTTATGGCCTTGGCTCTGGGTGGATTTTTTGAACAACACTAACCCAAAGCAGGATGTATGAATGTGAAGATAAGCCTCAGAAAAAACCAGTCTAGTTAGGATGCAATGGAGGCAGGACAGCAAACATTAACGCATAAAAGTGGTCCTGAAAGACATCAAAGAGGAGTTAGAGAAAGCATACTTAGCGGTTCAGAGCACCGACTCCTCTTCTGGAGGACCACAGTCACTTCCCAGCTCAAACAACCAGATGGAACTCCAGTTCCAAGGAATCGATGGCCTCTTCTGGCCTCCACAGGCACCATGCATGCACTCGGTCCATGGACATGCATGCAGATAAAACACCCATACACGTAAAAATGAAATAACTTTTTTTTAATTTTTAAAGAAGATATCAAAGAGATTTCATCAGAATCCTAGAAAGTCAGAAGAAAGGGGATACAGATGATGCAAAACCTGAAGATATAGCTGAATTTTCCAGACCAGTGAAAGACACAATAAAGGATTTGCACAATGAATATAGTGAAATAAATAATAAAAAATTTCACATGTAAGCATGATGATACTATGAAAGAGCCAAACCAATAATTAACAGAGACTGACTGCTGTGGGATGTTCTGTATGGCAAATGTGTTGCTCTGTTTGGTTAGTAAATAAAACACTGATTGGCCAGTAGTCAGGCAGGAGGAAGTATAGGCGGGACAAGGAGGAGAAGAATTCTGGAAAGTGGAAGGCTGAGTCAGAGTCACTGCCAGCTGCCGCCAGGACAAGCAGCATGTGAAGACGATGGTAAGCCACGAGCCACGTGGTAAGGTATAGATTTGTGGAAATGGATTAATTTAAGCTATAAGAACAGTTAGCAAGAAGCCTGCCACGGCCATACAGTTTGTAAGCAATATAAGTCTCTGTGTTTACTTGGTTGGGTCTGAGCGGCTGTGGGACTGGCGGGTGACAAAGATTTGTCCTGACTGTGGGCAAGGCAGGAAAAGTCTAGCTACAACTGACAAGAAAGAAAAGGCTGATAGAAGACTTTGCCGCAACCACTCAGCAGCCAGGGCAAGGCTATATTCAGAGTCTTGAGGAAAACTGGGTTAACCCAGTATTGAATCAAACACCTGACAAAATGACCTTTCAGGAACAAAGATAAAAAAACAAATTCAGATTTTAAAAAAAAAGTGAAAGAATGTCCTGCCAACATAACTTCACCGAAGAAGTTTCAAAAGTACTTGGGTCAAGACAAAAGAAAATAAAACCAGAAGAAACATCCGTGTCCCAAGGGCAACTGGACAAGAGCTTTGTTGATGAGACAAATGATCTAGATAAGTAACAGCAACGTTTAAGTTACTCAGTAAGAAGCCCAACTCTTAAATAACGGGCCACTATAGAATGCAAATTAAAAAGTGGAAACTGGTTTTAAAATCTTTGTTCAGCATGGAAGCTAAAACTTTAAGATATTGATGAATTCCAAACTTTATTAAGTATGTATGGTAAGAGTTTGTCAGTTCCAAATGAGAATAGAGACGGGATGAGGAAATCAGTAAACTCAATGAACCCAAGGGCAAGAAAAAAAGAAATAATAGGAGAAAAGTCACAGATAAAGACAATTTGAGCAACGCCATTGAAAAACTGACTTAAAGGACACCTGTATAAACCTGTTCGCTGTGGCCATGATGATACAGTCCTGCAATCCAGGAACCTTGGAGGCAGAGGCAAGAGGAACTAGTGGTCAAGGCTAGTCTCAGCTACGTAGAAACCAACCTAGCCTACAGGAGCACCTTAGCAACAGCTGATGGGATGGGTGTGCATACTTCTGAAACATTTTAAATTCCACATGTGGCTCCATAATACAGCTCTCAAGGAATGTCAAAGGATGGAGGGGGCAACTTTCTTTTCCACGTAGGAATTAGAAGTTAAAAATCAGACTTTATAGTTCCGGTCCGTGGTCAGCTCTCTCAGTTGCCTGTGAGCCTGCGTCGAGCCAGGCCCATCATGGGGAGGAGTCAGAGCGGAGAACAGAAAGTGGGGTGTGTGCGGCAGGAAGGGAGCCGTGGAGGGTACATTCCCAGGAACCCGACTTCCGGCTACTAGGCACCCCGTTCTAAGTCTTAGAATCCAAGAGCTCTACCACGGCTCAGTGTCACCACAACATTTAACAGACAACCCTAGTGAACCTCTTTTCTGTCGCAGACATGCTTTGAAGACGGACCGTCTTTAAAGCTCCCTGCCGGCCCCGAATGAAACATCCAGTGCAGTCCCGTGGTGGAAAGGCTGCACAGATGTGAACTACAAGGTCAAAGGCCCTAAAAGCTCTCACTGTCAAGGTCCCCACAGAAGAGTGATGCCGGGCTGGGAACTCTCCACCAGAGGAGGCATGTTGGATCTGCGCGTGTTGTTAAGTCTCCTTCCGGGAGACCAGCTTGCCTCTATTCCAAAGTACCATGGTTTCTCCTTAACGAAATTCAACATCGGTAAGCCTCAGGGAAAAGGAAATGAAGGGAAACTTGTGTTTTAGTTCTGAAGTGTGTAAACCTTTTTCAGAGCACTGACAGGAAGCAGAGGACTCCGAGGTGGATCCTGGAATGGAGACAGAGACAAATAAAGGGCCTTCTCCTCCTAGGTTCCAGTTCTGGCCTTGGAAAGACCGAATCCCGTCCTGATACTTAGGTTCTTGGGCCCCGAGTACTGTAAGGAGTTAATTGACGGCAAAGTTGTATACTCTTCTTTTGACATGAGGGCTCAAAAATAGAAGTTTGCTTTAAGAAATGGAGTGTCTGGTTGATTATTTTTAATTTTTAAAAATTCATTTATTTTTGAAAAAGGTTTTTTTCCCATTTTACATACCAATCCCAGTTCCCTCTCCCACCCTCCCCTCCTCATTCCCCCCAATCCCACCCCATCCATTCTTCTGAGGGGTAAGGCCTCCCTTGGGGAGTCAGCAAAGTCTGGCACACTAAGTTGAGGCAGGACCAAGCCCCTCCCCCCTGTGTCAAGACTGAGCAAGGTCCCACCCTAGGGAGTGTGCTCCAAAAAGCCATTTCATGCAGTGGGACTTATCTCGAGTGCATGAAATGGCTGTCTGGTTGATTTCTAAGAATAAACTTTAACACCAGTTATGGTGATGCATGCCTTTAATGCCATCTCTTGGGAGTCAGAGGCAGGTGGATCTTTGTGAGTTCAAGGCTGATCTACATAGCAAGTTCCAGATTCTGTCTCAAAAATAAACAAACAAACAGACAGACAAATAAACAAATGAATGAATGAATAAACAAGTTTTAAATTAAAACCTACTTCTGAGAACAAGTAGGGATTTTTTTTCTCCATTGATTCCAATGAACTACCAGTCAACACCAGTGCCCACAAGCCTGACCCAGCCAGGGACACCTCACACAGACCAAGGACAGCAAAACTGAGATCTTTTATAGCCAGGGAGAAAAAGGAGCCCCCAGCCTAGGGGAACTCACCAAGCATGGGTACAGTAGTGCGTCACGTGCCTGGGGAGAAGGATACGTAAGAGTACCTGGTGCTGTGGAATATTATTGTAAGATGTGTTACAGTTGTCTCTGGTGTGGAACATTTGTTTTAATGATGCAAAGATGTGTTGCATTCTTTTATGCTGCATTTGTCTAAACCTGTGAAGCTGTGTTACTTTGCCTGTCTAAAACACCTGATGATCTAATAAAAAGCTGAACAGCCAATAGTGAGGCAGGAGAAAGGATGGGCAGGGTTGGAGGGCAGAATAAATAGGAGGAGAAATCTGGGGAGACAGGGGATCAAGAAGTGAGAAAAAGAAGAGGAAAGGAAGACTCCAGGGGCTAGCCACAGAGAAAGAAGTAAATAAAGGGATACAGAAATGAGAAAGATAAAAAGCCCAGAGGCAAAAGATAGATTGGATAATTTAAGATAAGAAAAGCTGGTTAGAGACAAGCCAAGCTAAGGCTGGGCATTCATAAGAAAGAATATTCCTCCATGTGTTTATTTGGGAGCTGGGAGGCAGGTCCCCCTGGTAATCAGAGGATGAGGTCAAAAAGAGGATGGTGACCCAAGAAGATGGGTTCTCAAAGATAAGCAAGCCCTCAACAAATAAAATATATATCTGTTAGTGGGGCACCCCAAAAGTTCTGGAGTCCATGAGTAGAAAGTTCTGTAGAACACCTGGCATGGGAGCTGGGGGTACAGAGGTGCCTCTGTGGGACACCTAAGGTGGAGATGGTGATATAGAGGTGCCTCTGTGCGACACCTAACTTGGGAACTGGCCACATAGAAGTGTTTCCTCTTGCTCCCGCCCTCTGGAAACTCCCTGTGTAAAGGCTGAAGAAAGTGTCTCCTCTTGAAAGCTGTCTTTCCACCACTCTTAGGCCTTGTCCTCTAGAACATTGATGTCTTTGTAGATCGATCAAGTCAGGGACACAAAGCCGAGACTTCCCAATTGCTGGTTCCACATGTAACTCTGCATTGACTGAGATACTGTATTTGGAGCTTAGGTTGTATTGCTAACCAAAATGAGAGCAGTGTTCAAATGCTGTTTAATCCTGCCTGCGAATACACAGGTATGTTGTAACCCATCAGGCCACTGACATATGATCTACCTCCAACCTCACCTGGAGCCCTATACAGACACATACTTGAATAATCCCATCTTCACTGCCTGGAGCAAAAAAAACTTAGCCTGGTTCTCTTTTCCCCCTTCCTTTTTGTTTAAAGAAAAAGTATACTTTCATCAACTCAGTCTCCTGTTTCTTCATAAACAGCAGGCAAATTAAGTCCAAGCCTGGTTGGCAGTGGCTCTCTTGAGACAGACTTGGCCCCACAGGGCCCTGTGAGCTGTAGTTAGGAATGTCTAATGCTGGTGACACCAAAAACACTCTTATTTTTAGCAGAGAAACTTTGATACTGCAGTCCAGCAACAGACTCTTTGGGGACCCTAAGGAGAGCAGTCCTGTCTCTGGTATGGTGTCTTGTTCAGTGCCAGGTGTTGTGGTCACATGGTCCCTGGGGACCTGCACACTTGGCCATGCTCAGCCTGCAGCTAGTGCCGTGTTCAGGCTCCACCGTTCCCAGGTAGTTAGACATATGGGGAGAAGGGTGTCATGGGAGGGTGGTGGTGTCAAGTCCATCACTTTGCTTTGGTTCAGTTTGCATCTGCTCTTTCCATTCATCCTCAACTCACCATGGAAGTAGGAGAAACAGACTGGAGAATGATTCCCCGCCCAAGTTCCTTTGCAGTATGATCAGTAGGCCCCCACACCCTCAGCTATGGGAAAAGGGGGAGCATCAATGGCAGGGAACCACACAGATGGAGGCCAAGGCCACTTCCAGTGCAGAAATTTGACTCTGTGAATGGGCCTCTTCCATACATCCACCCCACCCCTCTGCAGTGAAACCCATTCACACAGAAGAGCCAGAATTAACTATTCAAAATAGAAGTTGGATTGGCACTCGCCTGCTTCAAGCCAAGCTGTGGCTTCCCTGTCACGGTATAAAGAGGAGCTCCCGCCTGCCCTGCCAGAGGGGCTTGCACCTAGCTATCCATGCTCCTCTGCCTCCACCACCAGCTTCATCTCTCCATCCACCCCTCTGTCACCGTCACCTGTCTCCTGTGCACCCGACCCCAGCCAGTTCCCTCCTCTCCTCAAGGCATTCGACCACTCTGACCTCACAAATTCTGTTCCCCCTGCTGGGACCAGCTGCCTCATTCATCTATGTCCTTCTGGCTGATATGGTTGCCTTGAAGAGGCCCAGTCCTTGGTCTTTACCTCTCTAAGATTCGGGTAGACAAGGACCCCTTGCTATTCTCATCCACAGTGTTTTGAATCCTCCTTCGTGGAATTCATGGTGGTTCAACAATAACACAGAAGGCTGTGTGGTTAGGCATCTGCTGCCTGCCTCCCTGTAGGTCAGACACTCCAAGCATCTGGGGATGGTTCTGATGAAGCTAGCACAAAGACAGACAGAAACGGATGAGGGAACAAATAACACAGCCTGGGTTTCAGCTTCCCGCTCCCCCAATGTCTCTGGCTGCCATTAAGGTCACACACCTTAGCATCTCCTTGCTGGACTCAGACCAGCTAAGGACTCAGGGCTAAGGAGTTACTCAGTCTCTTTCTGGCACCACCTTTCTATTGGTGGAAATATTAAGGCAACTCCACATAGTTAAAAGGGAGGTTTATTTTGTGGGATATCTTACAAGTAAAGGGATAGGTTACAGAGTCCAGGAGAGGAGATGTGCAGTCCAGCGGTGTTCTCCAGAGATCTCCGCTCAGTCTACATCCAGCATCCAGGATCCAAGAACCAAGAGAGCCGGCACATCCCGATTAATAGGCATGACAGTTACCAGAAGCCTCAATGGGGGTAATACTTCCAGGTCAAAGCTGGAACAGCTACCACTACACCTTTCTGCTCAGGAATTCCACCTCTCACCTCCAGCCAGTGAGAACATGCAAGAAACTGGTACTTTTGCAAGCAAGATGCCTGTCCTGCTGAGCCGCCTGCATCAGGTTTGGAGGTACCAGCAGCCCGCTCCTCCACTCCCACTTACTAATGTGGACTTGAAGGGTCTCTCCTGACCAACATGGTCAGAAGGAAGCCTTTGACATAGGCTTTGCTAGGTGCCAGGGCTACCCGCACCAGGAAGTAGACTCTTGGATCTTTGGCAGGCCACTCAGTCCCCACCCCCTCCATCCCTTGAACAGAGTAAGCCCTGACTTCAGAAGGACATTTGAGACATAATAACTTCAGACTTAAAGCAATATTGATAGAATCTAGCCACACAGCACTTTTTCCAGCTCTCATTGGGAAAGCAGCATTTCCAACATTTCCACTCTAAATATTTCACTTCTAACATGGCCCAGCAATAAAACTAATCAGAGCCACTCTGTTAGTGGGTATACCTGAACACACACTAGGGCCCCCTAAATAGCTCTTCTCTGGGACCCCAAGGTCAGTGGGGTGGGATAGAATTGAGGAAGGGTTCTCAAAGATCCCCAAAAGTGAGTAAATAGTTTGATGGCCACAAAAAGATCGAGTAAGGCCTCCCAGCCACAGGAGGTAAAATGAGGTGAGAGAACCATCGTTAAAACGTGTGTGATTTGAAATGGAGATGGGATATGTTTAAATAGCAAAACTTCTCAGAGACAAAATTAAGCTAACACAGGCAGCCTGGAGTATTTTCATATGTAAAAACAACAATGAAGATGATCAGCCCCTACCCGTCCTGAGGGATTGTCTGAGAGCAGCATATGAGAAAACTTCTGGAATTAAAGCCCTTTAACAGAAAACATGTGCTCGGGCATCTCTTGATGATAATGTGTTACAGAAATCAAGAGCTGAGATGAAGACACACCAGTGTGACATGTAAACTGGCCACTCCAGACTTCAAACACTGTGAGGCAAGAACAGTTCAGGGGGATGCTTTAGATTCATCTCTCTTCCCTTCTGCAATTCTTAAAAACATCTGTCTCCTTATCTTCCTATGTGATGGATGAAGCAACCAGAAACATAAGCACCGACTGTCAGGGAGGTCGGGCTCAAAACCATTTCCCTATTAATATTTAATTGGAAGGTCAGAGAAATGAGCCCTTGACAGGGTTAGAAAACCTTAATCAAAGAACAGAAATCAGATTTTCACTTTTCAGGTGGGGAATGTGAAGAATGAAGGCCCATGGGGCCACAGCTTTTATCTTTTAAGGATCTGTTTGATTTTTTTTTTTTTACTTATGTGTGTGAGTGTGTCATGTGTCTGTGTCTACACACTTGTGTGTGGGTGCCTGTGGAGGCCAGAAGAGGGCACTCCAGATCCTCTTGGCCTGGAGTTAGAAGTGGTTGTGAGCCATCCGATGTGGGAGCTGTGAACTGAATTTGGGTCCTCTGCAAGAGCAGCAACCCTCTCTCAACAGCTAAGCCTTCCCTCTGTCCCTCTTCCAGCTTTGAAAACAGTCTGTGTCCCCACTGTCCCCAGCATCCCACCCCCAAGGACTCCAACAGCTGTTGCTCTCTCTTAGAATCCATGAAGTACACAGAGCCCTTCCTCTAGTCTCCTGGAAGCCACCTAGCAGATCTGGTTGCCAGACACCCGTAAGACATAACACTATCACATCCTTCCTCCTGAAACTCTCTTCTTTTGGGGGGATTTCACATTCCTCTCCCCATTTGCAAGTCTGTCATCAGCCCCTCATCCTTTAACTATCGGTTGTTTTTAGACCTCCTTTGCGGCTGCCGGAAGCTGCCCCTCACATTGCATCTCACAGACTGATTCCAAGCTTCTTCCTTCCTCAGATGTTTACCTCATCACTGGTTTCCCTAGGTTCCAGTCACCTCCCACCTCACCCCCATCTCCTGACTGTCCCCAGAATTGTAGCCTAAAGGATGAGTCTGTCATGTCCTCTCCTCCCCCCACCCCAGCATTCTCCTGAGGTTGCTCTTGTCCCTCATGATAGAATCCGAATTTCTCAGCTTTCCTTTCCCAACCAGGACCCTGCTGGCTACTCCAGACCCTGCCTCACCGTCCCCTACAGACACCCTTCTCGTCAGCTGCTCTGGCGGGAGTCAGACCCTGGCCTCAGCCCTGGCCCTTCAAGTTGACTGCTCTGTCCACGTGGGATGGAGATGGCCCCTCCCTTCATCACCTCCTCTCTCATCCTTACTCTTCATGTGTGAACCAAGAAAATTCTTCCTCCCACTTGTCCCATATCTGCTAAGCCTCACCGGGCATCTCTCTCTGCCATGTCCAGTGCTGGCCGTTTGTGCTTCCTGTTTCATGGTTTAATTGATCAGTTTCAATCATGGTTCACCCTTTCTTTGACGTTTCAAAAAACAAAGCAGAACTTTTAGCTGTGTTGGCGTTTCCCCTTTGTTTCATTGGTTGGTATTCTTGTGTGTCCTCCATTCCTCTAACTTTTCTGTGTTGGTTTCGTTTTTTTAGCTCTCCAGGTGCTTCAGAAGAAAACAGGCCAATAACTTTTTTTTTCCATACCATATCCTTTTTAAAAAAAAAAAACATCATTACAAAGTGAAAATATCCCCTAAAGTACAACATTCTGTGCATTTTGATATTGTAGAATTTTGGTTAAGCTTTATTCTTTGGTTGTGTTCTATTGAGATGTATTTCCTTTTTAAAATATTTTATTTATTTTGAGAATTGCATACAATGTGTTTTTATCATATTCAACCCCCATTCCTCCTCCAACCCCTCCAAAATCTACCCCACTTCCCTACCCTCCTCAATTTCATGATTTGTTTGTTTGTTTTTAATACCACAAGGAGTTCAGTTGCGCTGTCCATCTAGTCCTGGGTGAGGCGCTAGCCACTGTAGCAAGACTGGCAAGCACACCAGGGACCACACTCTTAGTGACAACTGTCTCTCCCTATCAACTGTTAAACACATTGTGACTATCAAGTTGTTGAACTTGGTCACATTAGACCTTCTGTCATTTGAATCCTTTGAAATTGCCGGTGTTTGCTTCAGTGCCCAGAGTATGGTAGAGTTGAACAGTGCTCAACGTGAGCATTGTAGACGTGTTCTCTGTCTCTTAGTATGTCTAGGCGAGCATCTCTACTTGCTCTGGTTCAGGCATCTTTCTCAATATTTTTTCAGTCTTGTTTAAATGTTGCCCGCTTGTTCTCTTGGTTACTGAGAGATCCACTGACTCTGTAACAGTGAGAAATGACTTTTTTTTTTTTTTTTTTTTTTTTTTTTTTTTTTTTTTTTTTTTTTTTTTCGAGACAGGTTTCTCTGTGCAATTTGCGCTTTCTGAACTCACTTGTAGCCAGGCTGCTCGAATCACAGATATCGCTGCTCTGCTGATGCTGATTAAAGCGGCACAAGCTGAGAAATGACTTGTTTAATTTAAGCAACTTTTTGTCTTAAAGTCAATGTATTTTAACCAGCTTTTTTTTTTCTCTGCTGATTACCCAGTATAACTCCTTCTGATCTTTATTCTCAAGCATTTTTATCCTCATATTTTAGCACGGGCCTTGAGAACAGAGCATCATTTAACTTTGAGTTTTAATCAAGAATGAAAATCTTTGATTTTTTTAATGGAGCCTGCAACCTATTACATTTAATTGGTGATAAATTTAGCTTTAAAAACCATTTTATAGCAAACTGTTTGCTGTGCCCACTTCCTGCTCTTTCTCTTTTCTTGTCTTCCTTTGGAGTGAGATTTTTATCATTCCATATTTATTTGAAATTTTTTACATTTTCACTGTATTTTGATAGTCATCTTGTATATATAACTTATCATAGTTTAGTGATAAATCCAACATTCTGATAGTTGCCCACATGCAAACACACACATATGCACATACAGGAGCACCACATGAACACAGACATACATGCACACAGACATGCATGTGCATGCATACACACATGCACACCCACACATGTGTGCACACACACACACTGTAAGATGTTGGTGGTTTTATAAACTTGGGGTTCGCTTGGCTTTACTGGTATTAATTCCTTTGCTCTTCCTTTCTCTTCTAGCCCTAACCTACCACTTAAAATTCTTCTTTCTTGGCCTGAAGAATGGTCTTCACTGTCCTCTCACTGAATTCTTCTGGCAGTACACCCCTGGTTTGTTGTCTACACAGCCTGCATTTCACCTCCTTGAGAATCTTCCTACTGAGGGTGACGGTCAGTGTTAGCAATTATTTCTTCTCCTCGGCTGAAGACAGTGTACTGAAGGCTTCCTGCTGCTCCCCACTACTATTATTTATGACTTTTTCTTGATGGGATCAAACCCACGGCCTCACACAAGCTAGGCAAGTGCCGACCATTGAGCTACACCCTCAGCCTGGACATTTTCACACAATCTTTCTTTTCTCTCTCTAGTACCTCTCAGGGTGTAATTGTTTACAGTTTCACTGTAACACTTTTCTCTTGCTTCTACTAGAATTCCTGGAGCTTTTAAATCTGTAGAGTCAGATGCCTTAGGGGAAAATTCTCAGCCACTATTTTTATCAAATGCCAGTTATGTCCAAGACTCCTCCGGAATATCCAAGTGAACAAACATGAAAGCTTCTCACTGTCTTCTATATGTCTAATATTTGTTGTTACCTTTTGCCATTGTGTGTTCTTTGTATGTTTCCTTCTGAACAACCCTTCAAGTTCACTAACTTTTCTTCCAAGTGTCTTATGAAAAGGCTGCATAAACTGTAAGCTGTTGAAATGATCTGCTAATGTGTCTGCAAATTCTAAAGTGTTGCTTTGTTCTTGCTTGAATCTAATATGTCACTTTTCATGGTTCCAAATATTCTGCTAACTTCCTCGTGCTTATCTTCTCTGTCCCTGAAAGTATGAAGTGTGGTTTCTGCACAGCCGCTCACCACTGTCCCTCTGTCTGGAACCTTCCTGACTGTGTTTCCACTGCTTCTTCTTTTCATTGATTCATTTTCAGGGGAGTTGGCACCTCAAGTGCCCAATGTTTTGTAATGTCTGTTTTACTGTGTGCTTGAGGGAGGCTATGCTTTTAAAACTACTTACAGAGGGGCCAGCAAGATGGCTCAGCAGGTATAGGTGCTTGCCACCGAACCTGATGATCTGAGTTCAATTCCCAAGACCCATGTGGTAGAAAAAGAGAGCTGATTCCCACAGGTTGTTTTCTGACCTCTCCACAGGCACCATGGCATGTGTCCACACACACTAAATAAATAAATGACAAAAATTATTTATTAAAAAAAATTATTTTTGAAGCAGACACTCATTTAGCCCATGCAGGCTCTTGAACTATGTGCCAAGGATGGCCTTAAGTGTTCATAATTAATAATAAGTCTACATGTCATTATTTGTAGGCTGGTGGTCCAAAGATAGTTCCAACAAGAAAGCTTGCTACACTTGGCACCCAACATGGGCCACATAAATCCACACAGGGCCTGAAAAGCTGGGGCGGGGGAAAGGTTCTGAGTCAGCTTGGTGCTCGCAGTATACAGAGGTGTGGCTCTTTTAAGAGGACCTGCGAACTGAGCACTTGAATGGGATTTATGAGCAGCAGTCAGTGTACTTCTTGGTGGCAGAAAACTAGGTAGAAGTGCCTACCTGAGGTGGGACAGATAGACCGGCTTCAGACCAGGGCCTGCAGGCAGGAGACTCCACTCTCACTGACCCAAAGTTGGGGGAGCCAGTTGCCAGGCCATGTGATAAGCAGAGCCAAGCAGAGGAAGGACTAGCCACTGCTTAGCAGTTTAAGGTTTGGCTCACATGGTCAGAGAAGGCTGAAGACATTCAAAAAAGTCAAGTCCAGACTGAGAAAAACCTCCTAACAGATATAGTATGCTTTAAAATGTGCTTAGATGCTAAAGACAGAAAAGAAAATAGGTATAGATTGTCATGAAAAAAAAGTTTAAAAAAAATAAAGTCAAGTCTTTAAAGAGAGAGTAAAGCAATATAAAAGGGAAAAGCCAAGTAAAGATGGGAAATACACAAGGTATCTGGATCCTGTATGGTGCTTTGTTGACTTCAAATTTTTTTAATGCTAATGAACAAAAAACAATAGCTACTGAGAGATATTGGACTATGGAAGCTGCTAAATTAAAAACAAACTATATATTTTAAGAATGTCTTAACTTCAGAATGGAAGTCAGAAAATATGTTGTGTTGGGGGAGAGGTTATGCCTTTGTTTCCACAGGAAACAAAAAGTTATTGTTCTCTTCAAAATTAATGAAGACCAGATTTGATTGGGGGAGACCTCCTAAAAATCTTGGCTACAAACATTTAAAAAAAAGAAAAACTACAAGACAGGTGACATGTATGCTGATCCCTCAACATGGGAGCAGCTCTGAGACTGGATGAGACATGATAAATCTTGCTGGCTACAGAGTCCTCAGTACTTTTTATTACATGCCATCCTTTCATATGACATGGATGGAGGTTTGGTTATACAGTCCAAATAGACATATAAAGTTAACAGATGACTTTTACCTGCTCAAATGTAAATCAAAAACTCATCATAGCTGACTTGTGCATACCACACATTCCATATTTGTGTTAATACAGATACATATATTACCTTAAAAGTTTATGTGTTTTCAGAAACAAAAAGGACCAGACACCAATGAAGATAAGTAACCCAGGTGAACCAGACCCTCAGAATGCCTCTGTTGTAGTTTCCTCAAAATTCTACATCCAAAACAACTTCAAATCTGCTAGCTGAGATGGTCTAACCTCACAGACTACTCCAGCCAGGACTTCAGATAAGCTCTGCACTTTTCCATCACACAGAGACTGAAAAAATTAATGCAGCTAACTCTCCCTGGATTTGGTCATTATCCCAATTTTCTCAGAGCCTGCTAGAGATGCTGTCACCCCCAGACAACAGGAAGCAGTCTAAAGAACAACACCCACATTGCCAAGAGGTGGATGGATGGTTTTTGGTCATTCAATGGATTATGGATGTTTATCATCATTTAGGGTGGTTGGTTACAAGTTGTTGTTGATCATAATCGGGGAGAAAGCTGAGCAAAGGAGATTAGATTCAGGGATCTTATTCTGAAAAGAAAAGAGGAGATATAGAAATGATAGAAATGACTGGATAAAAGAATAGATTATTGAATCTACTTTTAAACTAAAAATGCAACTACTAGTCTTTAATATTTTACACTGGTATGGATTTTTGTATATTGATACAAATTTAAGGTTATTTTTGTTATACTGTGTATATGTTTCTGCTCTTATTTAAGGTATTGTATCTATACAGCTCATTTAACAATGTGACATACATTTCTAATCCTTAAAAGCTATTATTATAAACAATTTAGCATAATTAAGAAATGTAGGTTAATATCCATCTATAGCAACCAAACTTGTAGTCATGTTAGGTATGTTTTCAAGGTCAAACAGATATATTTTAGATAGATAGATAATCTTCAAACACTTCAGAGACCTACAGAGTATGGCATTTAAGATGTTTTACTAACATAAGGATTTTCGTGACAGTGAGACATGACTGCTCCTGGCAGCATGAATTTACTTCAGAAAGGGATGATGGGAATCAAAGAACTTCCATATGAAGTCTGCTTTCTATGTGGCAAAGCCAGTCATTTTGGGCAAGAAATTGCCCTTGCCTTGACTGCTGTCCAAATTGGACAAGAAGGACACAAAAGAAGGCAACTGCCAAACTTTGCCAAGACAAGGTAGGACACTCCTCAAAATTTTGCTTCACAGAAAAGTCTGTCAGATATTCTAGGCCTGTAGGCCAAAGATGGATGCCCCAATGTCACAGAGGAACCTTGGGTGACTGTCCAGGCAGCCAGATATCTTTGTCATGTCTATAGCTTTAGAAGTTGCTTGCTTTGCACTTCTTGTTTACTCGGGTAATATTACATCCTTCTCGGTCTCTAATGGAGTTGAAGATGAGATAGTTACAGTTTTACAATTTTCCTTGTTACCAATTTTTTTTAAAACTTACATAAGAGACATAAAGTGTATAAGGTTAAGAAACATAAAAGCTTATGTTGTTTATGTAATAAGATCTTTTAAGGTCTAAACAGATCTTCTTTTAGGATGGTAACACGAAATATGATAGAAAATGGTTTAGGTATAAAACTTTGGGCTCACTAAGATAGAAGAGTTAATACAGTACTCTCCAAATTTGCCAAATATGTATGGACTAAACATTATGAATGTAATTCTTACCTAATAATTGTTCTTGCTAGGTGTGTGCGCATGCTTTAATCCAGCACTCGAGCAGAGCAGTAATCTCTGTGAGTTCGAGCCAGCCTGTCTCCAGCGAGTTCCAGAAAGCACAAGCTACACAGAGAAACCCTGTCTTGAAAACCCAAAAAAAAAAAAATTGTTCTTATTGTATATAGTTTTACTGTCTTAGAGTTAAAGCCTTTCCTTTTTATTTAGACAAAAAGTGGAAGATGTTGTGGGATATCTGTACACCGTGTGAAGATGTATTGCTGTGATTGATGTAATAAAAAGCTGAATGGACAATAGCTAGGCAGATTGTATAGGCAAGACTTCAAGGCAGAGTAAGAAAAACTGGGAGGAGGAATCTAGGCATGTGATTTCACCAGCAGATTTGAAGCAAGTCAGACATGCTGTACTAAGAAGTAGTAACCAAGCCACATGACAGAACATAGATTAATAGAGGCAACTTAATTAAGTTATAAGAGCTAGTTATAAAAAAAGCTAAGCTAAGGCCAAGCTTTCATAATTAATAATAAGTCTCCATGTTGTGATTTGTGGGCTGGTGGTCCAAAGATAGTCCAACAAGAAAACTTGCTACAGATTTCTGTGGTGATATTTTGTTTGTACTCTTAGCAAGTAAAGGTTGCCTGAAGATCAGAGGACAGAGCCAGCCACTAGTTCAAACATAGAGGCAAGGCAGTGGTGGCACACACCTTTAATCCCAGCACTAGGAAGGCTGAAACAGGAAATGATATGGCTGGGCAGAGAAAGGAATATAGGTAGGAGGAAACAGGAACTTGGGTTCTTTCAGGCTGAGGGGTTGGTGGGTTAAGAGGTGGTGGCTGTGGCTTGCTCTGCTTCTCTGATCTTTCAGCTTTCACCCAGATATTATAAGACCAATTAGGATTCATGCAACAAATTTCTATTTGCCCTTTGGTCAACAAAAGTCCTGAGCATCACTCTCTCCTCCCAAGGTTCCTACCGAGTTATTAGCTCATTGCTGCTTTCCAGAATTTTTTTTAATATCACATAAATTTCATTGGTTATTTTATTGGAATTATAGGTCTGAGTTATCCTACCCACCATTAACAAACAAAAAAGTGTGTCCTTTGATACTTCAAGCAGTGCCCTGTGGTGGTATTGTGTTCCCCAAAATATTGTGTACCCTAATAAACTTATCTGGGGTCAGAGAACAGAAAAGCCACTAAATACTTAGGATAGGCAGTGGTAGCACACGCCTTTAATCCTAGCATTCCAGAGGCAGAAATCCATCTGTTCAAGGAGACAGCCAAGCATGGTGACTCACACCTTTAATCCCAGAAAGCGAGCCTTTAATCCCAGGGAGTGATGGTAGAAAGCAGAAAGTTATATAAGGCGTAAGGACCAGAAACTAGAAGCATTTGGCTGGTTAAGCTTTCAGGCTTTTGAGCAGCACAGTTCAGCTGAGACCCATTTGGATGAGGACTCAGAAGCTTCCAGTCTGAGGAAAAAAGATCAGCTGAGAAGTTGGCCAGGTGAGGTTAGCTGTGGCTTGTTCTGTCTCTCTGACCATCCAGCATTCACCCCAATAACTGGCCCCAGGTTTGTTCTTATTAATAAGACTCTTTAAGATTCTTGCTACAGTGCCCTCATCTTTACATCATTCCTGTGAAGAAAATATCAGGGAATAAATACTGTTTAAATCTACGGTACAGAGATTCTGTGAGAACCCCAAGAGCTGAGTTAACAATTGATGCAACTGTGGATACCGGGGTCCCTCCCATCCTTCTCTCTCTCCTCACTGTTCATCTTTGTAACCACTGCCTCGTGAAACCAATTCATCTTACAAACTACCTTTGAATATGTTCTCACATTTTCATGTTTTCTATCTTTAAAAAAAAAAAGAGCAATTATATCCTTATATATTCAAAGGGTTGAATTTCCTTTCCCTTGGGGGAAAAAAAGTCATTTGTACCAAACCATGGGAGACTTTGAAAAACAATGTTATATGAGAATCCATCATTCTGATGGTAAGTGGGAAAACCTCCAATGCACACTGGAGAAAAAAATGCCATTTAGAAAGATGGTCTCATGTGTTTAAAGTCATAATGATCATGAGTCCTGTGTAACATTTATTGAGACATAAACTGTTGGACTAAAGCTTATACTCGACAGAGAAATGTGTTCCGACGCCATTTTACCTTGCCTTTATTTACCATGTACCTTTTACCATTTACCTTTATTTTTATAGCTCTACCACCAGGACTGGTCCAATCATTTCAGAGGTGATACTGTATTACAAGCACTCCCATTCCTCACCTTCCACACACTCAGCATCCCTCCAGGTGAGCATCTGTGAGCATCACCCTCCAAAAGCACTCAGATTTCAGAAAAACACCGAGGAATCAATCCAACAGGGATGAGCTCATTAGAGCAGAGTTCGAAGTCGGAATCCCTGAGTTTAGATTCTTCTCAAATCCTCATGCTGCCTTCAGAGCCTTCAGTCTTACAGACTACCATGTTCTCCTTTCTAATGAACACAAATGCACAATAGGTAAATTTCTACCTCTGTGACAAATAAGAAGCCAGACAATGTCCTACCAAAAAAAATACTTGTAAGTGGTGAGACAACATAATAAATTTTAAGGTCTATTAATCTCCTCTTCATATTTCTATTATAAAGTGACCAAAAATCTAATGAATATCTACAAGGTGAATTCCATTGTTATGAAAATCAAATCTGTGAAGAGATATGGGGCGCATTCTAATGCACTCAGAAGGCTAACCCGTGGGCCTGGTGGTGGGGGTGGGGAATAATTTCTCTATGAGGAAGTCAAACGTAAATGTATACAAAGAACTTACAATCTGTTCGATGAAACACATGTGGTCTAACCAGCACAGAAAAAAGTCCCCTCCTGAAACTCTTCGGTCCTGTATCACAGTGTACACCTGCTGCATGGTCCTATGAGTTTGCACCTGCTGCATGGTCCTGTGAGGCTGGCTGGGTTTCCTCTACTAGACACTCTACCGGAGTTGGTCACAATGAGCTGGATGCTCAGCTCATTGACAGCAGGAAGTTCAAGAGCAAGCAGAAGCCCCTGGGGGTAGGAGGGTCCTGTGCTCCTTCAAGCAGCATTAGGAGGCATCTGTCATGCTCTCAAGCATCTGTGGATGTTTATGTGCTCCAAGCTAGACAGGTGGTTGTAGGCGAGCCCTGCCCTTTCCATACTCAAGAGCCAACTCTAGGTGGCATCTCAGCTCAAGAGCCACATCCATCATTTTCCTTTTCTCTGTCATTTCCCCGAGCAAAACACAAAGCAGGCGTCAGCAGAGGAACTGTCATTGCTCCTAGTTTTCAGTGGGGTGCCAGACTCCCATGTGCTCCTAGTGATGCTGCCCAGACCTCTAACACTCAGGAGAGCAGGAAGATCCTAGGGCCACTCTGAGTGACAGACACACACCAAGCTGTGGTTAGCACAGTCCACTTCTTCAGAAGGACCTGCAGCTGCCAACCTTCCTCACCTTCTAGATCTTGCAGACTTTTACTGACTTTGAACTTTGCACCCCAGACCTATCAGACATACTGTCTCCAAATTAATTGAGCTGCACCTCCAAAAGGCCTCTGACTTGCACGTGTTCTTGGTGGGTTATTCCATGCCTGGATAGCCACTAAGCAATGGGACTATGACACAGTGGGACTCCGGGATAGTAGGTTGGCGAGTTGGTTGCAAAGGCATACCTGGAAACGACGGAATTCATCTTCCTGCCAGAGAGCCACCTACCCCCAACACATTCTTTGAAAGAGAGTGTCCCAGCCAGAACATGCCCCCGATCTGTTCAGATTCCGCCTCATCAGACCTCTACCAGCAAGAAGTGTGGTGAGAAATAAACAAAGACTTCAACACTTCCCCCCGCAGACGGTAGGCTCCCCCGCCCCGCCCCTTGACCTGCCCCAGATCGCAGGAAGCTGGAATGGGAGAGGATGGAGAAGTATGAGGTGAATGCCCTACCCCACCCACTGCTGCCCAGAGAAAATGCCTTGAAAGCACATTGCAGAGTGGATCATTCTGAATTCTCTGTCCCGGACCTCCATGGTCGGCCCTAGCTTCTGCAGAAAGCGGAGAGCCAGGACTCCTACTGGAGTCATGAGGAGAGGGCCAGCTTCTCTGAAGTGACGCTTTTTCCTTCAGGGAACCAGACTCTGGGAATCGCTGAGCCAGGACGGGCTCCTGCCCCACCCAGTGTCTGGCCGGGCATCGTGGTGCCCACAGCTTCTTGACCATTACCTCATTACCAAACACTTTAGGCTACCCCTCCCTGCAGCACAGAAAGAAGAGGAGAAGCGGGCCGGGCGGTGGTGGTGGTGGTGGTGGTGGTGGTGGTGGTGGTGGTGGCGCACGCCTTTAATCCCAGCACTGGGGAGGCAGAAGCAGGCGAATCTCTGTGAGTTCGAGGCCAGCCTGGGCTACAGAGTAAGTTCCAGGAAAGGCGCAAAGCTACACAAGAGAAACCCTGTCTCGGAAAACCAAAAAAAAAAAAGAAGAAGAGGAGAAGCTAAGATCTTATTTCAGACCAGGCCCCACCCCTCCATGCCACTCCCCCACGCCCTCCCCTCCATGCCACTCCCCTCCATGCCCCTCCCCTCCATGCCACTCCCCTCCATGCCACTCCCTCCATGCCCTCCCCTCCATGCCACTCCCCTCCAGGCCCCACCCCTCCATGCCACTCCCCCCACGCCCCTCCCCTCCAGGCCCCTCCCCTCCATGCCACTCCAAATGGCTCCCAGGAAGTCTACCCTACACTGTCAAAGCCTGCTCCCTCTCATCATGGATGATAACATAAATGGGCCAGGCATGCACCAGGGTGGCCTGAGGGCACTTTCATGGTATAGTTCCTCAGCAGGAAGCTTGAGTCCTGATTCCTCATTGCCAGAGTGTGGAGGGAAAGGCACCGATGTCTTTAGAGGCCTCTCGGGTAGTTTTTAGAAACCCTTGCATCTTCCTGGCTCACTCATCTGTACATACACGGACAAAAAAACATACCCTATCCCCACCTAACTCATAGCCATGCTGATATCCACTGTCCAGGCTGTTGGCTACCTATGAGGTCTCTACAGCAGGCTGTGAGAAGATAAGGAGAATGGATTAGGGACGTCCACTTAGCTGTGGACTGTGGGTGGACCAGGCTGAGCCACTCTGGAGGTAATTGCTAAGTCGGTGAATCTACCAGGGTTGCTATGGGAGACAGTACCTCTAAGCCAAGGTGTTTAGGTTAAAATGAGGCCCTAGAGAGCATCTGAGGATGCAGGCTTCCCCCTCTTAGAAGCAGATGACAGCTAGACTAGATATCAAAGGTGGCCAAAAGTATTTCCAGATCAGACAAGGTCTCGTTGTCAGCGATGGTTTCTGGAATCTTGGGGAAATAGTCACAGATGTAGCACGAGATGAGAAGTAGCTGAAGAGATGGAGGCTTTCTGTGGCAGGTCTCCAAAGTCTCAGGTTCACCCACTCAGCCTAGCCCAGGCTCCCCTGACACCCAGGATCATGCACAATACAAAATGCAAGTTGCAGCCAGACTCCCACTCCACCTCAGCATGAGAAACCTGGGAGCTTGACATGAACCACGCGTTTGCTGGTGGCTGCCTTTCCTCTGGGCCATATTTCAGCTCCTTCTTGCCACTGTTCAAAGCCTGATTCTAAATCTGCCGTTTCTTTCAGAATTCCAGCTGCTCTTCTCCAGAGTCAGACCAAAGACAAGCAGAATCCTGAAAAGAGAAGATCTTACTCTGAGCATGTAAGAAAGCTTGATCAGGGCTGGTGAGATGGCCCAGTGGTTTAGAGAACTGGCTGCTCTCCCAAAGGACCTAGGTTCAATTCCCAGCACCCACATGGCAGTTCACAACCGTCTGTAACTCCAGTTCCAGGGGATCTGACACCTTCATACAGACATAAATGCAAGTAAAACACTAATGGACATAAAATAAGAATAAATTAGTCATTAAAAATGATTTGTTTTAAAGAAAGAAAACTCAGTCATTATTTGGGTTTGTGTCAGACCCCACATACATCCACACACAGGGTGACACTAAAGATCTTCCTGTGTGTGACCTCACCACAAAGCAATGGTAGCTCTCAGAGAGGCACTGTTCCTGTTCCACCTCATAGGAGAGAAAAACGAGGAGTTGGACACCAATAAAGGCCATTGTGGAAGAGGGGTCAAAGAGATTGGAGAGCCAGGGGAGAGCCAGGCAAAACAGTGTCCTCTGGACATGACAAGGCCACTGAACTCAGATCTGTGGTTGCCTAGAAAAGGTCTGCACAAGATCAAGCCAGTCAGCATTCCACACGGAGTGGCGAGAGGCCCATGAGCCCTTCCCTTAGATGAGGAGCTAGATAGTGGACACTAAAGGGAGGAGACTCGGTTTTCTTGAAGGGTACGGCCCCTGGTGGGTTGATCATGCTTCATTGGATGGCTCCATCTCGTGAGTATATGGGCAGAACAAATTGGATCTCATAGGTTATAAAAGTAATAATAATAAAAGGACATGAGCTTTCAGGAATGTGCATCTGAGATGAGTTAAAGGGAAAATACATTGTGTTTCTGTGTGAAACTTCCAAAGAATTAATAGAAAATACTGGGTTGTTTTTGTTTTTGTTCTTGTTTTTTAAGAAAATTAAAGGAGTTGGAGAGAGGGACTGAGTAAGTGGGGCCCAGGGACTCTCGGGGCCAGTGACTGCATACTATGTTATCAAAACACAAAGAGCCACCCAGCACAGAGAGACACCTAAAGAAACCCTTCCTCTTCACTTAGCAGCCATGCATCAATATCAACTAATCAATAATAACAAACGGAGTGCACTAATGTGAGACATTAACTAACAATGGCTTCCCATTCTCATCTCTCCTGAACAGTCAGCCTTTCTGCAGGGAGTTCAACCCTGCTGCACATCATCTGGCGTCAGTGGGGTTTTTTTGGTAACCTTGATGCAAGCCTCTATGGCCCTGTATCTCTTGTGTTTTATACACATGTTAAGCCAGTAACAGATGGACACTGCTGTCAGGTTCTGTTGTTAGGTAGAGTTGAGGGGCGGGCACCTGTCCATACCTGCTGACCCTCACCACCCATGCAAAAATATCCTCCTGGAAGTCTGTGCGTGGTCTCTAAGCACATCACCATGACCAGGAAGACTTTTCCCCAGGAGGCCCATGGCCTCCCTTGCCATTTTAGTCACTCAGTTCATCTTCCCCAACCTCTTCCTCAGTGCTAAGAATGCGAGCGATCTCAGACACAAAAACAAGAGGCTATTTATCACGGAACAAACCACTATCACTGGAAATGCAACCTGTCAGTCCATCATGTTGTCATTGCGGGCACAAAAATGCTTAGACATGAGTGTCCTGCCCAGAGCACCTGGGAAGCTGAGGAAGAAGCTGGAGTAGAAACAGCCTCGAAGAATGAGTCAGATTCACACATAGAAAACAGAGGACCAGCTTAAAGGGAAGAGGGAGGGAAAACGAAGGACCCTTGAGAGAAGCGACATCACCTTGGTGTGATATACTGTATTTAGATTAGTGAGAATGGATAAATGGAGCATGGGGAGTAAGAAGCAGAGTGGCTACATAGCAATAAAAGTGACGCGTGGCAACGGAGAGCCGGAGGGACGTCGTGCTCATATTCCACTTGGATCAAGTCTATCACTGACATCAGAGAGGACAAGTTTCACAGACTGAGAGAATGAAAGGGGCTGTGTGCAAACACTCTGAGAATACAAAGCAGGAACCCATGGCCACACCCTGGACACCGTGTTCCTCTTGTTCCGACATAAAAGAACTGTCGGTCAAAGGCCTCGAGCACACTTCAAGGAAGAAACATTGGCAAATCGGCAATTCTTCTGCTGTGCTTTGCTAAAGTGAATAGAGAAAAATTTGCTCACTGGTAATTAGCCTGTGACCTCCACTTTTAAATTCTAGAGGCACCATGATCTCTCCTGGGTACAGCCCTGCATCTCAGGGCTCCTCCTGCTTTACATGGTCATTGTCAAAACTGCATTTCATTGCTTCACTTTGGGGATGTATGTTTGCTGGTAGGTGTGCCTTGGAGTAGAGTGCTTTGCTCATTTGAGCCACAGTGCACACACCATCCTGTGGTAACTAACTTGTGTGAGTCACAGTGCATACACCAGCACTGTGGTAATTAACTTGTGTGAATCACAGTGCATACACCAGCACTGTGGTAATTAACTTGTGTGAGCCACAGTGCATACACCAGCATGTAGATGTAACCAATCGTCTTATTAAAATAAGAAACACAGAGCCAATGTAAAAGAGAAAGCCGAGAGGTCAGAGCTCAGAGATAAAATCTTACCTCCTGCAGTGCTCCTAATTTCCCCGCTAGAGAGCTACTTCCTGTTTGTCTGTGTTTAAATAGTCTTTCTGTTCTACCTTCTCATTGGTTGTAAACCCAACCACATGACTGCCTCATCACTGCCTGTAAGTACCGCCCTCCAGGTCTTAAAGGCGTATGTCTCCAATACTGGCTGTATCCCTGAACACACAGAAATCTACCTAGCTCTTCTAACCACCACGCTCTTGCTATGGCTCTAATAGCTCTGACCCCAGGGCAACTTTATTAACATAAAATTAAAATTACATTTCAGTACAAATAAAATATCACCATACCAGCACTGTGGTAATTAACTTGTGTGAGCCACAGTGCATACACCAGCACTGTGGTAATTAACTTGTGTGAGCCACAGTGCACACACCATCCTGTGATAACTAACTTGTGTGAGCCACAGTGCATACACCATCCTGTGATAACTAACTTGTGTGAGCCACAGTGCATACACCAGCACTGTGGTAATTAACTTGTGTGAGCCACAGTGCACATACCAGCACTGTGGTAACTAACTTGTGTGAGCCACAGTGCACTCACCAACACTGTAGTAACTAACTCATGTGAACCACAGTGCACACACCAGCACTGTGGTAACTAACTCACTATCCTGAATGCACTAATTTTAATCTGGAAAGTTCCTCTCTACAGAAAGAGCCTGACTTCACTTTCAAGTCGGAAAATGTCAAGTATTCACCTTGGCTCTCCTGCTGCAGGCTGGTTTGAGAACTAAACCGACTCATTAGATTCTTTGCTTTAACACAGTCCATGAGTTTTCCCAACACACATACAGAAGTTTCCATGAGCAACACCGAAGACGCTTTCACAAGTCTCTGGACCTCAAGGCTGTCTTCCTGATCCAGGGCTCCTTCTCCTCACTTCACTCTGTGCTCCTACATGGTACCTGCGCAGCACATGCATCAGGACCAACCCATGGTGTGGCATCCAGAGGGGACTTGTTTCTAGAGGACCAACATTGCTCGTCACTGTTGGCTTGGGTATGGCTGACTTAGCCCCATTTAGTTACACGGTCCCTGAGGGTAGGAACATGGCATGGCCAGTACTGTGTCTCCAGGACCTAGGGTGGTTCCTGGACATTGAGGATGTACATAATGGTTGGTATCAATTGTCAGCTTGAACCATCTAGTGACTCAAGCCTGCAGGAATCACAGTCCCAAATGGCAAAGCGTCAAGGTGAGGACTGGATTTGAAAAGATAAAGAAGACAGAAAGTTAGGGCCAGGAGGTCTTGCACAAGCTGACTGCTTATGCCAAGTGAATTTATGAAGAAGTTCAGCATCTTGTATACTACTTTCAGGAGGTAAATGGGCCAAGGTCTGCAGAAAGCTAGATCAAACAACATTGGCAAAGACAACACAGGGTACCTCCACCTTAGAACTGGTAACCACTGCCCTTCAGTGGGGAAAGTCAGGTTCCCAGGAACCAACACCAGACATTAAAAGATATGCTGGGACTATTCAAGGCCCCCTCCACAGTCCTGCTCTCATGGACTCACCTTTAAGCAAACACAGCCTCACCCCAGGCCACTGGTGCTCACTAGAATCTCTTGAACATATCTACAAAAATAAAGATTGGGCAGCATTCACCATCCTGAGCCAATGCCACTATGCAGATACGGCCAAGATCATCAGATCACAGAAGACTAATGTCTCGAAGTCTTTTCCCACCACACATTTATGAATGGTAAAGGGTAAAAGAACTTTCTGATGGAGAAACCGAAGAGAACCACCCTAACCCGATGACCAAAGCTACCATCACCATAGTCGAGCCAATTAACAGCAGAGTCCTCTTGACTCCACATACACAGAAAGGTGTGGACACTAATGTCACACACCTGCCCGTGGTGCATCACCCAAATCCAAACAGACAGACGTCCTGTGAAAATCACACACAATGCCAATGTCATGAGAACTGAACCCATGTCTCTCAGACTGGCCCAGATTAAGAAAGACCAGCCATAGCCGGGCGGTGGTGGTGCACGCCTTTAATCCCAGCACTCGGGGAGGCAGAGCCAGGTGGATCTCTGTGAGTTCGAGGCCAGCCTGGGCTACCAAGTGAGTTCCAGGAAAGGCGCAAAGCTACACAGAGAAACCCTGTCTCAAAAAAACAAAAAAAAAAAGAAAAAAAAAAAGAAAAAAGAAAGACCAGCCAGACACAGCAAAGAAATATTAAGATTTAGGGTTATGATTTTTTTTTACTTTTACATTGGCAAAATCAGAACCAAATTATTAACTAAATATCAGTGTTGTGTGAAGACTCCTGATTCTGATCATCATCCTACCCATGCTGCCTCTCCCCTTTTTACAGCTTACATTACTGTCCAGTGTCACCCTGGGGCTGCAGTAGCTGTCAGTCAAGCATTGGATCACAGAGGAGGGGTGTGGCTGCTGTCATTCCAGCCAGCCAGTGAGCTTCATCCATCCACAGTAACCTGCACCCACAAGTCTATGTGTGTGCACATGCACGTGCGTAAGTACACACACACGCACACCCACACGCACACGCACACACACTTACACAGAAGACAGGGGAATATCCCTGTGGACCCTCCTTTTATTCTGTCTCAACTACGCACAGGTCTTTGATCTCCACAAGAGTACTAGAGTGCTGAGAAGCAGCTTGTGTGGTCCCCGGGGACTGTGATCGCCCTCACCGCTCCAGCAGGTCTCCTTGGGTGGGGCACCACAGAGGAGAGTCAATAGGAGATGCAACTATGAATTTTCCTGAGCTACCCCAATCCACCTTTCTCTGTTACCCCCATGTGTCCCGCCCACCTTTGTCCTCAGCACTTGGTACTCTTGAATCCCACCCCTGGTAATATTCACCCTCCTGGCCCTGCCCTCACCCGTACCTGTTGCTGAATCAGGCTCAAGGAAAGATCATGTATCCATGTTGCCAAGCATGACTCAGAAAGGCCTCCTCAGAGTGAGTGATTAATGATGGGACAGGCAGGCTCTTGGTAGAACAAAGCTCTGTAAAGTCAGAATGCAGATGAAGTCTGTGTTTCTTCTCAAATCTCAGCATGAGGCAATGCCCACAGCATGCTTGTTCTCCACATTCTGCCTATATCTTTTTACTGAGGGCCTACTGTGTGCCAGGCATCTGCTGAACATCTGGCTATACCAAAACAACACATAAGAAATCAAGGACAATGTTCATACCACCATCCTGAACCCAGGGCCAAGTTGATCCTGCATAGGTCAGCTCTTGCTGTGTGTTCATACTCAGCTGACCCTACCCTTGAAACAGTGAGGGCACACGGGTTGTTCATCTGTTTCTGATGGCTTTAGCAACAGATGAGAGCTCTGCTGTGCCCTTCAGAATGCACAGAAGTCAAAGTTCATGCTGTACTGGCACCTGGACTTGGCTAACATCGTGGCTGATAGACAATGAGATGGGCACTATGATCCCACCCCAAAAACTTTGACATCACACTTGCCTTGACCCTGATTCTTTTCTTTCCCAGGTATTTGTGATGGGGGGTGTGGGTGTGGGTGTGGGTGTACCTGTGTAGACTCATGAGTATACACCAGGACCCTGAATTCCCCAACATTGCTATGTACTTGTCCTACCCACCCTACAACCAAGCACGAGCACTTCTACCAAGAACCTGCCTTGGGCCCCAGTTCAGGTCCACAATTCACTTCAAAAGAAAAGACTTAGAGTCTTGGCAACCCCAGAAGTCCTCTGGCTGCCCAAACTATGACTCAAAGATCAATATGGTTTTCAGTTCTTAGAATGGGAGGCTATTTCTGAAGGAACCTGGCCCAAACCTTCCCAACTTTGTAAACAGACAGAGCTGTTCTGGGAATTGATCAGCTTCTCAGTCATGGGGTGAGGAAAAGATGAATGATCGGTGTCGGCCCTGCCCAACATGAGCTCACGTGAAGACACTCAGTGGGATGACACAAAGTCAGCATCCATGAGCTAATGGAGCATTTTCTTCACCCTGAACAAACAGAAGAGGAATATAGCTGGGGCTGACCTTGGCAATCTGACCTTGGCCTCTCAGCTGGTCTGTTCCATAAGGCTGAGTATGTAGGCTCTGGGGTGAGTCCATCAATGTCTGGGAGGCTGATTTATGGCCCGTGATGACAGGAAATGAAGACACAATGACTGAAGACAAAGCAGGAAGAAGCAAAATGTTCTAGGAGGCCGTGAGTCCCGTTGGGGAACGGAGTGAGAGACCTCCAGGAACTGGTTTCTCCCAGAAGCAGACCTAGAAGAACTAGAGAGATCCCACACTGTGATCCATAGGAATGATGAGACACACCAGGCCCCAGCCCTGACCTGGGAGGTCAAGAGTTGAAGTACTGAGTGCAGGGGGTTATGGTGGACCCTGGAAGGCTTTCTTCACCTTTGTCCACCCACCCTTGATTCCAAAACACACGGGATACAGGAAGGAGCACAAAATCTCCCTGCAATGCATGGTTAGGAGTTAACTGTGAAACCCTCAATCAGCAGCAAGGGGGCACTTTGCAGAAAATGTAAGGGGAAAGCCTGGACGGGAACTGCCCAGGCTTTGCAGGCTAGGGTGAGAAGAGCCCAGCCAGAGGTGATCATCTGCTGTGCTCACTAGGGACAGGAAACTCTCCATTTATGCCTGACCTGCCTTAAAGGCCTCACAGCCAGGGAAGGGTGGCCCCTCTGGGACACGCGCCCGGAGTCCTGGATGAAGTCATCGCCGTGTGCTGTTATTTTAGTTTTTAAAGGAAAAAATTCCCTCTCAAGACCAGGGACCATTGCCAAATTGCTTGGTTACCAAAAGTGTGTTTGTAGTCATGTTTACAAACCCCATCTATCTCCTTTGCCTGTCTTCATCACCAGAAACCATCTTGGTTCATTTCCCAGGCCCCGGTTTTTAAGATCAGACCGCCCGAGGCGGACTTAAAATCCACTCCCGTTTGGGAGCTGCACAATAAGGTTGTCCCTGTATCTCAGCTGCCATCATTTCCAGTAGCCAAAGAAGCGGCTTCAAGCCATGCTTCCATCTTCTTGTGTCCCGAATCCTGCCGATGCCTTTTTGCTGAGCCCCTACTGTGTGCCAGGCCTCCGAGGAACATCTGGTGCAATGATTCTGTGCATTCCAATCTGCTGTCCTCACAGTAAGCCTGTGAAGAAGAGAGGGATAGTCCTCATCGACAGAAGGCGCAGCTAGAAGCACAGAACACTCTAAATGCTGTGATAAGGGCCTGGGGAGATGACTCCATCAGTAAAATGCTTCCTGAGCAATGGAATCCTGAGTTCATTCCGTGGTACCCAAGTAAAAAAAGTGACATGAAGAGGCACACACCTTAAAAGGCTAACACTGGGGAGGTAGAGACAGGGGGATTCTTCAAGCTCACTGGCCAGCCAGGCTACCTAAATTAGTAAGCTCCAGGTCAAGGGAAGGAGCCTGGCTCAAAAAAATAAGGTGAAGAATGATTGAGGAAAACATCTGATGTTGACATCTGGCTACCACACGCACACAAATACACATACAAACATTTCTACACACACACACACATACATGCAAGAACACGCACACACATATATACATACAAAAATTTAGTATGATCAATGTCATATTGCTCCTAAGACCAGATTTGAACGCCAAAAGCCTGATCCCAATCTCATGCTAACCTGCTACACTCCGATCAAATCCCATAGCCAGTAGTGAACTGGTTAGATCACCAGAGCTACACTGCCTGCTGAGTGACAAGATGGAGACAGACCCAGGGGACAACAGGGCACACACAGGGACCAACTCCCCTGGAGTCCCCTTACTGAACAAACAATGTCCCGGATCTGTCTCCTTGACCTTGGAGCCCTCTCTACAGCATCACGGCTACATCTCACAGGTGCCCAGAGCGTAAGGCCCACCTTTCAAAACACCCCTGTGAGTAAACAGAAACCAGTCCCCCTTCTGAGCTGTGGGAACACACGAGTGTGATCTCGTCCTGCAGCCTCGCGGCTCCGTACCCGCTGGGAAGAAGGGACTGGCAAGACCACAGGGGACTCAGCAAAGGCTGCCGTCTGGGGCGCCAGAGGTCACCACAGATTTTCTCCTGAGACTGTCACTGACGCCTCACGCTAGGTCTTCCCTTTCTCCTGCCACCCTCTCTGAGCGGCTGTGGCCTCACAACATGTGCTCAGCAAGCAGCTGGTAACATCTCCAGGGCCCCATGTCCTGGTGCAGGCTCTGGTGAACCACCCACGGCGTCGGCGACACTGCGGTGAGCCACCGAGGAGGAACAACCTGCTCCCATGAAGACGGGATGCCCAAACCTAACGCCTTTCTTAAGTTCCGAGAATGACAGGCAGGCGCCGAGAAAGGTCTGTGTCCCATGTGGTGGTGGTGATCGCACTCCACAGGGATGCAGAGCAGAGAAGAACAGGGGGCATGCAGGCTGGAGTGGGGGCTGTGATTCGAAGTGGTCTGCGGAGGAGTCACTAAGAAAGGGAAGAAGGCAGCTAGGAGATGAGGCAGAAGGAAGAGCAAGCGCCTCGAGGAACCCTGAGGCAGGAGTATATGACATGCCGAATGTCCCATGTATGCTAGAGGATGCCACCTCTTCCCCTGTGAGCACAGCGTTCTGGAGTCAAGCAGTGGCCCCCCGGGGTATTATGCAAACAGGCCAAGCTGCATCTGAAACCTTGTTCTTCTTCCGTGGAACACGTGTGGTGTGCAGACTCCTCCATCTATCTGAGTTGCCCCAGCCCTCGGAACAGGAGGCTATAACATATGCGGTCTATAGCACGGCTGAACAGAGTAAATGACAATTTACCTGCAGTGTTCGGAGGAGAAGAAACTCAGTTTCTCCAGTGTCCTGTCGCCCAGACGTAAGAGCCCTGCCTTTCCTTGCATTTCCACTGCCATACATGTGGGCACACCTTCTGCCAGGGTTCATAATATGACAGCAGCATCACCTGATACCAGAGGAGGACCATGGCCAGCTGCCTCACTGAGACATCCAGGACCGGTGACACTGGCAGAGAGCTCACCGCAGAAGGCCATGGGCAGGGCAGAGAAGTCAAGTGACTGGGCTCATAGTAACAGGGTAAGATTCAAGAGAAGGTATCCACGGGAACAGGCCCATCTGCCCGCCTGGGCTGCTTTTGCATTGTTCTGACTCCAGAAAGCAGTGAGGCTGTGTTGTAAAGGGCGGCCTCCACTGAGGCCAGACTCCTACCTAGAACCTCAGGTGCTGGGACTCCAGCCATTGTGGGTGAAGTAGTGGATGGGTACAGTGCGAAGGGCCGGCCGGCTGCCAGCTGGACAGGGGCCTGGACCAGCTCGCCATGCCTGTGGCGGGGATGCTCAGGAAGACAGGGCTCTGATGGAAAGGGTGGAGAGCAGACAAAATAAAACACAAAATAAAGTAAAAATAAAACCACCTCATTACGAATCCAGCTAAAGGCCAGCCCCATCTGTGGCCAACTAGGACTCTTCTAATTTGGTCGGCGTGTCTTATTTTAAACTCATTGAACAGTTTATTTCCAGACTAGCCTGGGGCTGTGTCTACGCAGTCACAGAATCACAGAATTTCCGAGGTGGAGGAACATTTGAGGCCCTTCGGACCAACTGCCTATTTTCTGGGTCACGGCACTGAGGCCTGGAGGTTGATAGTTCAAGACCACTGTTCCGCTAGTGTAGAGGAAGAATAAAAACATCCTTCGCTGCCTTGTAACCTAAGTTTCTCCTGCTTCCCAGAGATGCAAGAACCCATGCCTGCATCAGGCTGGCCTAAGCGCCTTAGGTGTGTTGAGGTGTTTGTCAACAAGCCTGATGACCCGAGTTTGACCCCCAGCACCTACGTGATAGAGGAGTGAACCAATGCTCACAAGCTGACCTCTGACCTCCACACACTCAGAAACACATGCACTAAATAAATAAATAAATAAATAAGTGCAATAAAAGAGAAAGGGAAGGAGCCTGTGACTAAATGCCATTGGTATGTTTGTGCTAAACACAGGGCGCCATGGGGACAAATGTCTGGAAATATCTCGCTCTCCTCTGCTTTCCTAATAATGGCTTCTCTATCTGTTTCCACAACTCACACCCCTGGATTTTATTTTTACCGCTTTTCTCCTCCTCCCCTCATAAAAGAACCCCATTTATTTCTAAACGCGTCTCCCTCCTCAGAAAGTGTGTGCCGCCAATCACCCTCTGACCTTAGAGTACATGGTGACCCCCAGGACAGCAGCAGGCAGCAAGCGGCCATGTGATGTGACGTCCATGTCACGGTGATCACAAGGGAGAGCTGAGCTGAAAGAACAATTATGGTTACACACTCTTCGTTCGTTCGTCTCCATGGCTATTTTCTAAGAATGATGTTAGGCGAAGTCTTCCAGGCTCAGAAGTGGCCTGTGACTGAACCTTTGGCACCCTCCGCCAGCACTCACACATGGACTCAATTTTCTGCTTTGGTGACTAATCGTATGCGATATGGTAAAGCAAGCAGAGTCCATACAAAGAGAGATGGGAGGACTCGGAGATCTACCATGGCTCCCAGGATGCAGATAATCAGGTCAGTGTAGCAGTACCACACGTGAGCAGTACCACACGTGAGCAGTACCACAGACAAGACACAGGGCAGGTTTGAACAGTTCCCAAGATTCTGCAGCGAGGTTCTTCCATTTATTCTGAAGACTCGAAGGAGGTTTACTGTCAGTCAAGACAGTGGACAGGAGGATAAGGGGCTCCACCAAGGCCTCCAGAAAGAGGCTCGAAGAGGCCCTAGCTGAGCAAAGAGAAGAGAACGAGCATCCAGACAGACGTAGCTGCAGCAGCAAGGCAAGCAGGAGAGAGCACAGGGCACGTTGGGACACACACACGATTTAGTAGAGGTGGAACGTAGGACACCGGGATCTGAAGACGGAGGAGACACAGCTGAGCGGGCAGACACGGGCTGGACCAGGAAGACCATCACCTGCCAAGCCGGGCGACTTGAACCTGGAGGGACTCGGTTCTGGAAAAGGATTTCTCTGAGTCCCCTGCAATCCTCCTCGAAATATCTGTGTCCACATAGTTCTCAAAAATGTTTCAAAGACACCCATGACTCCCAAAAGTTTCAGATCAACAAACAGAGGGGATGAGAGGTCATTGGCTTTTTTTTAACCTCCTTTCCATAAATTCAGCTTTAAGCCCATGGTATTTCCTTTTCCTTGTGGAAAAGATAACAAGAAATAGTTAAAAATATGCCCAAGGCTTATGGGGTGGGTTGAGGATACATAGAAATAGATACTAGGAGAACGTCTAGATACTCCCAAGGCATCCCAGCACTTGGGAGGCGGAGACAGGTGGATCTCTGGAAGTTCTGGGGCAACTAGGGCTACACGGTGAGACCCTGTCTTAAAAGGGAGTTCTCGTAGAAATAGCTGCTCACACTTTTTCAGGTGAATATGAGGACAGTAATAACACCATCAAAGAAGAAAATGCACCAGGCAGTGGTGGCGCACGCCTTTAGTCCCTGCACTCGGGAGACAGAGGCAGGCGGATCTCTGTGAGTTCGAGGCCAGTCTGAGCTACAAAGTGAGATCCAGGACAGGCACCAAAACACCACAGAGAAACCCTGTCTCAAATAGAAGGAGAAGGAGAAGGAGAAGGAAGAAGGAGGGAGAAGGAGGAGGAGGAGGAGAAGGAGAAGGAGAAGGAGAAGGAGAAGGAGAAGAAGAAGAAGAAGAAGAAGAAGAAGAAGAAGAAGAAGAAGAAGAAGAAGAAGAAGAAGAAGAAGAAGAAGAAGAAGAAGAAAGTGCAGCCAGAGACAGTGGCCCCCTCACCCCAAGACCAGCATCTGAAAGTGGAGGGAAAATGAACATATGAAGAGGCAGAAGAAGGAAATGGTCCAGGAAGCTGAAGGGGACAAAAAGCACAAATCAGGCACTGAGAAGGATGGGGTCACACACTAACGGCTGTCAGGAAAGCAGCTAATGAGGCCTCAGAACTACTCATTGGGTGTTGCAAGGATGAGGCTACAGGCCACCTTGACTAGAAAAGCAGCGTCTAGTCCAGAAGGCAGAGTGGCTTCGGGCCTGTCTGCAAGGTTGAAGAAGAGACGATGAGTGTGAGAGACAAGAGAGAAGGAAGTTAGAAACGCAGCAGACGCGAGGGCGTGCTTTCCGACCTGCCCTCGGGGTAGAAGAGCCTTGAGCCAATGGTAGGCAGAGAACAGACAAGCAGAGGGGAGGGTGCGGGTCCGAGAAAGGGGAGGGCAGAGGTAAGTATACCTCTGAGGAGACAGTGTGTATGGCACAGAGGGGAGCTGTCCCTTGGACTGATGTGTTTCGGAACCCCACGGAGTTCTACAGTGAAGCTGCCAACCCCAGGAGTTGATGGAGTCAGGAAGGAAAGGTGAGGCCCCAACGGTCCTATGCTCCAGAGTGAGGTAGTGTCCTAAAGGGCTCTTCCTCCCCCAGGAGAGGACCTCTGTCCACTGCCTCTTTCTGCGGTTTTGAAAATAAGCATCTGTGTTGCTCATGGTAGGCTCTAAGGGGCTGCGGTTGGCTGATAACCATGCACTCTTGCATCCAACCCTGAGTTATCCATGGCTCAGGACTAATGCCCAGAGAACATACCCAGCTATGTCTGCCAAAGGTCACCCTGACAGTTAACATTGTTTCATTTCTTTGTCATTGATCAGGAATAAAGAGCGGACACACCCATTCAGCTTGGTACATGGTGTGGGGTGGGGCAGGGGAGCTCACATCTTGGAAAAGGAGAGGCAGAACTCAGTGACTTGAGTGAATTAGACAAGTGGATCAAAGGGAGAGGGAAAAAAAGAACATCAAGTTTGCCAGGAGTGAAGTTAGAAATGAGCATCACACATGCATGGAGACTGAAGAGTCAAGGTCTCGCTCAACAGGAAGAAATGTGACCGTGAAAACACAGCTTCTCTCCAAAGCCGGGGGAATATGTTCCCACTGCCACACTCCCAGACATGCCACCCCTGTCACATTAGATCTAAAGAAAGAGCTGGTGTGCTTAAAATACGAGTGTTTTCAAAGTCAGGAAGGATAAAGAAAGTGGATGGAAAATGTTGCCTATGAGAAAGGGCAAAAAATAGGAAAACAAAATCAGCTGAGAACTTTTGTGAGCATCCTAAAACTTTTTAGAAGAGAGCAACAGTGTAAAAAAGTGGTCATGTCTCTTGAAGAAGAATTTACAGAAGATATCTGTGGTGGTATTGTGTTCCCCAAAATATTGTGTACTCTAATAAATTTATCTGGGGTCAGAGAACAGACAGCCACTAGATACAAAGGCTAGAAATGGTGGCACTCACACTTTAAACTAGCATTCCAGAGATAGAAATCCTCTGGATCCTGTGAGTTCAAGGCACATTGGAAATAGCCAAGCATGGTGACACAGCCTTTAATCCCAGAAAGCCAGCTTTAATCCAGGAGTGTGGTAGAAAGCAGAAAATATATAAGTGTGAGCACCAGAAACTAGAGCATTTGCTGGTTAGATTTTGGCTGGTTAAGCATTCAGGCTTTGAGCAGTAATTCAGCTGAGACCCATTCCGGATGAGGACTCAGAGGCCTCCAGTCTGAGGAGACAAGACCAGCTGAGGATCCGTCGAGGTGAGATAGCTGTGGCTTGTTCTGTCTCTCTGATCTACCAGCATTGACCCCAATAACTGGCCTCGGGTTTGATTTTATTAATAAGAACCTTTAAGATTCCTACTACAGATATCAGAAGATGGGAAGATCTCCCATGCTCATGGATCAGTAGGATTAATATAGTAAAAATGGCCATCCTGCCAAAAGCAATCTGCAGATTCAAAGCAATCTCCATCAAAATTCCAACACAATTCTTCACACAACTTGAAAGGACAACTTTCAGCTTCATATGGAAACACAAAAGTACACAGGATAGCTAAAACAATCCTGAATGATAAAAGAGCTACTAAACTCGTCATCATTGCTGATCTCAGATTGTACTACAGAGCAGTGGTAATAAAAACAACAGGGTATTGCCGGGCGGTGGTGGCACACGCCTTTAATCCCAGCACTCGGGAGGCAGAGGCAGGCAGATCTCTGTGAGTTCGAGGCCAGTCTGGGCTACCAAGTGAGTTCCAGGAAAAGGCACAAAGCTACACAGAGAAACCTTGTCTCGAAAAACCAAAAAAAAAAACAAAAAAAAACAGGGTATTGGCACAAAAAGACAGGCATGTTGACCACTTGAATAAGTCCACACACCTATGCACACTGATTTTTTTTTTTAAGAAGCCAGAAATACATGCTGGGGGAAGGGGAGACAGCATCTTCAACAAATGGATGTCTACATGTAGAAGAATCCAAATAGATCCATACTTACCCCCTGCACAAAACTCAACTCCAAATGGACCAAAGACCTCAACATAAGGCCAGATGCACTGAACCTGATAGAAGAGAAAGTGGGGATAGTCTTGAACTCATTGGTACAGGGAAAGTCTTTCTGGACAAAACATGATTAGCACAGGCACTAAGTTCAAAAATTAATAAATGGGATCTCATGAAACTGAAAAGCTTCTGTATGGCAAAGGACACCGTCCTTTGGACAAAGTGGCAGGCTGCAGTATGGGAAAAGATTTTTATCAACTACACATTCAACAGAGGGCTAATATCCAAAATATATAAAGACCTCAAACACTGGACATCAAGATAACAACAAATACCCAGTTTAAAAACGGGATACAAATCTAAATAGATAATTCTCAAAAAAGGGAAACTCAAATGACTGAGAAGCACTTAAAAAAATGTTCAACATCCTAAGTCATTATTGAATGCAAATCAAAACTACTTTGAGATTTCATCTTACACCAGTCATAACGGCAAAAATCAATAATACAAGTGATAGCTCAAGTTGGCGAGGATGTGCACTCATCCATTGCTGGCGGGAGTGCAAACTTGTACAGACACTATGAAAATCAATGTGGCAGTTCCCCAGAAAGATGGCAATCGATCTATTTTAAGATCCAACTATAGCCGGGCGGTGGTGGCACACACCTTTAATCCCAGCACTCGGGAGGTGGAGTCAGGTGGAGTTCGAGGCCAGCCTGGGCTACAGAGTGAGTTCCAGTACAGGCGCAAAGCTACACAGAGAAACCCTGTCTTGGGGAAAAAAAAAAAAAAAGATCCAACTATACCACTTTTGGGCATCTACCCAAAGGATATTTTCTCCTACTACACTTGCTCAACCGTGTTCATTGCTGCTCTATACATAATAGATATTGGAAACAACCTAGATGTCTGTCAACAGATGAATGGATAAAAAAAAATGGGATACATTTACACAATGGAATATTCCTCAGCCATTAAAAAAATGAAATCATGAAGTTTTCAGGTAAATGAATAGAAGTAGAAAAAAAATCGTCCTGCATGACATAACTCAGACCCGAAAAGACAGATACAATATGTATTTGCTTATAGGTGGATGGTAGTCATTGATAAGCAAGTGACAATCGGTAAACCACAGAGGTTAGGTAGAGGGTAAGGGACTAGGGGAAAGGGTAGATCTCCCTAGAAAGGGGAAACAGAATAGATAGTTATGGACTGACAGGGGTCGGGTGGGTATCGGAATGAGAGGATGACACAGGGAAGAGGGGGTGAGTGAGGAAATATGAGAAGGGACAGCTAAAATAAGGGGCATTAGGGGAAGTCATATGGAAAACTAAAACAGCAGAAGCTTCCTGAAATATACACTATATGAAGGCAATCTGAATGAATTTGTCAGATAACAGGAGAGACAGAGCCCCAACTGGACATCTCTCATCACCAAAGGTAGCTTCCAGGACCATGACTAGGTTACATTTAATCAAGTTCTTGGCCAAAGGGGTCTCATGGGGACCCCCAAACAACCAAGGCTGTTACCAAAGTTATTGATATCTCCCCATAAACTGTAAGGCCCTATTTGCTGAAGAGTTCAAGGCCAGCCTGATTTCAAAGCTCATGTTTCCACTCCTAAGTCTAAAGGAGGGTATTTCTGGCAAATACATTAATAGTTAATATAATTAGATAAAAATGTAGTTCTGTTCATTTGTGGGATTAAGGCAGTAGGGGAGGTTCTTTATCTAATCTGAAAGAGAGAGAGTTCTTTCCATTAGCTTTTGTTATCTGAAGTTCCTTAAGAGACTAGCATACCAAATTTTAGGACCAGATAAGAAAGTTTAATTTCATTTTAGAAGAATGAAGAGTCAAAAATAGAGCTTAAGACAGATCCCAGAGTTTAATTATCCTGAATTTTAGGCAACAACAATGGAGCAAAAATGAATAAGCAAGGGAGGGTGCTGGGTGGCATAGTACTGCCTGGGCTGGGTGGCACAGTACCTGCCTGGTGCGGGTTGGCACAGTACTGCTTGGTGCTGGGTGGCACAGCACTGCCTGGTGCTGGGTGGCACAGTGCTGCCTGGGCTGGGTGGCACAGTACTGCCTGGGCTGGGTGGCACAGTACTGCTTGGGCTGGGTGGCACAGTACTGCCTGGTGCTGGGTGGCACAGTGCTGCCTTGCATGCCATGAGGCCCCAGGTTCAGCTCTCAGTACTGGAGAAGAATAGCAGCCTGCTATTAGAAAGGATCCGTGGATCTGATTGGACTGAAGGCCTCCTCCACAGGATGAAACGCTTGCCTGATGCTGCAAAGCCAGCCGAAAGCCCGCGGCTAGGGAGGCTGCAGGGGGGAACTTACTCTTGCTGTTTGCTAAGTGGTCATGTTCTCAAACCACCTTCTAAATATCTGCGTTCCCACCCTTAGACACGGGCTGCCCTTGACCTTGGTCAGAGAAGTTTCTTTTGCAGTGGGCAGCAGTGAAGGCCGACTCCTAACTGGTCAAAACGCTGAGACTAAGTAATCGAGAACGCTCAGCCGTAGCTGGGCCAACCGGGCCAACCTCCCCGACCACCACCCCGGGAATACTGGGGAAGAGAGGGTGGAAGGATGTAAGAGCCAGAGGCTGGAGGACAGCCGTGAGATGCTGTCCTCTGAACACCGCATGGATGTCGCACACATGAGCTCACAGCAGCTATGGATGGAGGGGGGGGGCCTCCAAGGCTCCCATCCCCTGAAAAGCTGTTGGCATTTGATGGATGCTTGTGGAAAGGGAGCAACTTTCTTTTTTCTTTTTTTTTTCTTTCTTTCTTTTTTTTTTTTTTTTTTTTTTTTTTTTTTTTTTAGTTTTTCGAGACAGGGTTTCTCTGTGTAGTTTTGGTGCTGTCCTGGATCTCACTCTGTAGCCTTGGCTGTCCTGGAACTCACTTGGTAGCCCAGGCTGGCCTTGAACTCAGAGAGATCCACCTGGCTCTGCCTCCCCAGTGCTGGGATTAAAGGCGAGCCACCACTGCCCGGCGAGAGCAACTTTCTTTAGGGGTATGGGCCCCAGTGGATGGATGACCCAACACCAAGGTGCTTGTGGGTGGCACTAACTGGACTCAGTAGGTTTAAGATGAGGTGAGAGGCACAAAGTTGGGGGTGAAGTTAGGATTTGGAGGGAAAGTGTGCAGTGAATGTGGTAAGATTTATCCTATACATATATGAGGAATTTTCAAAGAATAAATAAATATTTTAATTAAAATGTTACAAGATAAAGTTTTGTCAAATAAAGTAATCATTTTCTATTTACCGTGTCAGCATAGCCTTGTTGTTTTGTTTTGTTTTGCTTCCCCCGCCAATAAATAAATAAATAAATAAAAATAAATAAATAAATAAATAAAGGAAATGGATTTAGTTACAGTTTGGGTAGACCAACCTGGTATTACAGTAGAGTCTTGACTTTAATCAGATTTTTTCCCTTACTTTTCCTTTTTTGTATTGTTGTTTGTTTGTTTGTTGTTTTGTTTTGTTTTTTAGATAGGATCTTACTGTGTAGCCCCGGCTGGCCTGGTACTTTCTAAAAAGCCCAGGCTAACGTCAAACTTGAGACAATCCTCCTGCCTCAGCCTGAGTGCGGGGACTGTGGACCTCAGCCGCAGCGCATGCAGCTTTATCCATTGGAACTCAAACCCCTCTGTGTAAGGCAATCCATTTTCTCAAATACTTGAGAGAGAGGGGAAAATGCTTTCTAATGTATGCCTTAATTAAAAGAAATTGAGGGAAGACAATTAATCACAAATGAAACCCTCTTAAGCTCCCATGGTGTGGAAATGGCCAAAATTGCCAAGCGACTCATTTATCTAAAACTGGGAGGTCTCTGGCAGGAACGACTAGATATCCTCAGCTTTGAAGTCACTGGTTTATCTTTTTTATATAAATTCCTCATCTTTGGCTTTCAGCACTGTTGCCAGGTTCCGTGAGAAGATGCCCAAAGATAAGTTACTAAGAATAGCGCGCAGTTCTGCGTTTGAGCAGGGACCTCCCACTTCCCTGCCCACCCCGAGACCCCGGGGCCTCCAACGACACTAAAATCCTTAACTGTCCTTCCATGTGCCGCTTGCCACCATGTTCTCATGTCTACATGGACGTCAGTCTCCTCCAGTGTGGCCACTCGGGTCCTCGGGAACCTCAGGGGACCCAAAGCCTTGGTCTTTCTGTATGCTTCCACCTCCGTTTCCACATCCCGCACAGCTTTGAGTCAGAGTGAGGAAAGATCTCTCTGTGGTCCGGAGCACACAGAATGGAGGTCTCCACACCCTGGGCAGTAGACGTGGATTCCCCACAGAGGACACTTTGCTGTCTCCTCACCTTCTTGAACTTCACACATCAGAAGGTGGAGAAGAGAGAAAGAAGGAGTGAGTGAGGAGGTCCTACTTGGAATACGCAGGCAGGCAGTACCCCTACCACTAACCCTCCAAAGCCCTCAACTCAGTCTGCCTCCAGAGCCCAAATGTCCTCATCTTCTTTTTTTATTTTTTATTTTTTTTATAATACTATTCAGTTCTACATAACAGCCACAGAGTCCCTTGTTCTCTCCCTTCCTGCCCCCCTCCCCTTCCCCCAGTCACACCCCCATTCCCACCTCCTCCAGATCAAGGTCTTCCCCGAGGACTGGGATCAACCTGATAGACTCAGTCCAGGCAGGTCCAGTCCCCTCCTCCCAGATTGAGCCAAGCGTCCCTGCATAAGTCCCAGGTTTCAAACAGCTAACTCATGCAACGAGCCCAGGACCTGGTACCACTGCCTAGATGCCTCCCATTCATTTGGCTATTTGTCCCTGTGCTTTATCCAACCTTGGTTTCAACAATTCTCGCTCATATAAACCCTCCTCTTTCTCACTAATTAGACTCCCAGCACTCCGCCCGGGGCCTAGCCGTGGATGTCTGCATCCAGATTCCTCAGTCCTTGGATGGGGTTTCTGGCCCAACTATTAGGGTGTTTGGCCATCCCATCACCAGAGTAGGTCAGTCCCAGCTGTCTCTTGACCATTGCCAGCAGTCTTTTGTGGGGGTATCTTTGTGGATTTCTGTGGGCTTCTTTAGCTCTTTGTTTCTTCCTTTTCTCATGTGGTCTTCATTTACCATGGTCTCCTATTCCTTGTTCTCCCTCTCTTTTCTTGATCTAGCTAGGATCTCCTGCTCTCTTTCCCTCGCAAATGTCCTCATCTTCTTAAAAAGTACTGGGGTGCTCTTCCCTCTGTCTCTTCACTAGATAATAATTACAATTGTTTTCACTATCAAGTGTCTTAAATATGTCCAGACCTGCAATGACTAATACAACAAACATATGGACCTATCATCTAAACATTTAAGCACTGAGGACCTATAGATGTAACCAACCGTCTCACCAGTTCCTCAGCTGTTCCTGTTTCCTCAGACTGGAAGCTTCTGTGTCCTCATCCCAATAGCTCTCAGCTGAACTGTGTTGCTCCAAAGCCTGAAAGCTTAACCAGCCAAATGCTTAACCAGCCAAAAGCCTCTATTTCTGTCCTCACGCCTTATATATCTTCTACTTTCTACACCACTCCCTGGATTAAAGCTGGCTTTCTGGATTAAAGGTGTTTCACCATGCTGCTGTTTCCAATGTGCCTTGAACTCACAGAGATCCAGGGATTTCTATCTCTGGATGCTAGATTAAAGCGTGTGCTATCACTGACTAACTAGTGGCTTGTCTGTTCTCTGACCCCAGGTAAGTTTATTAAGGTACACAATATTTTGGTGAACACAATACCACCACAAGGACCTATCATCTAGATATTTTAAGCACTGAGGACCTATCATCTAGATATTTAAGCATTGAGGACACAAAAACACATGGGCTGGTAATGTCCTCCAATCAGCTCCAAATCCAATGGCCTCTGACTCACTCCTGTCCTACACCATGCAGGTCATGAGTCTGCACCACGGATACTGGCTGATGTATGATAAAAGGTGCTATGAAATACCATACTGTCTTCAATGGGAGCTTTTCATATTTAAAATACATGGGGGAACATGGGTCACTGAAGAAGTACTTCCTATTGGCAGAATCATAAATCTTACTGTGTTCAAGATCACCATTATCCAACCTTAGAACTGGAAGAAATACAAAGGGTCCATCCAATCCTACCTCCTCACCTAGAAATATAAAAAGTACAATCCAGGGTCCCACAATACTCACCCAAAACAGGGCTGACAAGTGACTTCTCTCGTGTCACCCGGCTAACGCTTTTTCCATCATGAATTACTGCTTTCACGAGAAATAAAATAAAACGTGCGTGTCCTCCCCTCAGCCATCAGCAGGAGCTAACAGAAGAGCAGACATGGTACCCGGTGCCTGCTTATCATGCTCCCTTCCTCTGGCTGGGTTTCCAGGCCCCTGCTCTCCCCTGATTGTCCAGAGCCTGACTGTCCTGGGGCGGTTGTCTCCAGGGTTTGCCCCATTTCCCATAAACTGCCACATGGAGTCCCATTCTCTCTGCCCTTAGCTGCAGCTGGCTGATCCGATCAAGGCCCTGACCTGCCTGGTACCCCTTTCATGGCCTCAAATCCTACCATGTGAACAGAACTGCCTGCCCATGCCTCCCACACCTGCCCCCACATCACTGACCAAAATTCCTGAGTAGATCTCTCTCTCTCTCTCTCTCTCTCTCTCTCTCTCTCTCTCTCTCTCTCTCTCTCTCTCCCTCCCTCCCTCCCTCCTCCCCATCATCACATAATATTACAAGATGCAAAGAACATAGAAAGGAAATAGCAGGGGCCGCCTACATGGCTCATCAGGTAAAGGTGCTTGCTGCTAAGCCTGATGATCTGAGTTTGATCCCTGGAACCCACGTAGTGAAGAGTGCTACCTCCTGAAAGTTGTTCTCTGACCTCCACAGGTACACCATGGCATGCACACACGTGTGCTTGAGCACACACACAAGTACCTGTGCACACATATACACACGTATAAATAAATGTGGTTAAAATTTTTAAAGAGAGGAGAACTAAAGAAGGAACAAAAAAAACATACCTAATCCACTAACAACAATCTAACACTGAAAAGTAACTAATAATCTTCTTTTGAACAATTTGCCAAGTGGTTAAGTCTTCCATCAATCAGTCAAGGCAGTGAAATCACAACCAGAGACACAAGAAGACTGCCACACCCACATTTTTATGTCAGGGAGAAAGCGAGGCATCTGGACTTCTAATTACTTACAGCCTTGATACTCCACATGAATCCAACTCATACTTCCCAGATGCCTCTCCCAGAGAGGCCAGGCTCTGGTTTCACAGGCACCATGCCACCTCAGAGTGGTGTCTGTGTCTAGACTCCATGAAACTGAGGAGTCTTTGGTCCAGAAGGGATTCTGCCTACAAACTTCAGGCCTTTGTGATCAGCCCTCCAGGGAATGCCCCAGAGAGATCTGGTCCTTGAAGCCTTGGAACCTGTCTAGTTGGACCCTGGGTCCAGAAGCAATTAATGCACTAGAATTAAGCTTTTGTAAATTTTAAATTTCTAAGGTGTGATGACTTCTGGGTCACTTTCCTGCAGAGCTGAACTTTACTGCTGTTTCCAGCAGGGTCTTCCTGCAGAATTCCCCAGTGGCTCCCACAGGGGCCTTTTTTCTTCCCTTTATCGAACTTCTTGAGCCCTGAGATTTGCATAAAAAAATACATTTTTTTAAAGTCCTAGTTGTAAGAAAGACCCCTGCAAGGAGTTGTAAGGAGTTGTAAGGACTGTGACCATGCACCATCACTAGGCTGGATCGACCCGCCTGGTCTCTTGCAGTCACAGTCACCTGCATGTGTCGGTGTTGGGTGGTGACGAGCCCTAATGCACATACTAAGCAATCTCTCCGTCACCCAGCCACACCCCAGCTCCTCCTCCATGGCTTCGTGTTTCTGGACACCTGGGAAGTGCAGCTGGTCACCTGCTTACTCAGTGCCCTTCAGAAAGGCAGGTCCAGAAACCAGAGCACTGCTTCTAGAACCTTCTTTACCCTGAACCCAGTAAATGTCTTAAGCTCTTTGGGGCTCTTAAACAATGGCAATTGTTTTTTTTACCTTCCAAGAGTTATTCATAGTGTGTAAATGAGTAACTGCGTGCGCACCTCTGAAAACGATTGCCTAGCACACAATGATCCCGCATATACAGCCTCATGGCTCTCAGTAGGCCTCATAAATGCTAAGTCCTGGAAGAATATTGGAGATGGGCTTGTATGCGACCCCTTCCAATACTCGAGACAGATACCTAGAGAGATCAACTAATCTCCCCCATGTATGCCGCTGGTTCAGGTAGGTACCCATTTGCTCTAGCCACAATCTAAGGTGCCTATCGCCCATTGCATCCTGAAGGCAGTTTTTCTTTCTTAGCTCAACCCCTCTCCTAGAGACCACAAAGCCATTTTTAAAACAGACAGCATTCTCTGTGAAGCTACAAAGGCGGCCTGCTAGCACCCCAGTCAGCCTGACTCAACTTCCAGAGCCACATCTGACCTGTACTGCATTTCACAGAGCATTTCGTGAGCTTGGCCCAGAACCTCCTTTCCCTTCCTTCCCCCCCCTCTCCCGCCCCTTTTCAACCCTCTCCTCCTCCCCCCCCCCGCCCCCAGACCTTTAGATCTTCTAGATACTCACCAGAGCCTTGTCTAAACTTTATTTAGGGGTCCAAAAGCTTGGGTTGGTTTACAGGGAAGATCCAACCCACCTATCATGGATCACAGCCTCCTGCTCATCACACCTCCTACAAATCACCTCAGATCCAGAGCCACCAGGGGCCATGCCACCTCACCCCAGCGACAAGAAAGTAACCACAGGAGAACATTTCACAGCTGGGTCGATGGACATAGGTTCTGCATAAGAAACAAGTTGGGTAAATGTGTTTTCTTGCTAGGATTCTCCAGTGACTTATCCAATGATGACTTTGACACCTGTAAAGTACATACACCTTCAGAATCCATGTCTGAGCAAGGGAGTAAAATTCAAGGCTACCCAAAATGAGTTGGTTGAGTTCTTGGGTGAAAAAAAAAAAAAAAAAAAAAAAAAAGTGCACTTAGAAGAAGGGCCAAAACTCACAACAGAAAAATTCTGCTTTCAAAGTCTCCATAAACAGGCTACATACTAACATTTCTATAAGTCATAAGGCTTTGTACCACCCCGGAAATTAGATATCATTCCGTAATGTTTTTTGTGATGATCAGAGGGAATGGTGGGACAGCCCAGGGTTACAGGCAAGAAAAATGTCTTCATTATGCGTTCAGAGTAACAGTCACACATTTCCCGGCTTGTGCGGTCTATAGAACAAGCACTTCATTCGTTAAATTAATATTCTGTCAGGTTTTATAGGAAAGTGGTTAATTACGATTACTTTATTCTGAGACTATGACAAAAGAATAACAAACCTTTAGTTGTTATTTCCACTTGCATCATCTTTAAGAAAGCCAGGTGGGTGGTCGAAGCTTGGAGGGTCTCCAGCGATGCGCCTGCGGATCTCAGATCTGGAGTCTGCTCCACATGGCGGACACACAAGATCCTAGGAGGGGTCCTACTAGAGGCAATGCTAGATATAACTAAAGGCAGAATACACACAAACCCTTCCACATCTCCAGCAAGTCTGCGTGGAGGGCTGGCTGTGTCCCTGGGGTGACAGTCTCAAGTGGAGACACTTACTTGGTTGTGAGTCTTCCATCACCCTAGCAGAGCATCTCAGATAAAGTCAGCATCTGGATGACAATTAGAAACAGGCCAAGCCCATCGTCATTCTCACTGCTGGATGCCCGAGCACTCTCTCAGATCTTCTGCCCTGGGATGCACATGCTCTGAGACCTCGCCGACTGGGGTGAAGCTGCTATAATTGAAAAACCATCTATCTTGCTGTTTCTAGGAGCCCCGAGGCCCCCCTTTGGTCCAGCTGGTTTCTGCACAAGCCCTGCCAAAGCTGAAAGGTGGTGCTCCTCAGGTCTTGCTGTAGCAGAAACAAACTCACCTCACACCTTGACACTGGGTGACTCACCAATTCAAGATGCAGCTCTGCTGGGCTCAGTTTCCCTGGTTGGTGGCCCTAGACCTCCACCCTACCAATACCATAGCATGAATCTTAAAATTTCTTATTAATAAAAATCAAACCTGAGGCCAGTTATTGGGGTGAATACTGGAAGATCAGAGAAACAGAACAAGCCACAGCTAACCTCACCTCGCCGGATCCTCAGCTGGTCTTGCTTCCTCAGACTGGAGGCCTCTGAGTCCTCAGCCAGAATGAGTCTCAGCTGGACTGCTGCTCGAAAGCCTGAAAGTTTAACCAGGCCAAATGCTCTAGTTTCTGGTCCTCATGCCTTATATACCTTTCTGCTTTCTACCAGCACTCCCTGGGATTAAAGGCTCACTTTCTGGGATTAAAGGTGTGAGTCACTATGCTTGGCTGTATCCTTGAACACATGGATTTCTGCCTCTAGAATACTAGGATTAAAGGCGTGTGCTACCACTGCCTATCCTCTATGTTTAATATTGTGGCTGTTCTGTCTCCGACCCCAGATAAGTTTATTAGGGTGCACAATATTTCTGGGAACACAATACCACCACACAATATCCTCATTTGTTACTTTTCTCTTTTATTGAGTTTACATGTCTTCATATCATGCACATAATTTTTAAAGATTTTTTTTTTAGTTTATGTGTATGAGTGTTTGCCTGAATATATTTGACTGTCCTCACAACCTGCCTGCCTTAAAAGGCCCTTTCTGAACCACTCGCCACTCTTTTCATGTCTGGATTTCAAGTCCTGAGTCAGCTTGACACAATCACTCATCTACCCTCTAGAGGCTGCCCAGCTGCCCAGCTGTCTCAGGAGACTGCCCAGAAGGCCCTCTCCTCCCCACCTCTCCATCCATTGCATGATTCTTACTCCTCCTTACAGATCCCATTCAACTCCATCAGTACTGGTCTTTATGAATCAACTGTAGAAGCATCACGTGTCCCTAAGTCAGCTAGATCACACTGTGTTACACACAAATGATTGGGAAAGACTTTAAAAAAAAAAATCAACTTCACATGGAATTAAGTCTATTAAGTTAAACGTAAGGGGACATAAGGGGAAACATGGAGGGGGATTACTGAAATTAATTTAAATCAATGATAAGGGTGGAACTGACTAGAAGGTAACCTGTAAGCACAGGCTGTGCTTCAGTGTGATGGGCCCATGGGCTGTGAGTCACTCAGGGCCACCTAGGCTCTGTCCCATACTGGCCATGCTCCTGGTTCTTTTTCCTTTTGACACAGGATGAATTGGGGCAGCTGAAGCAAGGATGTTACTGTCTGATGATGGAAAGTTTTCAAAAAGACACATAACACCATAAAGAACCAAAATCACAAACGCTGAAGAAAAGCTTTATATACCGATAGGAAAGAAAAAGTGTGCAAATTCTAAGGAGATTCATAGAGGAAAGAGGCTTCGGTGAGCCCCCAGAAGGAAGACAGGGTGAAAAGGAAAGGCAATTAGATGTACTAGAATCTTCATGAGGACAGGAGAGAGCTAACAGACCACCCACAGTAAAGCAAGTGGTAGCACAGGTATGTTAAAGGGAGCTGAGCATGTGTGGAGGATGACAGGCAGGAGGAAGGACCTATTTCAGCCAATGAAGAGAGCCCAACCCAATCCTATGGTTGAGTACTCCCTGGGGACATGATGAAGGACAATGGAAATAGAATTGCTAGCCTGAAGTCAGGCCTAGCTCTTCCTCTGAGAAGCACAAGCCAGCATGAGGATTCAGATGCCCATGTGAGTTTCCTCTGTAAAGTGGGAGCCACCAAGGTCCTTGCCAAGGATGAGCAAGTTATAGGGAGGCTTGGGAGATGAGAGAAGCAGAAAAGATGTATGATAAACATTGAAAATTGTGATGACTGGTCAAATAAGGACAAATGAGCCAGGCAGTGGCAGCACACACCTTTAATCCCAGAGGCAGAAGCAGGCAGATCTCTGAGTTCAAAGCTGGCCTAGTCTACAGAGTGAGTTCCAGGACAGCGAGAGCTACACAGAGAACCCTGTCTTGAAAAAAAAAAAAAAAGACAAATGAAGGGACATAGAGTATTGGTGAGTAGAAAGCTCTGATTTGCAACTTTCCCTCTGATACTCACATACTGAAGAAAGAAAAGAAAGAAAGAGAGAGAGAGAGAGAGAGAGAGAGAAAGAAAGAAAGAAAAGAAAGAAAGAAAGAAAAAAAAAAGAAAGAAAGAAAGAAGGAAGAAGGAAGGAAGAAGAAAGAAGGAAGGAAGAAAAAAGGAAAGAAAGAAAGAAAGAAAGAAAAAAGAAAAAAGAAAGAAAGAAAGAAAAAGAAAGAAAGAAAAAAAAGAAAAAAAAAAAAAAAAAAAAAAAAAGAAAGAAAGAAGGAAGGAAGAAGGAAGAAGGAAAAGGAAAGAAGGAAGGAAAAAAGAAAGAAAGAAAGAAAGAAAGAAAGAAAGAAGAAAAGAAAGAAAGAAGGAAAGAAGGAAAGAAAGAAAGAAAGAAAGAAAGAAAGAAAGAAAGAAAGAAAGAAAGAAAGAAAGAAAGAAAGAAAGAAAGAAAGAAAGACAGACACAACATAAGAGAACAGTATCATGTGGACAGGAAGAGGACAGAGCCAGGAGAGCAATGAGTGAGTCAGAGACCCCATTCTAACAGACTGAAGCAATGTCATGCTAAAATCTGCTCTGCATCATTAGCAGTAGAGTGAGGTGACCAGGAAAATCACTCATATTAGGCTGGAATGCCTTCAGATTCTGTTTTAGGATCTGAGTACCGCCATGCCTGATTTAATCTTGCCTGAGCCTCCAACACCATGGAACGAAATAGGAGGATACGCTATTCACGCAAAGAACCTTTCGCATGGCATACTATTCTGTCAGTTGTGTGGCAACACTCAAGTTTCCACCGCCTAGTTCATGATCAGTGAGGCAGGCACAAGACCAAATTGCATAGTTCTAAAGAAAATATAAACATACACACATAAACAGTATCTCCGTGAAGCATAGCATTTGGCAAGTTCACTCTAAATAATTCACACTTGTCTTCTACCAAAACACAACCCTTATACAGCTCAGCCCAAATATATATATATCCAAGCTTTATATATGTCACCACTGACAGAGGATGGTCTGTTCTTTGCATTCTGATGTTTGGTTTTCCTCAGACTGTGTTTATTATGTAAAATATTTTAGGGTTCCCAAAAGTGGTGACATTGAAGTGATTCATTTATGTATTAAAAATAGATCACTTTCTGTATAGTTAGGCAAAGTGGACATGCTTGGCCAATATGTCATTAAATTGGCTGCCAAAGTTAGCCTGGCTGTGCGGTAAGGCAAGGGCAGTCATAAGCCGAGTAGGAGACTGTCAAGACAAGGAGACTAGAGGACCAGGCAGGATGGGGAGGATGGGGAGAAGGAAGAGTGATTTTTCTAGAGGGAGGCATGAAGGGAGAGGGCAGACATGGGGGGGGTGCACAGGGAGGACGGCCAAGTTCACACAGAGTGGGTCCTAAGAACAAGGATCCAAGTGTGAATGGGGTTGCTGGCCCCGTCACCTGGAAAGAGAAGGATGAACTTCAGCCCTGGTGTGGTTTTCCTTCTCCCATCTCTTCACCGTGAGATCACTCACTTCTCCAATACCCGGTCTGCACTCAGCTGTTCTACATCTAACAAACCCACCTGGCCACTCTTCACACCCAGGAAAGGCTGGCTGCTTGTCTCTACTAACGCACAGTCCTTCAAGATGCCTTCCTGAGCCCGCAGACTCTTGCTTCTTCACTGTGGGGAGGTGATGGAGACCTTGTACACTAGTGTCACTGACCTTAATGCTCTGTGTGGATGAACAGGTAATCCATCTGTCCTCTTCTGAACTGTAAGATCTCACAAGGCAAGAGTTGTGTTTATAAATGCCCATACCCCGGGCTGACATAGGGTTTGCGCTCAACTAATTAATATTTAAGAGTAGAGGTTTGGGGCTATGGAGCTGGCTCAGTGGGGGGAAATGATTGCTGTGCAAGTATAATGACCTGCGTTCTAGTCCCTAAAACCCAGTAACATAAGTACTGTAAACCCCAGCAGGACCTTATGAAGAGATTGGAAGTGGAGACGAGAGAATCCCAAAAAAACTCAAGAGCCAGCTAACCAGGAGTATTCTACAGAGGGCAAGAGACCCTGTCTCGAGCCACTTAGAAGGTGAAGACCAACACCCAAAGTTGTCCTCTGACCTCAATGTGTGACACACATATGTGTGTGTGTGCCGACCCACACACCGTAGACACACCACGAGAAGGGTTTTGTTTAGAATAGAAGTCTTCAGCCAGTGACTATTAAATCTTCTGGGTCATGTCTCAGAACACAGAGCCCGCTCAAATCCCAAAGGTTCTAATCCCCAGGCTGCATTGGGCCACTGACGCCCTCCTTGGCTGAAGTTGATGCTGTCTATGGCCTTGAATCTTTTGCTGTAGAGATGCTTAGCTACGTTCTGCACTTGCTCCTGCCCTCAGTCTTGGGGTGAGGAAGCAGCAGGGTTCTGCCAGAAACCTAGGCTCCTAGGCCAGACGAGTACACAGTCAAGTTCAAGCTCCAGGAAATAGTGCATGGCTAAGGAACCAGAGGAACCTAGGCAAGTCCCTGCACTTCTCGGAGCCTCGCCGTAACATTTAATAGTTCCCTACAGCACAGAGTGGACACTCAGGCTGGTCATGACAACATATCTAATTGAGAGCACGCTCTCACCATTCAGACCTGGTGATTCTATTAGGAAGAATGAATGGCTTGGTTACTGACCTCATTTAAACCTCAGACTAGCTCCCAAAAGCCTAAGCAGAGAGAAGCTCTGTTTCTTCACGTCATGGATGAGGGAATTCCACTGCAGGCAGGTGTCACACCCAAGCACCTGAGTGTCCCAGCAGAAGCAATCACCTTCCTGCCCTTATTCCACCCACCGGCTCAGCAGTGCACACCTGCCCTCTCCCTGGGGCAACACAGAGACACTCCAGGTGGCAGGGGCAGTTGCAGGTCCATTCAGCCATCCACGGAGTCAGCTGCAAACGGTTCATATCGAGAGGAAAGCAGCAGCATGCTTTCATCCAACTTTGTCCAGGACAAAATTCAAACCAAAAAAGAATCCTGTGAGCTCAAGTAGAAACCAGACAGAGGTGTCTAGAGAATGAACAAAAGAATGTGCTGGAAGGGGGCCGTGTGGGAGGATCATAGAGGTCCTGGTGACATTTATACCCTGCAGACTGTTAACTAGAAAAGCAGTAGGTTTAACACTCCTTGTCTCCGAAGGGATTCAAATGGGGATGATAATAAAGACAACCATTGGCCAAATTGCTTTATAAGAATCAATTCATCAAAACTTATACTGATATTTTGGGTTGTGTGAATCACGTTCCTCATCCTACAGATGAAGAAACCAAGATGAAAATATCTTAAAGGGTGGGTCAGAGCCTGTAAATACCAGAGCTGGAATCTGCTGATGTCTGGCTCAAGAGCAATGTTCCCAATCACTGCGTGAGTGTTACCTTCCAAAGAGCTGAAAAGCAGACAGGGCAACTAGCAGGTGGCAGAAGTAGGCATGATTTAAAACAAACAAATAGAGAGCCTATATGATCACAAGTTCAAAGCTAGCCTGGACTGCATAACAAGAGCCTGGATCAAATTAAATTAAATTAAATAAGTAAGCATAGTACTTTTCCCCGAGATCATTATTTTGTGTTTGCAGAAATCTAATCTGTTGCTCAAAACTCATCTCTCCTGGGACTGGTGAGATGGCTCAGTGGTTAAGAGCACTGACTGTTCTGCCAGAGGTCCTACGTTCAATTCCCAGCATCCACATGGCAGCTTATGACTCTGCAACTCCAGTTCCAGGAGATCTTCTGACTTCCTCGGACACTGCACATGAGTGGGGCACAAACATATGTGTATCATATACATTAAAATAATAATAATAACGTTTTTAAAAATCTGCCCTGAAATATTTTCATAGGAGGACTATCAAGAACAGCTTGTTTTTAGCCGGGCAGTGGTGGCGCACGCCTTTAATCCCAGCACTCAGGAGGCAGAGCCAGGCGGATCTCTGTGAGTTCGAGGCCAGTCTGGGCTACCAAGTGAGTTCCAGGAAAGGCGCAAAGCTACACAGAGAAACCCTGTCTCAAAAAAAAAAAAGAAAAGAAAAGAAAAGAAGAGAAAAGAAAAGAAAAGAAAGAAAGAAAAAGAACAGCTTGTTTTCATCTGTTTGGCAGGTAAGGTAAGATGCACAGATGTTAGACGAGCTCTCCAGTTATTCTGTCCAGTAATTCGTCTGGTGGGAGCAACCCTTCTCACCTCACAGGAACTGAAGAACCAATGACTCAAGGGACAGGAACCCAAGGACTGGCGCCCGGCTGCATCTGTACTTCACTGCCTCTGTTTTCTCAGGCCGTGATCTCTCGAAGACATCTGTCAAAAAGGGAAGAGAGAATCACTGTAGGGAAAGCTAAAGAGAAGGACCAAGGTTCAAAACAGAAGTTAAAAACATTATCGTTGAAAATGACCAGACACCTAGAAACAAAGCATTTTCAAACTTGCAGCTGAAGTGGAAGACAGGGGACACTGATAATGAAAGCATGCCCAGAGCCTTCCTCAAGCTGTCCCAGGTGTCCTGATGCAGGGGTGCTGAAGGCCCCGTGCTGAGAGAGGCCCCATCTGGATGCTTTGGAGATGTAACTAGGTGACCTCATGTTTGTTCCCTGAGCTCATTTTGGACGGCTCTGTGGATCAGCAGATTGTCTTCTGCTGCTTTTAATGTCTGCCTTTGCTGTCTCCCCTTGGCATGATCTCCCAGTTAGGAATTTCATCACATACTTAACTGAACTCTCTTCCTGTCATCCTGGGTGTTCATCATTGGACTCTGCTGAAGTCACTCGGTGTTGGTAGCTTTCACCATGCAATGCTCCTTTATAGATAGCTGTGATAGAAACTGGTTGCTTAGCACCCACTGTTCCTGCTTCCTTCTGGGCACACAGACAGCTTCCCTGTCTATTCAGTGTACTAAGAGATCTACAGTGTGATCTGGTCCTGGTGGGAGAACCTGAGTGGAATGATGCTCTCTGTCTCCAGGATCCTAACACTACCTCATACAGTACTGAGTTCTGCTTTGGTCGTGTTGTTTGAGCTGCCTGTGGGATACCCAGCTCGATAGGTTTGAGATGAGTGTGAACTTGAGCTAGAATCATTGGTAGAGGAGCAACCACCGTGACCTACATCTATAATCCCAGCACTTACAAGGCCGAGGCAGGAAGATCTCCAGCTCAAAGGTACCCTGAGCTACATAGTGAGCTCAAGGTCTGCCTGTCCTGAGTGTTTTTCTGCAAAGCTGTCACCAAAAACAGAAGAGAAAAAAAAAGGAAAAGAAGGTTATGGGGAGGAGAGGGAGGAGGAAAAAGAATTGGCAGAGATGTAAATGTCCAGAGATTTCAAAACAAGAATATCAAAGATAGATTCATGAAGAGCTAGCACTTAATAAATATTGAAATTCCATGAAAATTAAGAGAGGCACTTCCAGGAGGCAGCAGCCAGATGTGACAAATGTCACTACATGTTTTATGAGATGAGGAATGAGAAACAGCTGCAGATTTTGATGGTGCTAATTCCGTTGACAGAATAGGGCTCAGGGTGCAGAGCAGTTTTTGAGAGTCAGAGATATAGTCAGAGGTTTCTGTCCCATGAGCAACTCTCAAATACCCAGTGTCTGCTTCTCAAATTGCCACACAGAGGCTTATATCAATTATAAATGCTCAGCCAATAGCTCAGGCTTGTTACTAGCTAACTCTTACATTTAAATTAACCCATAATTCTTAGCTATGTTTAGCCATGTGGCTTGGTATCTTTTCTCAGTATGGCATTCTCATCTTGCTTTTCTGTGTTTGCCGGTGACTCTCTGACTCAGCCCTTCCTCTTCCCAGAATTCCCCTAGTCTGGCTCTCACGCTCAATCTCTTCCTGTCCAGCTATCAACCAATCAGCTTTTTCTTAGCCAATGAGAGTAATACATAGTCATAGTGTACAAAGAGATGGTTCCACAGCACTGGAGGTAAGTGAAGGGCAGGGGTGCAGACAGAGAGTGGAGACTTCTAGCATTTGTGAGAGTCAGGACTTCAGCAATGGGGCAAGGAGTTCACAAGTTCACATGGGACAGTGACAAAGCAAAGCAGAAATTAGGTCTACGGGACTAGAGAAATGGCTCAGCATTTAAGAGTGCTTACTGCTCTTCCTGAGGACCCATTTCAGCTCCCGACACCCATGTCAGCAGCTCACACCTGTAATTCTAGGCCTGAGTAGTCCGATGCCCTCTTCTGGCCTTCATGGGTACCTGCATGTTTACCATTTTAGAAGTAGTGGGACTTGGGAGAGTGGAGCCTAAAACTGAGGCAGAGCAAAGTCTCCTGCAATAGCCGACTTTATCCAGAGCATCAAACAATTTATACTTGAGGGTTAAGAAGAGTCACCTAGGTAAAGTGCCCAATCTCAGGGCATGCCATATGTAGCAACAACAAGTTCTCCATAGAAGCACATAAACAAATAACAACAGCCAGTTATAATGAATAATCTGAAGTGCACTCGCTCCTCTCCACTCCACCTAGGAGGAGCATGAAAACACATCCCAAGAACAATTCTGTGTTTTTGAAGAAACTGAGGCCACAAGACTCTTGTTTTCTTGGAGTTTTCTCACAAGAACCCAGAATTCTCACATGTCTCCATTCTTAGACTGTTCCACCCTAAACCTACCTACCTACACACACACACACACACACACACACACACACACACACACACACACACACACCACTAAAATAAACCTTTTAAACAATAGAAATTAGAGAGTACATTAGGGTTCTATTACCATAAAGAAATACCACGACCAAATAGCAGTTTGGGGGAAAGGGGTTTATTTGGTTTACACTCCAGGGTCATAGTCCATCACTGGAGGGAGTCAGGACAGGAACTCAAACAGGGCAGGAACCTGGAAGCAGGAGCTGATGCAAAGACCATGGAGGGATGTTGTGTACTGACTTGCTCCTTGTAGCTTGCTTAGTCTGCTTTCTTATAGAACCCAGGAATGGCACCCCCTACAATGGGCTGGGCTCTCCCTCATCAATCACTAGTTAAGAAAATGCCCTACAGCTGGATCCTATGGAGGCATTTTCTCAATTGATGTTCCCTCCTTTCAGATGACTCTAGCTGCTGTCAAGTTGACATAAAACTATCCAGCACAAGGGTGTATCATCTCTCCAACTTGGAGATGATAGAGAAATGGGTGAATAATGAGAGAGAACACACATTCCAACTAAAATCCAAAAACTAATGTACAAGATGTTAAAGGTGGCAGATGTACATGCAGGTTTTAATTTTCTTCTTCTTTTTTTTTATTTCTGTCTTTCTGGTGTTTCCACTGTGAACTTTGTATTCATTTGTGAGAGTAGGGTGCTGGGGACATTGTTTCAGTGAGAGATGCTTCACTTATTTGTAAGCAAACAACCAGAGACAAGAGAAAAGAGCAACTTCCAGGCTAGTCGAGAGTAGCCCCACCCAATGTCTTATTTTCTGTTACATAGGAGATGAGGACACCAGCCACAGAAAACAAGGGGACATAGAGTGAGGAGTTCAGAGCCAAGATGCTGAGGACACTTGAGGAGTGTGGACCAACCCTCATGCCCCACCCACTCAGCACCAGCCCTGCCTCCAGCACACCTTGGCTGCATTACCTGCCTCTTCATCCAGACAGGCTCTTCCTTTCATTCTATAAAAAACAATTTTCCAAAAAGAAACTAAGCTCCTTATCGGTTCCTGTGTAATCCCACTCCAAAACTGTCATCCTTATCCCACCTGGGAATGGGAAACAACCATGAATTCACTTACCACGCTGTTACTAACAGTGGATAATAATGCTGCTACTTCCTGGTGGCAAAGTTGCATTATGGGATTTCTAGGGCTGTATATTTGAACCCAAAGGTAGACATTTCCAGCTCTGCTTGGGTGAGAAAGACACTTTACAAAAGAAGAAATTTGCATATGTTAGACCAATCTTGCATCCATGACATGAAAAGAACTTGGTCACAGTGTATGATCTTTTTAACATGTCCTTGAATTCAATTGCAAGCACTTTGTTGAGAATTTTTATATCTATGTTCATCAAAAAAAAAAATCAGTTTATGTCTTGCCCTTATCTGGTTAGGACTATCTTTGCCGAATGAGCTTTTCAGTCCCTTCTGCTCTGTGAACGATTTGAGGAGTGTTCAGTAGAACCTTTTAGAGATTTGGAAGAATCAACACCAGAGCCCAAAGGGACTTCATTTATTTCAGTGTTAGATATAAGTGACTTAGTCTGGGGCTAGTAAGATGGCCTGGCAGTTACAGGTATACACTGCTCTCGAAGAGGACCCAAGTTTAAGTGCCAGCACTCACATCAGGTGACTCACAACCACCCTAAATAACACCAGCTCCTGGGAATCCTACACCCTCTCTGGCTTCCTCAGGTACTAGGATGCACAAAACCCTACACACACTGGTCAGGACCTAGCAGATTTGGAGAGTAGCCAGTAACTAACATGAGACAAGGGCTAAGAGCATCCAACGTAGAAACTGTGGACTCAACACACACGCACACGCACATGCACACGCGCACACGCGCGCGCGCGCGCACACACACACACACACACACACACACACGATTGCAAAGGGATTGTGACTTGAGAAAGTACAGAAGTATTTATCATCTGACCCACACCTGAGCTATGGGATTTGTGAGGAAACAGACAGGCAGCCAATGCTTCATCCCAGCCCTGATTACGTGTTAGCTGCTCTCTTCGCCTTCCTTCCTCATCACATTCTCCTGAGCCGGCAAAGCCCTCACTGGCATGGCCTCCTCTAGAAGCCATGTTTCCCGACAGCCATCTTTCCTCAGTACTAAGCTTTCTCCTGTCTCAAATCTGTCACTGGTCATGCCTGTGCTCTCCCGGTTCTCACAGGACAGATGACTTTTGATGGTGTCCTGGGAACTTGTCAGGCCACATCACAGGGAGCAGGTGATTTTGGAAACACCCAAAGGCAGTAGCACCTCTGCCCCATGCACTTGGAGAGGGCTCGGAGCTCTACCTCTGTTTACTGATGGCTCCCGTGGAGACAGACCCATCATCCCCATGGGCTCTTCCAAGTAAGAAAGGCATAAGATCAGTGTGATTTGTTCCTTGTCTCCAAGGACTGTCAAACAATGAGAGAGAGAGAGAGAGAGAGAGAGAGAGAGAGAGAGAGAGAGAGAGAGAGAGACAGAGAGAGAGAGAGAGAGAGAGAGAGAGAGAGAGAGAGAGAGAGAGACTAAAAAAGAAACATTGTAAGTTGCTTAAAATTTCTCAAGTTTGAAACACACAAGGAAACATCTTGTTTCTTGTTTCTATACATGGATTTCCCTAAAACATAGGACACTGGATTCTGGCGGATCCTTTGCTAATGAGTTATTTATTATGACAAAGCCAGTTGTCAGTGGCCACATGGCGTCCCCTGGGCCGGAGTGTGGGAGGCCCTGGCTAAGGAAACCATGTCATTCCTTGAGCTATGGAATATTGTTCTGGCAGAAAGCAAGTGGCTGTATGTTCTCATTCCGAGGAAAGCATCCAAAGCCGGCCCTCCTCCAGTTTAGCATAAGCATGCCATTCCGTAGACTGGCTTGCTTTTCCTGGGACAAGCTCTGTGGGCATGCTCTTCTGCTGGAGGGCCGTCATGCTTCAGCCATCTGTGCACACACAGTAAGGACCACAGCCTCAGCTTGCACCGCTCCAAGAGACAGTGGGAAAAGCGATCATTTCAGGGTGTTCTCAGGGGGAGGGGCCTGGGACTCCAACCAGAGGAGCCCAAGAACAGCCTGCCGCTCGTATTATTTCAGTTCAGTCAAGTTGAGATCTGGCTTGCCAGGGAGGAGGGAAGCACATCTGAGGAATAAATCAGCCCCAGTCCCAAGGTTCTGTTTCAGTTGTTTCAGTCCGCGGTCTGCCCTTGCATGTGATGCTGTTGTGAGGGCCTGCTGTTGCACGCTCCCAGAGGCGGGCTGTGTTCGCACAATTTGCTTTCACCTGTGTGGTCTGTTGTAAAGCAGGCTCTCCGTAGACCCACGGGACACCAGAGCCGAAAGGAAGTTTAGACTCCAACTCTTCTAAGGCTCTACCTTTGTGGGTGGAAAGACGAAGCTCCCGCAGCAATCCGGTGCAGAGCCAGGGACGGCACTGAAGGGTACAGAATCCGAAGGGTTCTCTCCACCTCAGAGTCGATTGCACTCGGCTTTCTTCTTGGTCGAGTTGACCTTCAACATTGATTCTGGGGCGAGGGAGATGACGGCTCAGCAGTTAAGAGCGTTCATTGCTCTTGCAGAGAACCCCGTTTCTGTTCCCAGCGCTCACATAGTGGCTCACAACCATTCATAACTCTAGTTCCAGGGGATCTGATGCCCTTTTCTGACCTCTGCAGGCACCAGGCACACACATGGTGCACATGCACACACACATGCAGGCAAAATACTCTCTCTCACACACACAACAAGATAAATCCAAAAAAAATTTATCCCAAATAGTTTTAATTTTTTAATAATAAAAACCATTGGAAGAGAACCGGGCGGTGGTGGCGCACGCCTTTAATCCCAGCACTCGGGAGGCAGAGCCAGGAAGATCTCTGTGAGTTCGAGGCCAGCCTGGGCTACAGAGTGAGTTCCAGGAAAGGCGCAAAGCTACACAGAGAAATCCTGTCTCGAAAAAACAAAAAACAAACAAACAAAAAAAAAAAACCATTGGAAGAAAGTAGAATGTTTATACATTGCTGATGGGGCTAGCCATAGGTTCAGCCACTGTGGAAATCATTGTGAAGGATCCTCAAAAGACTAAAAATATACCTGGTCATGTCACATGACCCAGATATACCACTCTTGGGTACATGCCTGAAGGACTCTAAGGTAACACGGCACAGAGATACTTGCACATCTGTTTTTATAGCTCACTATTCACAAAGGCCAAGACACAGATTCAGTCTCAGTATCCAACCACAGCTGAGCAGATAAAGAAGATGTGGTATAAATACACAATGGAATTTGAATCAGCCATAAACAAGGACAAAATTATGTTGTTTGCAGGGAATGAATGCAGCTGGGCAACATCATATTAAACAAACTTACACAAATATCACCCGTTTTTCCCTCGTTTGTAAATCCTAGGCATTACATGGGTATGTAAAATCACACATGCACATGAAACTTGAAAGTAAAAGTGAGACCACAGGGGAATGTATTAGATTAGTAGTAGGAAGCAAAGGATGAAGGAGGTGGGTACAGTCAACATACATGATACACTTATGAAAATGTCTTTATAAAACCCATCATTCTATATAGTAAATATACATCAAAATTAATATTTAAAAATTGTGGGAGCCCACAGAGGTTTCCTGGTGAGATCTGAACTTGCTTTCCCCAGCAGAGCTGCATAAGGGGATGGATTGAGCATGTGTATGGTTACCAAGTGTTAGGAAGGGTCTGCACTAGGCTGTGCTGGGGGAGGTCTTTTGCTCCACCCCTTGGCATTCCTATAAATAGCCCTTTAGAAGAGACAGAAGGGGCCGATGGATCCAGAGGCTGTCCTGTGTTTCTATATGTCTCTCTCTCCCCCTCTATATTTCTACCTAAATCTCTTATCCCTCACTCCTCAAGAGCATCCTGGGGGAGCTGGGCAGTGCCAGGTGGAACTCTGTGAGTTTCGAGGCCAGCCTGGTCTACAGAGCGAGATCCAGGACAGGCACCAAAACTACACAGAGAAACCCTGTCTCAAACAAACAAATAAATAAATAAATAAATAAATAAATAAATAAAAAAGAGTATCCTGGGGGAAAAGTTGGGGACAGGCCCCCCATAAAAAAAAATCTTTAAAATTCTATTATTTTCTCAATGCCTCTCATTTTTTTAGAGCTAATATTGCATTATTTTGGAATTCAAGTTATCAAAATTTGAAGAACTGTAATACAGCACTATTCAACTGAACCAAAAGACTTTAGGCTTTGGGGTAGTTAGAATGGCATTTAAGTCAATTCTGGGTCTATGTTTAGTGTCAAAGTAAACATGTCACATCTGTCATCTTCTTTTATTTATTTGGAGCCTATGGTTAGTCACAACCTATTAACCCAGCACCACATCCTCCAAAGAGAAATTAATCAAATCATCATGGTAGAAATGAGATTGGCATGTCAGACACTGTTGACATTCCAGCCAAAAACACAAAGCCAAGAAAGCAGTTAGTGGATAGAACATATGTTCAGCCTGATGCAGAATCTACACATGCAATGCCCAGGCAGGCATAGACCTTGAATTTTCTATAAACAGTAATTGATCAATGTCTGTGCACACAGGAAGGTAGATTCCACATTTTCTATAGAAAATGTTTCAATAACAATTGTCCATAAGGTAATTTTTTTTAACTGAATCTGTGTTTTGGAGATGTCACCAATCCTGGTCTTGCTATCAGTCTTTGGTGTCTGTAGTGGCTCAGGAAGACCCTCAAAGAAATGTCTACACAAAGGCTGTAAAGTGTGATCTGATTGGGGAAAGTGATAAAGAGACCGTCCTGGATTTTCTGGGAAGAGCTGATAAGGATTATCTAAATTAAGTTAGCTTCTAAGAACGTGTGTAATGGATTTTATTGATTAGATTATTTTATTGATTAAATTATTATTATTTTAATGATTAGAAAGACCCACTGTAATTGTGTGTGACACCATTCCACGGCTGGGGTCCTGAGCTGAATAAAAAGGAGAAATTGGGGCTGGAGAGATGGCTCAGAGGTTAAGAACACTGACTATTCTTCCAGAGGTCCTGAGTTCAATTCCCAGCAACCACATGGTGCCTCACAGCCATCTGTAATGAGATCTGGCACCCTCTTCTGGCCTGCAGGGACACATGCAGGCAGAACATTGTATACACAATAAACCTTAAAAAAAAAAAAGGAGAAATTGAGTTGAGCCCAAGCATCCATAACTCTGTGCTTCCTGACCACAGATGCAACTGGGACCACTGTGACTCCCCACTGTGATGGACTGTAACCTCAAACTGTGAGACAAAATAAACCCTCCCTTCTTAAGGTGGCTTCTTGTCCAGTCTTTTGTGAAAGCATCAAAACAAAAAAACTAATACAAACCCTAAAGTCCAATCACTTGTTCTCATATGAAGAGACAGGGGCTGGGGGTAGAACACTTGCCTGGCCTGCAGGGAAGACAGAGGCAGAGGGAAGGGAGGAGGAGCAGGAAGGGAGACAGGAAAACCAAGAAGGGGGAAGAGAAAGAAGAGAGTGGGGGAGGAGAGAGGGGCAGAAGTAAAGACACAGGGAAGCACACGCCAGGAACAAGACAAACTGGAGTGTCACTGCCCCAAGTCACAGGCACCCAGAAGCTTCGTGAAATGATCAAGGGTTCCATCCTAGCACTTCAAGTACATGGTGTTCCTAAGGACACACTGATGTGGGGCAGACTCTTGGCCTCCAGAAGCCTTGTCTGTGGGTCATATCAGCTCAGGTTCTGCCTCGGTGGCCAGTCTGCTTTCACTGTGTATCCAGTCTCCCAGGGTCTCTCTCTGTCTCTCTGTGTCTCTGTCTCTCTCTCTCTCTTTCTCTCATTAGAAAATTACTAGCATGTATTAACTGTGCAAACTGACGGGTCTCATTATGACATTTTCATATATATATATATAATGTTCTCTGATCACATTCACACTTGCTGTTGACGTCTTTTCCCTTCTATCTGCCCTTTTCCTCTCCCCAAATGAGCCCCTTCCTATTCTCCTTCTTTTTCAAGTCTAGATGTGACCTCTCTTACAGTGATGCTTACTGATGGCTTTGAGGGTTCACTCAGGTGACCAAAAATAGCCTCATCTTAAGATCCTGATCTTCATTACACATACAAAGACCCTTTTCCCAATAAAGCCACACGTACAAGTTACAGAGCTGTCTTTGGGGACCCATTATGAGCCCCACTACAACTTCCTGACCTAATTGGCTTTACTAAAGATCTCATGTACGGGTGACCTGTCTCCCACCTTATGGTGTGCCATAGGAACACGTGGCTGCCCAGGCCACATCAGCCAGAGGGAGGTGGGAGGGAGGCCAGGTTCTCACCACCATAGCTTGAAATCGGCTCTCATCCGTCCTGTCCAGTCCATCAGGCCGCAGTAGCCACAGGGGCACAACTGCAAGGAAGTGACAGATACAAACGCCACGGGGAAGTTGTGGACACTGTCTCTGCAGCATACGGAAGGTCGCCATGAGGGACAACTATGGCTTCTCTTGCTCAGCATCCTCTCAATGCGGACTACCCCTTCCCCACAGAGCTACCCTTCCCACACCAGTTGGTTCCCGTTTCAGAGGTGACAGCATTATCCAGTCTGTCCAAAGTCTTGTATGAAAGTTTTCTTTTGGATGCTAAGAAAAAAAAGGGGGGCCGGGGACATGTACTTTTCTTTTGCCGAGTGTAAGACATGCAGTTCAGTCCCGGGTTAGTCCCCTATTGCAAGTTAAGAGCACAGTCTCCACAGCCTGCCCTCTCTTCAGACTTCAGCTGCAACTCAGGGGTGGCCCACTCCAACCTCACACCACACACTTCTGACCAACTACTAGAAATTCAGGGGTTTGGGAGCTAGAGAGGTGGCTCCTTGATTAAGAGCACTGGCTGCTGTTTCCGAGGACCAGAGCTCAGTTCCCAGCAACCACATGGTGGCTCCCAACCATCCCTAATTCCAGCTCTAGAAAATAAATCAGGGCCAAAGGAAGAGACCCGTGGGGTGATGTCTGACCTAGGTGGGCACCAGGCATGCATGCAGACAAATATATATATAACTTAGAAGTTTCTGTGACCCTCACAGGTTTCATAGTTCCCCAAAACCATTGACAGAATTCAGGAAAACTATATGTGAGAAAGCAGTTTTATTATCACAGAAAGGAGTAAATCCAGACCAAGGTGGGGACATGTGGGGTGATGTCTAGGAGAGTTCCAAACACAGCAATCTATAGCCTCAGGATGGCTCAGCCTCTTGGCACATTGGCCTTTGGGTAGCAGTTTTTTTGTGGGGTTTCATTATGTAAGCGGGCTTGTGGGAGCCACTGGGCTTTCCTCTCCCAGGAGGTCCAGCTGGTATCACAGCCCACACTGCTCTCACAGGTGGCCTGTGCTCTCCAGCAGGGCCAGATTGCTCATCCTGAAGCCGTCTAAAGGCCAAGCATGAGTCACCTCCTTGCTGTTAGCTCAGGTGTGGTCCAGCAGCCAGCGATGAATAACAAAGACACTCCTATCTTCTGCTCAGGAAATTCCAGGCCTTTGGAGGCTTCCTCCGGAGAACCAGGGACAAAGGCCAGCCAAGTTCATTAGACAAGAGCTGGGATGATAAAACCGGTGAAGAAGGGTGCAGCCAGGCACACCTGCCCCCACATCACCTACCACACAGAGGAGCCCACCTGTAGTCAGAGGGTAAAGCCAACAAAGAGAGACGGGAGATGGGAAGCAGAATGAGAGCAAGCCCCAACAACACCGGATCCTTTGTAGGCCGGCCTCTCCCGATCACAAAGCCCATCAGTCCCGGCAGTTGCTTCAACCACATAGAGTCGAATCCCCATCACTGCAAGAGATACCAAAGAGAAATTAGTTACCAGGCAACAACCTAAGAAAAATAACAACTAAGTCCTAAATAAGGAAGAGAAAGCTGTCATTCCAGAGGAAGTTAACAGCTGTGAGACTCACCTTTGTTCCAGTTTTTTAAACAATATACCAAAGCGTGGAATAACAGGAAAAAGTTTCCAGGAAAGAAAGCTAAGAGAGGCTAGACTGGCAGTGGATCTCAACCTGTGGGTGGTGACCCCTTTAGGGACGGAACAACTCGTTTACAGGGATCGCCTGAGACCATCTGGGAAAACACAGCTGTTTACATCATGATTCATAACAGTAGCAAAATGACAGTTGTGAAGTAGCAACAAAGTAATTTTACGGTTGGGGGGTCACCACAGCATGAGGAACTGTATTTAAGGGTCACAGTGTTAGGAAGGTTGAAACGCACTGGGCTACAGATGGCTCCGTGGCTAAGAGAACTCTACTGGAGTTGGGATGCCAGCAACCACATAACAAGCCAGACATCCTATGTACAGCTGCAAGCCCAGCTCCAAGCTTGGGGGGACACAGGAGGATCGTGGCAGTTTGCTGGCTTTCAGCCTAGCAAAAAAAAAACACGTAAGTCCCACATTCAGGGAGAGACCCTGCCTCATAGGAATAGATGGAAGGTGATACAGGAGGAAACTATCACCTTCTTCTGGCCTGCTCAGTCACCTACACACACACACACACACACACACACACACACACACACACGCACGCACGCACGCACGCACGCACACACGCACACACGCACACGCAAATACACTCACACAAACACAAACACAAATGAATGAATGAACCTTTTTTAAAGAAAGCTGGGAGCAGGAAGAAACACAACACAAGGGATTGGCCTTTTAATCTCTGCTTCAAGGCAATTTCCATTACTTTCAAAGGAGGAATAAAACTATGAGCTGAGTCAACAAATTCTAAAAATACATACTGATTTTTAAACGAAGTCAGCATTGTCTATTCTGGATATTAATTTACATCCCCTGAAGCAGGTGGGAAGGTGTACTTCACTGAATGGGAAGTGGAAGACAGCGGTGGCTGATCACACAGATGACATTTCCACCTCTCAGAACACTGGAACCACTGCTTTCCACAGCGGGTGTGTGGCTGACTCTCAGAGCCATTGGGATTCAGGTCCTAAGTTAACACTGGGGACAGACACAGTCTCCCCGACCTGCAGAGACTGGGTAGCACCATCCACTAACACCTGGAGCAAGAGCCAAGCAGATGCCATTGGCCCTGAGATCCCATTTCAGAACATCATCAGAGCCCTGAATCCAGGTAGCTGGTCTGAACAGAGGTGGCCTAGACCACAGAGGGCAGGCCTCGTGGCCTGAAATGTGCAAATTCCTTTCCATAGACTCTCCCCAGTTCACACTACCAATTCACACGGATACCAATCCCAGATACCCCTCATTTAATCCAAATTCTTTGGTACACAGTTCAAAAAAACCTCAGGAGTTGGGGGAGTTAAGTTACCACATCTGTGAATTAATCTTTTTTTTATAATATAATAATCCACACACGTGTCAGCCTGCAGGGGGTCAGTTCTCAGCTTCCATCGTGTCGGTCCTAGGGAGTGAACTCAGGTCCTCACACGTGCACAGCAGACACTACTCCAGCTGAGCCACGCCCCTGGCCCCACAATGGGCCGCTTGGGAGAACGAGAAGATAAGCCCCAGACTGGGGGAGAACATTTGCAAAAACTTTATCTGAGAAAGAACTGTTACCTACAATACACAAAACCTCTTTAAGCCAAACAATCCTAAAATAAAGACCCTGATGAAATCATGGACCAAAGCTCTAAAGAGACTCCCCAAAGATGACGTGCAGATGACAAACACTTTGAAAAGATGATCCATGTCATGTCATCACTAAACTGCAAACCGAAAGAGTGAGGACCAGCACACACTTTATAGAATGTCCAAAACCAGAACAGAGACAACACCAAGGGCAGAGGAGGCCGTGGGGCGACAGGACCACTCGCTCACAAGCTGGGTGGAAAGGGACACAAAGAGGAAGCGTGAAGGATAGTGTGGGATTTCTCACAAAGCTTAAAACACTCTCACCAAAAAAAAGAAACTCTCACCGAATAATTAAAAATTGTGTTCCTTACTATTTACATAAATGAACTGAAAAATGTATCACCCTCAAAAGCTACACAAGCAGGTGTTTATAGATGTTTTGTTCATAATTGCCCAAACCTGGAAACAGTCAAGACCAATAAAACTGAGTCCATCTATAGATGAAACAGTTTATCAGTTAGAAGAGACTAGCTGTCAAACCACAAAATGATAGGAAGAAGCCTAAATGCAGATTCCCAAATGAAAGAAGTCCATCTGAACAGACTGCACGCAGTACTACATGATTCCAACACTAACACATCACTTTAAAAGGCAAAGGAACACAGACGGTAAAAAGAGAAGTGGTTACCAGGGAAAGGACACATGTTTGAAGGCAGTGACATCATTGTGTATGAGGCTAAAACAAGGGACAGAAGTCATTAAACCTTCCTGCAGCCCTTAGGTTATACAACATGGGCAGTGAGCCCTTCATGAATGGAGGAATGAGATCATATGCCATTGTAAGTTCATGGATTACTCAATGAATGTGCCTCCCTGGTGTAGGATGGTGCTAGATGGGGAGAGCTACAGGCTGGGGACAAGGAAACCACGTTTTTCTCAGTTTGGCTGAATCTAGATCCATGGCTTTTGTTTTTGTTTTAAGTTATCTGTTTGATTGGTTTATTTTTCAGGGTGAGGTTGGTTGGTGGTGGGGGATACTCTCCTTTATCTTTAAGGGAATGCCCCTCCTTCCCTCCGTCTTCTGTTCCCATGTTGGGTCTCAGGACCCGCACCCACGTTTCTCATCCTTTCCAACTGGCTTCCTATCTCTTGCTAACTTTGCTGAGTCAAGCTACATCTTCATTTCAGCTTCCCAGGGTAATGACTGCACAGTGACCTTCTGTCCTCTAACTCATCTGTTGAATTACGTTTAGTTAGTAAATTATGACTTTTAGTTCAAAGAGTCCTTTCTGGATCTTCTTTAGTTCTTCTTCAGTTTCTCTCTCTCTCTCTCTCTCTCTCTCTCTCTCTCTCTCTCTCTCTCTCTCTCTCTCTCCCCTCACCCCCCCGTGTGTGTGTGTGTGTGTGTGTGTGTGTGTGTGTGTGTGTGTGTGTGTGTTCATGTATATAGAAGTCAGAGGACAAACTCGCTGTCAGTCCTTGCTGCCCACCTTGTTTGAGACAGAATCTCTTTGTTATCCTTCCACTGTGCACACCAGGCTGCTGTGGGATGTTCTGTATGGCAAATGTGTTGCTCTGATTGGTCAATAAATAAAACACTGGTCAGTGGCCAGGCAGGAAGTATAGGCGGGACTAACAGAGAGGAGAAAAAGAACAGGAAGGCAGAAGGAGTCACTGCCAGCCGCCGCCAGGACAAGCAGCATGTGAAGACGCCAGTAAGCCACGGGCCATGTGGCAAGGTATAGATTTATAGAAATGGGTTAATTTAAGATATAAGAACAGTTAGCAAGAAGCCTGCCACGGCCATACAGTTTGTAAGCAATATAAGTCTCTGTGTTTACTTGGTTGGGTCTGAGTGCTGTGGGACTGGCGGGTGAGAGAGATTTGTCCTGACTGTGGGCCAGGCAGGAAAACTCTAGCAACACCAGGCTAACTGTCCTTGCACATCTAGGAATTCTCCTGTCTCTGCCTCCCTCCCGTCTTCTGATACAAACACTGAAATCATGGACATTTGCATTTGGGGTCTGGGATTCTGAACTCAGGTTCCACACTTGCACGACAAATGCTTTTACCCGCTGAGCTGTCTCCCCAGCCCTTTTTGATTTCTTGAGACAGGTTTTTTGTTTTGTTTTGTTTTTTTATGTAGCTCAGGCTGGCCCTTATAGCTCAGGCTGGCCCTTACTGTGCTGCTTTTCTGGTTTGCTTTCTGTTTCTGCGACAAACACTGAGATCAAAAACAACTTAGGGGAGGGTACTGGCCAGGGTTCTCTAGAGAAACAAAACTGACAGGATGGATGGATAGACAGACAGATAGATAGGGGATTTATTAGAATGGCTTACAGGCTGTGGAACAACTAATCCAACAAATGTTGTCTACCAGTGCAAAGTCTAAGAATCCAGTAGTTGTTCAGCCCCTGAGGCTGGGTGTCTCAGGTGGTCTTCAGTAGTTGGGGAATCCTGAGGAAGTAGGCTTTAATGCCCATGAAGGAATGAACTTGCCAGCAAGAGCAAGGGGAAGCAGAAAGAGAACAAGCTTCCTTCTTCTATGTCCTTTATATATAGGCTGCCACCAGATGTGGCCCAGATTTAAGGTGGATCTTTCCCACTTCAAATGACTCAATTAAGAACAATCCCTCACAGGTGTGCCCAGCTACTTGGGTTTTAGTTAATTCCAGATGTAGTCAAGTTGACAACCAAGAATAGCCATCAAAGGGAGGAAAGAGTCTCTTCGGCTTATAATTTCAGGTCATGGTATATCACTGAGGGAAGACAGAGCAGGACTCAGGCAGGAACGGAAGCAGGAAGCATGGAGGAGCACTGCTTACTAGCTGGTCCTCTGGTTCTTGTTCGGCTAGCTTTCTTACACGGCCCAGGCCCGCCTTCCTGAGAAAGGCTGCCCCAGTGGGCAGGGGGCTGGGCCCTCCCTCATCAATCTTTAATCAAGACAATCTCTTACAGACATGGCCAGGAGGCCAATCTGACCTGGGCAATCCCTTAATTGAGATTCCCTCAAATGATGCCAGACTGTGTCAAATTGACAGGTAGAGCTAACTAGGACAGTGGTCCAGACTGGCCCCTAATTCTTGGCAATTCTCCTGCCTCGGTCACCTGAGTGCTAGGATTACAGGCATGAGGCACTATCTGTGAAGCCTTTTTATGCTGTCTAAGATTCCCCGCAATGCTCTAACTTCTTGAATTAATTGGCCTGTGTCTCCTCTGGCAGCTCGCCTAATTCATTCTCCTCTCCCCTCTTGGAACACAACTCACTTGAAAGGCTGTGTCTAGTCTTCATGGTTTCTTACCATGGTACTCCCTGAAGTCTCAACCATGGAGAAGGCAGAGCAAGTACTGAGTCCATTCTCTGCCAAATCCCCTAGACCAACCCTCCAGCCTCCAAGCCAGAAAGGATTCACAGAGGCATTCACTCACTCACCTCATACTGGACCTGCCTTCCTTGGTGCTCTCTCAAAGCCCATCCTCCCGCCAAGCCAGAAGAGAGACTAGAGACAGAACATGAAGAAACCATGTTCACTCAGAGGATCCAGGGCTAGAGTCCTGCCTAACTAAGCTCTAGGCTAAATCATGGTGTAAAATCAAGGCATTGGCCAGAGAAATTCCTAAGCATCCTGGCAGTACGTATTGTTCTCTCTTGCAGCTGATTGAAGGATTGAGAAAACTCAAACCATTGAAACCTGGAAGAACCAAAAAGGGAGATCAGACACACTGAGAAGAAATGCCAGAGACACAGACGGTCTTAAAAGCAACTCTCAGGAAATAACTGCTTTGGTTAGAAGTCAAGTTGGAGTAATACTCAGCTCATCTTTCCCAGAAGGCCTGATTCACAAACTCACTATGCTTATAACCCACTAAGATCCCCTATTCCCAAATTAAATTAGCTACCCAGTGTAGGTGGGGTTTTCCCATCCCAGGAACCACTTACAAACCGCCGCCACACAGAGGCTTATATTAATTGTAAATGTTCAGCTGATAGCTCAAGCTTATTACTTACTAGCCCTTACATTTAAATTAACCAACTAGCCCTTACATTTAAATTAACCCATTTCTATTAATCTATGTTTACCATGGGCCTCACAGCTTTACCTGTCCCCTAGCATGTCTCATTCCCCCGGTGGCTGGCTGGCATCTCCCTGACTCTGCCCATTTTTTCCAGCATCCTAAATCTAATCACCCCACCTATACTTTTTGCCTTGGCTATCAGCCAATCAGGGTTTTATTAACAATGAGCATAATCCACAGCAACCCAGACCACCAAAATTAATATATATAGTTCATTGAAGCTGAGCTTTTAACAAGACACATATTTTTGTTTGTTTGTTTTTTGTAAGTTTCCTCATTGTTAATTTCAGGATAAATCTTGCATTCAGTAAGTAATGAAGGAACTGGAGAAATGCCTCAGTAGTTCAGAGCATGGACAACACTGCAGAGACCCTGGTTCAGTTCCCAGCACCCACCTGGCTACCTGAAATCATCCATCCATCACTCCAGTTCCAGGGGAGTCCAGCACCCTCTTCTGGCCCCCATGGGCACTGTACTCACATGGTGCACATACACACGTGCAGACAAAACACTCATACACATAAAATAAAAATAAATAAACCCATTTGCACGGCCTTGGTGCAGGAAGTAGGGGCTTGGACCTACCCCAACTGAATGTACCAGGCTCTGCTGACTCCCCATAGGAGACCTTGCCTTGGTAGAGGTGAGAATGGAGGGTGAGTTAGGGGGGAAGCATTGGGGGTGGGGGGAGGGAGGACAGGAGAATCTGTGGTTGGTATGTAAAATGAAGAGAAAATCTCTTAATTAAAAAAAAGTAAATAAATAAATAAATAAATCCTTTTTTTTTAAGTAATGTGATGAAAATCCTAAACAATCACTGTTTTCAACAAGTAGGGCATTATTTATGGAGATTATTAAAAAGTGTAATAATGTCCAACTGGCTCTGGTACATTGCTTCACTGTTTTAGAAAAATAAATAAAGGAAAACTGTGGCAGCAGTCCAAGTGGCCAGTTTCCCCAGTAAAGGGCAGCCGACCGCACCTAGCCACAGATTGCCAGCCCAGAGTCCCGGCCTCTGTCACAGCCGGCAAACCAACAACCTTGTTGTTTCCCAAGATGTGACAAGGATACACTTCAACGTTCCTGTGTGGCAAAAAAGTCAGTAGGTCTACATTCACATCCCTGAACTCAAAGATCTCCACACAGACTTTACCTTCAAAGAGCCTGAAATACCACCTCACCCCACCCCTCGTCTCCTCATCTCTGCATCTATCACCTTAGATGGAGCCGTCATCCTTACACAGCTCACCTAGGCCTGCACTGGCCTTCTGCTTGTCATTCTCTCTGTTTGCATTCCAGCCCCTGAGCTGAAAAAGCACAACTGCTTCCCGTTACCCGGCAAAGGCAAGAGCCAGACATGGTTCACGCAAGAGGCTGCTTGGCTCCTTCCCTTCCCGGAGCCCAGTCTTCCCATGCCCGACTCCAGTAGGCTTCAACTGCTCCAGCCTGCTTGTTTTGTTGGTTTGTGGAGTATTCACATATTTTTGTTTTTCTATGTAGCTCAGGCTGGCCTGAAACTCACTGTGTAGTACCAGCTGCCCTCAGACTCACAGCAATCCCCCTGCCAAAGTCTCCCCAGGGCTGGGATAGCAGACGTGAGCCACCAGGCTAGCTGGCCTTTCTTCTGTCTTTACACAGCCCCTATTCTTTCCATGTTTGGGACACTTCTCCCACTGCTCTGCCTCTTGGTCTTTGCTTGAACCTTATTTTCCAGAAGAACCTAGAAACTTCCTAACATCCTTGGGCAGGTTGCATCCCACCATACTCTGCAGGCAGGACGTATGTCTCCTGTCCAGAAACCATTGATTTGGGTCGTTACTAAGTTAGTGTCCATGAGCCATGAGAGGGTATGTTACATGAGTGTTACATTTCCCTAGCAGACAAGAAAGAGAGAGAGAGAGAAAGATAATAATGTCTCTACAAACACAAGAGACATCAGGAAAGAGAAACAGTACACCAAACACCTAAGGGAAAACAACTATGTTAAGGAACCACAGAAAGTCACCACAATCTTCCTGGCAATTTCAACCAAAAAAAAAAAAAATACCTTATATTGAAGTAAATTCTGCAATTTTAAAATAACAGAAAAGAATGCAAACTTGTTTGATAAGAAAGGGTTTTTTTTTTCTATAGATGTCTAAAGTCCCTCTGGTATAGAGTTTATAAGTGCTCAAAGAAAATGCAATTATTTCATCCTATTTTTTTTAGACTTTTTCACAGTGTTCACCCAGGATAGATATTCAGCCAACCCAAGAGGACGCAACCATTAGATTTACTGGTCACTAAGCAACTCAAAGAAGAACAACCCTGAACCTCTGATTTATACTATAGGGTAAGTGGTTGAAGTTGGAAAGAGCTGGGATGGTTATGTATATTAACTACATTTGAAGAGGTTACCATAAGGCCTGGTGAACTGTTAGCTCTCAATAACCTATGATTTCTTAGCACTCAATAACCTATGATTTCTTAGTAACAGAGAACGTGCATTTGACTTCCCTGTGCTGTGAGAACAATCATCTCTCCATCCCCCACTGAGCCATGGATGGGCACACCCCAAGCCTAGGCTTCCTGGACACAAGAGTTAGCACTACCCTGGACCAGCTATGTGTCTTTACTCACATTCCTTAATCTTTCTGGTCCTAAATTCCATCACATATAAAATGAGGCTAGTAATGGCACCCATGTTCCCAGACTGTTGAAAGTAAATAAAGGAATACATCAAGCACTTAGGACAATGCCTGGTTCTTTATGAGGCTCTGTGAATATTTGTTGCTAGTTGTAGAGGATAGATTAAGCCAACAAATGAAATATATGTTCACTGTGCAGTTTGGGGAGCTCTTTCCCAAGGGAGCCAAGAAATGAGGTGGGAAGTTAAATAATATTGATCTTTTTCACTGGCGGTTTGCAGTAGGCTAAACAGGATATCCATACTCCAATGTTGGAAGTTTGCACTCCGTAGATTAAACTACGGTTTCCATATTTTTAATGTGTGTGTGTGTGTGTGTGTGTGTGTGTGTGTGTGTGTGTGTGTGTAAGAGAGAGAGAGAGAGAGAGAGAGAGAGAGAGATGTGGTGTATAAGTGTGCAGTATGTGCACATGTGTTACCCAGTTTCTCTTTTCTATTTCCTAAGTGACCTCTGCCAGGTTGTGAGCGTGGAAGGAGGCCTTTTCTTAACAGGGAGGGTACGGTGGCTCAGCGATGATGAGCTCGGAGTCCTCACACACTGGCATCCAGCGGCAGCCTTTCCCGAGAGTGGGTGGCTTCTCTGAAGCCCCAAGTTGACAGAAGCAGTTGGAACAATGTCTGAGCAAGGTGGCAGGCCACTCTGCAGGGAGAGAGGTCTGCGTGGAGGCTAGCAGCCGCTGCTCCACGGAAGCAGAGGGGTGTAAGGTAGTGCTTTGAGGGTGCTCTGAAATCTTGTCTGGAGACTATCAATGACATAGCCCACTTCATCAGAGTGTGGGTACTCATCAGCTCTGTGGATGAGCCAAGGTCAGACAAGCTCTAAAAGGAAACCCTAGGGGAGCAGGGACTCCTCTCTCAGTGCTGGGTGACTGCTAAGACCGTCTTGTTTCGTGTGCTGGCACAGGAGTCACTGCGTATTTACAAAGAGAACCTTCCCTCCAGGGCGAAGCCTCTATTTTAAACACCCAGGAGGCCCTGGGAGGAAAGCGCCTGCCCAGACACCTTGTCCACTCACTAGCAGAGGAGCACCAGGAAGAATAACGCTCTAGTAGACACCGAGTTCAATCCCAACTGTTTTATTATTAACTCTTTAAGTTAGCATACAGGATAGTGGGTTTCGTCATGACACTTTCATACACAGACGTCACCATACATTGTTCTCCCTTTGTCTCTCTCCTCCATCGTCCACTCCTCCTTCCAAGGAGCCCTCCCTTGGCTCACCTATCACGTGTTCACTACCCTCTCTCCTCAACCTCAAGATCTCTTCTTCCAATCTCCTAAGTCCCCTTATACTTCATGTCCACACACACACACACACACACACACACACACACACACACACACTTTAGAGTTTTAAAATTATTATTATTATTATTATTATTATTATTATTATTATTATATTATGTGTGTGTGAGAGAGAGAGAAAGAGAGAGAGAGAGAGCGCGCTTGTGTCATGGGGGAGGGTGCCAGGGTGTACATGTGGAGGTCAGAGGACACCTTAGAGAAGCTAAGTTTTGGGGATCAGCACTCAGGTTGTCGGGTTTGATATCAAGTGGCTTTATCTGGTGAGCCATCTCCTGGCCCCTAAATCTAAATTTTTAAAGGACAGTCTGGAAAGTTTTCCAACAACAGAGCAAATGGCTCTTGTGTGTTTCCTCTATCACTGGGAGGATGAAAAGGGGAGCCTTCTTCAAGGAGACAAATCCCTGTGGGTTGAGCTGCTTCGTGGTGTTCGGAGGCCCCCCTGTGGTGGAGCCACAGTGAGCAACCCAGGGAAGGCCAGCAAGGAGGGGGAAGCTCTTGAAGGCCTCCCGCTGCAGAAAGCAGCTCCCTCTCAAACCTAAGCCATCTGCTCCCAGATGGTCCTTATCCTATGGCCGAAGACTTAAAGCAAACATCCGGATCTGAAGAATCCACATGCTTCTGTCACAGAAAGAACGGAGTTCGGTCATCTAGGGCTATGATTCCCCATTGACTGATAAAGTCAAAGTTCAAACCAAGGGCCAGTGAGGTGGCTCCGTGGGTTGATGACCTGAGTTTGATGCCTGGAACCCACATAAAGTTGAAGGAGCCGGGCGGTGGTGGCACACGCCTGTAATCCCAGCACTCGGGAGGCAGAGGCAGGTGGATCTCTGTGAGTTCGAGGCCAGCCTGGTCTACAGAGCTAGTCCAGGACAGGCTCCAAAGCTACAGAGAAACCCTGTCTCGAAAAACCAAAATAAATAAATAAATAAATAAATAAATAAATAAATAAATAAAAATAATAAGAATAAAATTGAAGGGAAAACCGACTCTGCAAAGTCGTCCTCTGACCTCCACAAGTGCACTGTGGCACACCCACATCCATGTGTGTCATATATTCACAAATAATATGTTATTATATATAAGATATATCATTGTTATTATTAAATATATAATAATAACACTTTATAAAGAATTTCCACATGAGGGCAAGGGGTAAACAGAATGTACTATATGCATGTATGAACTTGTCAAAGAAAAAATTTAATCAATAAAAGAAATAATAACATCCAGATGACTGCAGAGCCAGGCACAAAGTCCCCCTAAGCAGGTCCGTTGTAGGGACACCCCACATGGGCCTGATCTCCCCAGGTATCTCTAGATCCTGTCACTTTGTCTAACCCCAATAAGTCAAAGTATTAGAGACCAAGAGATCTTGGAAACAAGGGTTGTTAAGCTCTTACCCCTGCAGTGGGGGACCAATCCAGGCCCAGTTTCCAAAGCCACCAGTAGCCCTGACAGATCAGAGAAACCACAGTATTCTGTATGAAGCTCTGAGGAGACAGAACTACACAGATGTTTACAGTGAACATCCATTAGCTACAGATAAAAGGGGTGGGACACTGTGGGTCAGGAAGTCTTGGCCTTGAAGAGGTGTGCCACGTGGTGGCTGCTTTTATGGCTGTGGGCAATGGCTGACCTCCTCAATTAGAGAGTCTGGGTTCACTAAAATAATGCTTCTCATCTCTTCTCTCCTCCAGCCTTAGTCTATTACTAGACTTAGGCCATCTTGGAGTTCTCATCAACTCCTATGCAAATGTATATGACCTCAGGTGAGACAGGGTAATTGTGCTTCCAACCAAGCTCTTGGGGGCCACAGGAAAGTAAATGAGAATGCCCCACATTGACAAGCCATGTTCAGATAGAAATACAACATAACACCAATTCTGAAGACCAGAGTCAAGAGCAAAGAGGTGTGAGATGAGATCATAGATAGTTAGGGTCACTTAGGCCTTGTTGGTCCTTGTGAGAGAGTTCAGACTTTTTCCTCCATCTAGTAAAAGAAATCAAGATGTTATGCATAGGGAAGGGTGTAATCTGAATGATGTTTTTAAAGTCCTCTGTGCTAATGTGGAGAAAGTGGTATAGAACCCCGTGAGTTTTCCTAGCAGTGCTGCAACAAAGAGCCGGAAACTGGAGGGCTTAGTACAATGGAAGGTTATTCCCACAATCCTGGTAATTAGAGATCCAGGATCACCCATGAGTTTATGTGTAGCACAAATTAGACTTGGAGGGATACATAGCGGGATAGATAGATTGATTATAGATAGATAGATAGATAGATAGATAGATAGATAGATAGATAGATAGATAGATGTGACAGGTAGATAGATAGGTACATAGAGAGGGATAGATGATTGATAGATAGGTAGGTAGATAGATAGATAGATAGATAGATAGATAGATAGATAGATAGATACCCTGTTTCAGGGGAAAAGAGAAAGAATACTTGTAACAGGAATCTTAAAGGTTCTTACTAATAAAATCAAACCCGAGGCGAGTTATTGGGGGTCCATGCTGGTAGATCAGAGAGACAGAACAAGCCACAGCTAACCTCACCTGGTCAACTTCTCAGCTGGTCTTATTTCCTCAGACTGGAAGCTTCTGTGTCCTTATCCTGATGGCTCTCAGCTGAACTGCTGCTCAAAAGCCTGAAGCTTAACCGGCCACATGCTTAACCAGTCAAATGCTTCTAGTTTCTGGTCCTCACGCCTTATATACCTTTCTGCTTTCTACTATTATCACTCCCTAGGATTAAAGGCTCCCTTTCTGGGATTAAAGGCGTGAGTCACCATGCCTGGCTGTTTCCAATGTGGCCTTGAACTCACAGAGATCCCAGATAGATTTCTGCCTCTGGAATGCTAGGATTAAAGGCGTGTGCTATCACTGCCTAACTAGTGGCTTTTCTGTTCTCTGACCCCAGATAAGTTTATTAAGGTACACAATATTTTGGGGAACACAATACCACCACAAATACTGAACCTCTTCTATTAAAAGAGCAATGTTTTTTCTACAACTATATTACCTTCATGTTTATACTTAAAATCTTTTTGTTGGACTGGCAAAATGGCTCGCCTGGTTAACAAATGCAAGCCTTATGACCTGAGTTCAATCCCCAGGCTGAAAGATGGTGGGCAACAACTTGCCAGCTCTCTTGAGGGACTTTTACTCAAAGGCAATCGAAACTTAAATTTAAGAGAGAAGTGTTAATGAAATATAAAACTTCATCTTTCTTGTGAGGGTGCCGGAGATGGTGTCTTAGTTACTTTTCTATTGCTATGAAAAGACACCAGGACCAAGGCAATTCGTAAAATGAAGTATTTAATTGGGGGCCGGCTTACAGTTTCAGGGGGTTCATCCATGGACATCACGTCAGGGAGCATGGTGCTGGAGCAAAGCTGAGAGTTTGCATCTGATCCACAAGATGGAGGCCTAGAGAGAGTGAGACTGGACTTTTGAATCCTCAAATCCCACCTCCAGTGACAGCTCCAACAAGGCCACACCTCTTAATCCTTCCCAAGTAATTCCACCAACTCGGGATGAGGCACTCAAATGTGTGAGCCTATGGGGGCCATTCTCATTCAAACCACCACATGCGGGTAAGGGAAGACATAGGCTGGAGAAAGGGCTGTAAGGCATTGGACAGAGGAAAGGGCATAAAACAGCACCTACTGACTTGTCAGAACAGGGCAAAGAATTTTATGACCTGGAAAGCTTGTGTCCCTTTGGTATGAATATTCATCCCTGTAAATTAACATTTTCAGGTGATACCTTCAGGGCATCAGTAGCCTGGACACATATGTGTGAAATGTTATGTATTGTGTGGAGGGCATACACACTATGTTATAAGAATGTATGGCCAGAGAGGAGGATGGTAGGGCACACCTTTAATCCCAGAACTTGGAAAGCAGAGGCAGGCAAATATCTGAGTTCAAGGGCAGGCTGGTCTACATAGTGAGTTTTAGGACAGCTAGGGCTGTGCAGAGAAACACTCTCTCAAAAAAAGAAAACAATAAATGTATGGCCAGGACAGGAGGTGGGTCGAGGTAAGTGTCTGAGATAAGGGCACTGTGGACAGAACCATGATGGCAGGAAAGAGCATGACAAAGCCTTGCCTCTGTGCATCCCAGGAAAAAGGGGACAGGACACTTAGAGAACTTGGGGCAGACTAGAAAGGAAGATGCTGGTCTCGGATCCATAAATTAGGTAAGAAACGTCTAATGTTTAATTTCTCTCTGCCATGATTTCTCCTCCATCAGATCGTAAGGTCAAACCAGATGCTCTCTAAGGCGTGTCGTCCTACTTGTCATGTTATTCGCAACCTCTGACTCAGGAGCACCAAACTGTGGGCTTGAATCCCAGGAGAAGAAAGCCACACTGTGGTGGGTAGCTGTTCCAGCTTTGACCTGGAAGTACTACCCCCATTGAGGCTTCTGGTAAGTGCCACGCCTACCTATACCCCTGGGGCGGGGCTGAGACGGGAGCCTTAAGAACTGAGATCCAGATGTGCCGGCCCTGCCAGTTCCTGGTGATCCTGGATGCTGGAAGACAGACCAAGTCAGAGTTCTCTAGAGAACCCTGCTGGACTGCACCTCACCTCTCCCAGATCCTGTAACCAACCCCTTTACTGGTTGTAAGTTACCCCAAAATAAACCTCCTTTTTAACTACGTGGAGTTGCCTTGATAAATCCCCACATTACCACACCTATGTTAAAGGCAAGCTGACTGACTGAGTGGACCTTCCATGATTGTGGAGAACTGAATGTCGCACATCGAGAGCCAGAGTATCTTGGGCTGTCTTCAGCCCAGGGTTGGTTAGTTTTCTGTCATCCTGACACAAACTAGAGACACCTAAGAGGAGGGAACCTCGATGAAAGAATTGCCTCCATTGGGTTGGCCTGTGGGCCAGTCTGTGGGGCATTTTCTTGATTAACAATTACTGTGGGAGGGCCCAGCCCACTGTGGGCAGTGCCACCCCTGGGCAGGTGGACCTGGGTTATATAAGAAGACAAAGTGAACAATCCATAGAGAGCAAGCCAGTGTGCAGAGTTCCTCCATGGTCTCTGCTTCAGTTCCCACCTCCAGTTCCTGCTTGGAGTTCCTTTCCTGACTTCCCTCAGTGATGGACTGTGCCATGGAAGTATAAGCCAAATACATCTTTTCCTTCCCCGAAGTTGTGTTTGGTCAGAATGTTCCATCTCAGCGATATAGACACAAAGTAATACACCCCTTTAATAGCCACCCATCCCCCAAATCTGTGTGTGGTCTAACATCCGTCCTTGTGAGTATTAGGTAAATCTTTCTGGGAAGTACTAACAGACCCCTAGCTTCCACCAACCCAGAGACTAAGAACAGCATCAGGCGCATCTGAAGCAATGGCAGAGAAGTTTCCAAGCTTTAGTGTAACCTACCTACCTGATGTTTCTACCAACGGATTGAAAAGTGCCTTGATTTATGCCTTTCTTTTGTCTTGTAACTATAAAAACTTCATGAAATTGTTACCACATTGGAACAAGGTCTTTAGAGTGAATTGAATCAGTGTTTCCGGGCCATAGTCATTTATAAGTGGCTCCAGAATAAACTATCTCTTCTTTCCTTTGAGATGAGAGCCATGGTTTTGCTTTGACAAATATAAAAAGAAAGACAGCAGGGAGGAGGTATGGGCATATGAAAGTTCGTTCCAGAAGATCTCCCTCCCTCCTCTCCCCCATTTCCTCCCTTCCCTCCATCCTTCTCTCCCCCACTTCCCCCCTCTCCCCTGCCTCCTCCTTTCCTTCTCTTCTTCATTCCCTTCCTGTATTTGTTCATCCACCAGTCCACCCAGACAGCATCCCGAGCCTCAGCCTCTGCAGTATCCCTGGGCAGCAACCAGCCATTGATAATCCAGGGCTTGGGCGTTGGATGCCAACTTCAGACCTCCGCCACTCACCTCTGCCTACACTGCTCTAGTCGTGGGCCAGCTGGGAACTCAATCCCTTCAGCTCCTGTGGGCAAGCTATAGAATTGCTCCACTGGGGCTGCCAAAAGTCTCCCCGCCCCTTCCCGCAGATGCACAGTCTGCACTACAAAAGGAAGGAGACTAAACAGGAGCTCGGAAAAGGGCCAGCCTCCCAGTGCCGCGGGAAGCCACCAGGGCTGACGTTGATTTAAGGCCTCAAAATGAGGAGCAGGAACGGGCTGGTTTCCTCTCTGTTTTTAAGGCATGTGAGAAGCTACTGTGAACTGAGACCCGGAGCCCGGAATGCCTTGAACGATGTATATACCATGTTGTTTTTGCATTGTGCTGCTGGCCAGCACGACAGCGGAACATCTGTTTCTAGCTAGGAAACTGCCAGTGGGAAACATTCAGGCAAAGGCTCCCCTCGACTACATCCTACAGCAAGATCCATGCCCTGGAGGACCCCGGGAACATCAGAAGTAAGGAGCCTTGTGGCCCATGAACCTGCTTCAGCTCAGGCCCTGCTGAGCAGCACTGATGACATTTCCAGGGGAAAACCAGCCAGAGATGCAGCTTGGTGAGGCAGCATCCCAACCACTCGGAAATGGATGAGAACAGGGATTCCCATCAGCATCCTCAGTCATATTTCAGGCCTGCAGGGATGTCCTTACTGTCTGAGTCTCCTGCTACCATAGACAGAAGCCCCTGTCCCTGGCAGCTGGCCTTGGGAACATCTCGGTGGAAGATGTAAGAATCACAGAGAAATGGCCATACTTGAAGATGTCGGCGGAGGTACCACTAATTCATATGGCTAAGCTGCAGCCAAGTACAGCAGGAAACTGAAGGGTAGACTTGGGTTTTGACACTTTCGCATTATGGGCTGTTGTTTTTTTTTTTTTTTTTTCCCACACTGTTTGATTTTTACATGACAGTTGTATCTTTTGAAATGTGTGATCTTTCCTTTAGGCAAATATCCACACTGAGCTCCAGCTCTGACCGTCCTGAGTATAAAGTTATGGAGCCAACTTCTCCTCCTCCTCTGCTCATTAGCAGTTTTCTCAAACTCCATAATTTTTAACCCTCAGTCCTGGTTAGTTTTTATTGTCACCCAGACACAACCTAGAGTCCCCAGGAAGAAAGAACCTCAAATGAAAAATTGCTTCAAAAGAAATTGGCTCGTGGCCATGTCTGTGAGATTGTTTTAATTGATGATTGGTGTGGGAGGGCCCAGCCCACTGCGGGCAGAACCATCCCTAGGCAAGTTTGCCTAGGCTGTATGAGAAAGCGATCAGAGGCGTGAGCCATGGAGTAAGCCCGTAAGCAGCATCCTCCACAGTTTCTGCTTCAGTCCCTGCTTGAGTTTCTTCCCTGACTTCCCTCAATGCATGACTGCAGTTTGGAAGTGTAAGTTGCAATAAACCCTCTCCTCCCCAAGTTGCTTTTGACTGTAATGTTTATCACAGCCTCAGGAAAGCAAACCAAGATGCCCTCTTTTTAACCTATCAAGGTCTTCACCAGGTAAGTGAGGATGGCAAGCCCAGGAAGCTGAAGGCCATCATTCCTGGCCAAAAGAGGTGTAACACTCAAACTTCGGTTGAGAAATATACCAACAGATTCATGCTGCCCTGCTAGTTATATGAGCCTACACAAAAGTCATGTGGAAGGGCCCTCAGTCTGAAGACCCCAGAAGTCTTTGACTACAGGAGCCCATAGATAGAAGGTCCCCTCTGAGAAGTCTTTCCTGCTCTAAAATTTAATCTTTTCTGTTATTAGCATCTTGTTCCAGAACCTTCTTTATATACCTCCTTTATATTTTTAATTGTTTTGTGTGTATGTATGTGTGAGCACATGGTGTAAGTGCATATGGTGTGTGTAGGTGTGTGTGCCCATCCACACACATAGGCAAGAAGAAGATGTTGAGTGCCCTACCAATTCGCTCTCTGCCATATTCCCAGTCTTTTACTGAACCTTGAGGTGGCTTGATACTATGTGTGGTATACACACATATGTGTATGTGTGTGTTGCGGTGATAGTAGTTCCTTCTGAATTGTTGACATTCACTAACATGTCAACCTTTTAACATGAACACCTCTTCAGAGTGTTTGATGTTCCAGCATGTATCATGAACCCTCACGTTTGACACGTTCTTCTAAGTTGGCAAGGACCCTGCTGTGCCTGGTCTCCAAGTTACCTCTGCTTTCCTGTGGCTACTAAGCCACATTGGAAGCCTTCTATCACCTGCAGAATCATCCAGGAACAGGTAGGTATATGGTGACTGCAATTAAACACCAACCTCAGCTGCACGCAGTGACCATCTCCATGCTGCTAAGTACAATACTGCCACCCTTCTTTGGGGCTGAAACAACCACATGAAACCCAGATGTCACCCCAAAGGGAATGAAGAGACAGTTTATTCTAAAGCCAAATATGAGTGACCATGGTTCAGCAACAGAGATGTGTGTTACCCTAAATACCATGTTCCAATGTGCTAGTGAGGTTTTTTGTTTTGTTGTTGTTTTTTTTTTTTTTTTTAGGTTTTCTAGTTACAAAATAAAAGAAAGTCATAAATCAAGTCAGTTTTCAAATGCATTGATGGACACACCAGGTAGGCAGGATACAATAAAGTGGGGAGATACCTATTAGAGAGCTTGGACGCTCTCCAGTGACATTCTTAGCTTTTAGATTAGCAGAAGCTAGTGTGTTGTGGAATATTAATTTAAATTGTGTTACATTCACTTATGCTGTGGAACATTTGTTTAATGATGCAAAGATGTGTTGCATTCTTTTTAATGTTGCATTTGTTTAACTCTGTAAAGTTGTATTACTTTGCCTGCCTCAAACACCTAATGGCCTAATAAAGAGCTGAACGGCCAATAGCTAGGCAGGAGAAAGAATAGGCAGGGCTGCTAGGCAAAGAGAATAAAGAGGAAGAGAAATCTAGGAAAGAGGGAAAAGAGGGAAGAGTGAGAAAAGGAGAAGGAGAGGAAGATGCCAGGGGCCAGCCATCCAGCCAAACAGCCAGCCACGGGGTAAGAAAGATATATAGAATAAAGAAAGGTAAAAACCCCAGAGGCAAAAGGCAGAATAATTTAAGAAAAGCTGGCTAGAAACAAGCCAAGCTAAGGCCAGGCATTCAGAAGAAAGAATGAGTCTCTGTGTATTTGTATATTTATTTGGGAGCTGGGTGGCAGGCCCCCAAAAATAAAAAGAGTTAAAAAAAAAAAAAAACTACACTGATGATTTATAATACATTCCATAATGATTCAGCTAGTTGTCCATAAAGAAACTGGGTCACACACAGGTGGGTAAGCTGTGACTACTAAGAGGTTAAGATAGTCCAAGGTCATTTGGTTCCAGATCAGCAATATCATGATTCCCACAATCACAGATGTTCTGATCAGTTGGTCAGCAGAACACAGACATGGCTTTATTTTTTTCTAGAGACTTGGATTCACAATGACAGCCAGAGTCATTGTGACTTTGACCTGTGCAGCTAAACGCTAAAGTACAACCCGTGCTTTCTTTGTGTCTGAACACTTGGAGTGTGGAACTTTCCCTCACTGAGTTATGGATTGTTGTCTCAAGGAATTAGTGCTCCGTGTGTTCCGCACTGAAATGCAATCTTAGCAAGAAATCTTAGCTTGGACACCCATTGCTCTGCAAGCCTAGGGCAGGAGTATTGCCAAAACCTCATGGAGTTTTCCAGGAAGAGTCATTTGGAGATTAAAGATGTCCACCTCTGGTTGCCTCTTCCCTATTCTCTTTCTTCAAATCTTTCCAAAAGTGAGAAACAAAGTTCTAGTCCGCTGGAGGAATTCCACCCATCTGTGTGACCGTTAGGCACAGAAAACTGCCACCCTGGACATACCTCATCTCAGCAGAGCCAGGGGAAGGCAAAAGGGATGGGCATTGACTTTCATGTGTGCCAGGACTGCAGCTGTGGCATGGGGCACTTGTGACACAAATGGCTTCATAGTGTAGTCTAAGTGAGAAACTCGGGCCCTGAACCGAGATTTAATTTGTGCGTGATCACAGCAGAGAAGCCCAAGTACGTCTGATGCGGAAGCTCGGGCTGACTCCATGCTTAATTATGTTTTGAATCTTGGGTGTTTTTAAATATTAAATAGTTTTGTGTCAACTTGACACAAGCTAGAGTCATCTGAAATGAGGGAGCCTCCACTGAGAAAAAGTCCTCCTTAAGACCCAGCTGTAGGGGATTTTCTTAATTAGTGACTGATGGGGGAGGGCCCAGCCCACTGTAGGTGGGACCGTCCCTGGGCTGGTGGTCCTGGGTTAAGAAGCAGCCTGAGCAAGCCATGAGGGGCAAGCCATGAGAGAACATGAGAGCAACATAGAGAAGCATGAGAGCAGCATGAAGAACATGAGACAACCATAAAAGCAAGGAGCAAGCCAGTAAGCAGCACCCCTCCATGGCCTCTACATCAGCTCCTGCCTCCGGGTTCCTGCCCTGTGTGAGCTCCTGTCCTGACTTCCTTCGATGATGAACTGTGCTCTGAAAGTGTAAGCCAAATAAACCCTTTCCTCTCCAAGTTGTTTTGGTCATGGTGTTTCATCATAACAATAGTAACCGTAACTAGGACAGACACCCAGGATGATTCTTAGTGACTGTGACTGGTGCTGCAAAGTCCATGGATACACGTGCCTTAAAGATTCAGTCCCCAGAGCGATGCCATTGTGAGGTGATAATTTTTTTTTAATCAGAGTCTCTCTTTGTAGCTCTGGCTGGCCTGGAATTCACTATGTAGAGAGGATGGCTTCAAAATCACAAATATCTTCCTCCTAAGTGCTAGAATTAAAGGAGTATGTGCACCATATATGATGCCACCACAAATGGTTTAATGGTAGAATCTTTAAGAAGTAAGACATAGCAGTCTTCAGGTCACTGGGGACATGCACTCAAAGAGGACTGTGGAGCCCCAGCCCCACCCCCCACTTCTTTCTCTCCTATGCTTCCTGGCTTGTGGCGTGTATACACACACACACACACACACACACACACACACACACACACACTCACACATACTTCACCAGGTTGAAGGAGTTTCTTCCTATTCCTAGTTGACCATGAGATTTTATTTTGAATAAATACTGAATTTGGTGATCTGTTGTGATAAAGATAAGGTTTGTTTTCCATGTTGTTTTCGTTGTGTTCTTATAGTTGTTATTTGAACTTAATAAGGGGATGAATTGCATGCGCTAAATTTCAATTAAACTAATTTTGCATTCCTGAAGTAAATTCTTGCCAATCAAATAGACCCCTGTCTACTTTCATGGCTCCTCTCCAATCTCCCAGATCCCATATATCAAAGAAACACACAATACTAGTTTTGAGACTAGCTTGTTTCACTTAACATTATCTCCAGATCCATCCATTTTCCTGCAAATGGCATTATTTCATTCTTCTCTGGTATACTGCACTACTATCCTGTAAACATTCATCCATGGACTGACACTCAGGCTGATTCCATAGCTTAGTGACTGGGTCTAGCGCCACAATATCTGTGGATGTGCAGGTGTTTCTACTCTGTTGATGTCTATTCTTTGGGGTATGTGTTAATTTCCTCAGCTAGAAGTTGAAGGGGACTGCCTCAGACCTTTCTTGTTTTTGAAATCATAATTTAGTACTAAATATGTCTTTGGTGGCATGCCAAAACTGTTTTCACTTGAACTCAATAGAAAAGAGTTGCCAATGCCTTCTTCTTTTGTTTGATTTTGTTTTGAGACATAGCCTCACCAGGTAGCCCAGGCTAGCCTCAAACCTAGATCCTATTGGCTGAGCTTCCTGAGCACTGAGCCCACCTTTCTAATTTCACTTTGGGATTTTTTTAAAAGTTTTTTTTAATTTATTTGAAGTGGGGACAGGTGCACAGGTGCCCTGGTACACTTGTGGGGAACAGAGGACAACGTGTAGGGGGTGGTTCTCTGCTTCCACCATGGGTATTACAGGGATCAAACTCAGGTCATCAGGCTTGATTGCAAGTGCCTTAACCTGCTTAGTGTCTCACTGGCCCTGAGGTTTTCCTTTGATCCAGGATGTTTTTAGAAGGTACATTGTTTAATTTCCAAGATTTGAAGGTTTTTGTAGAGCCCTTTCTGTTATTGATGTCTGATTCAATTTCCTTGGGTTAGAAAGCATACGTGTAACTAGAATGCTCTTCAGTATGTGAAGATTTTTCTTACAGGCTCGTCCGTGCACAGGCTACCTTAATAACCACTCCATGTGAGCTTGAGAAAAAAGGGTACGATGCTGTTGCTGGGTGGTGTTTTCTGCAGATGTCAAAAACCGAGTTGATTCTTAGTGTTGCTCAGGGTTTTGTTTTTTTTTTACAACTTTGACAGTCTTTCTCTTGGCTGTATCAGTTCGTTTCTGAGAACAGTAAATTGAAATCTCTGACCTGATTGTGGGAAGTCTGCTTCTCCTTCTGAATCTGTCGGTGTTTATCTTATGTATTTCAAAGCTCTCTTCTTCAGGTGCTTTAATATTCATTATTATGGCTTCTTGATAAATTGGCCTCTCTGTGATTATGAATTTTCATATTTCAGTTCACTGACTTTATTCTGAAATGCCCTTTCATATCTATGTAGCCATTTTGATGAGTATGATACATCTTTTTCAACAATTTTACTCCTATTGGGTCAAAATTTGAAATCTTCTGATCTCTTCCTCCCTTCTTCCCCCTCCCGCAATCCTCTTTCTTTCTTCCTATACCTTGATCTAAAAGACAAATTAACCTGTCCTCCCTTGGCTGGAGAGTGTAACACAATGACAGCAGGACAGACTTCTCAAGTGATGGAGCTTCATGTCGGGGGTATACCAGTCAGGGGAAGTGGAGATGGTTTTCCTGCCTTGAGCTCCACTGCACCTCAACTAATCTTCATGGCCAATGGGGCTCTACAGCTATCCAGATGTTCACCCCAATGCCCCGCCCACGATCTATCCCCTGGCCGGGTCTGACCTCTACAGGTATTTTTGGACCTTGCTATATTTACAACTTTTATTTATAAATTTTAAATTTGACAGTCAAAATTGAACTTGCTAATTATACCAGAAAATCAGGACCTCTAGCCACACTGGATCAACCTTTCTGCCAGCAACTCTTCCCTGACCAGACACGCTGTGATGTGGCTGGGATCCACCTGACAACTGCCCTCGTACACCTCACCTGTTGGTTGCCACAGTCATTTCTCATTGTCGCCTCAGACACAACTGGAAACTGCTGTAGCATTAATGAGTGGAGACACTTTGGTCCTCTTTAGTGGATGTTATGGGCATGATGGCAGGATGTAATGACCACTTCCAATGGAACAGGGTCATAAAACATTTGTCCTGAATTATAAATCGTGATGACAGCACTCATGATTTTGCATTGAGAAGTCCTGCTCTAAGCCTCGCCCTTCATCCTCAACTGCCTCGACTCTGAATCCTGTGTCCTTTATCCTCCTCACTTACCTCAACTCTGAGAGCCACGATGCAGCTGCTCACTCTTCCCAATGGTTTAATTTTTAGAAGATTTGTTTAGGACATTTGTATACTGACAAATCAAGAGATGTAGGCCGCAGCGTTTTTAAATCAAAATGGTATGGAAAATACCTCACAAGGAAATTTTGAACCTTAAGGAAAAGCCTATTCTGACACATGTTTTCCATTATTTGGAGATGAATTGGAAGCTATGGAGACCAGGTTTGGCACTGTGATCACTTGGCCTGGTGACCTCCCCCACGGCTTTACATCAGCGACACAAGCCAGCTTCTAGACACAAGCTGAGCAGTGTTCTAGGGTCAGCTTCCAAGTGTCCTCTGGCCCAATCCAGACCTTTGACAAAGAGAGGAAAGTATGTATTAAGAAGCCCTCCAGCTCAGGCCCCAGTGAGTAAGTCAGGATATGAGTTTCAGACGCTTCATTTGTTCCGCACACTTCATCCCAGGAGTGCCAGCTGCCCGTCTACCATCTTCTGGATTTCATTCTTCGCTGGAGACAGAAAGGCAGCTTTGACAAACCTTCCTCTTTTAACACATGTTGCCTTTGAGGGATGGTTTACTTTGAACACCTGCCTAGGTGAACAGCCACATTTCCTGAGTCGAAGGCACATTGTTGTTTTCTAGTCAAATACAGTGTGTGTGTTTGAACTCAGTATAGCAGGAGAATTCCAGGGAGGAGTTCAGTTGATGTGTCACGGATAGATCCCAAAGACTCCCAACTATACCTCAAGATACCTGACTGTTCCACACAAACATTCAGGGACTGTGTCAAAAAGACTCATCAGCCCCCTACCAGGAAGAACTCACCAGCCCCCCACTCAGGAAGAACTCACCAACCCCCCCCCTCACTCCCCCCCAGAAAATCCCAGCACCCCCCCCCCCCACCCCCCTACCCAGGAAGAACTCACCAACCCCCCACCCAGGAAGAACTCACCCCCCACCAGCTCACCCCCCTACCCAGAAAGAACTCATCAGTCTCCCCACCCAAGAAGAACCCACACAACTCACCAGCCCCCAACCCAGGAAGAACTCACCAACCCCCCACCCAGGAAGAACTCACCAGCCCCCCACCCAGGAAGAACTCACCAGCCCCCCAACCAGGAAAACTCATCAGTCTCCCCACCCAGAAGAACTCACCAGCCCCCCACCCAGGAAGAACTCACCAGCCCCCCACCTAGAAACTCACCCACCCCCACCCAAAAAGAACCATCAGTCCCCCACCCAGGAAGAACTCACCAGCCCCCCCCACCCAGGAAGAACTCACCAGCCCTCTAGCAGGAATTAAAATTCTTATTAATAAAATGAAACCGAGCAGTTATTGGGGTGAAATGCGGAAGATCAGAGAGACAGAACAACCACACTATCTCACCTCGCCTCGACGGATCCTCAGCGGTCTTGTTCCTCAGACTGGAGCTTCTGTGTCCTCATCCAGAATGGTCTCAGCTGAACTGTGCTGCTCGAAAGCCTGAAGCTAACCAGCCAAAATGCTTCTAGTTCTGTCCCACGCCTATATATCTTTCATACCACCACAAGCCCCTCACCCAGAAAGAACTCACCAGCCAGAAGAACTCACCAGCCCCCCATCCAGGAAGAACTCACCAGCCCCCCCACCCAGGAGAACTCACCAGCCCCCCCACCAAAGAACTCACCAGCCCCCCACCCAGAAGAACTCACCAGCCCCCACCCATAAGAACTCACCAGCCCCCCACCCAGGAAGAACTCACCACCCCCCACCCAGGAAGAACTCACCCCCCCCCCCAGCCACCGCCCCCTCACCCAGGGCCCCCCCCACCCAGGAAGATCACCAGCACATGGAACTCACCAGCCGACCCAGGCTCAGCGGCTGCTTTGACTCCATGGGATTCGATAGCACTTGTCGGAAATGCTCTAAGGAAAATGTCATTGGACAGTCAGTGGAGAGCACTTGCCTAGAAGGCACAAAGCCCAAAAGAACAGGGGAGATGGGGCTGGGGCAAGGAGGAGGAGCTGGGGTGAGAGGGTGGGGAGTGGGTAAGAAGAGGAGGAAAAGGGGTTTGGAGAAGAAGCAGGAGAGGAGGGGATGGGAAGGAGGAACAAAATTTGATAGAAAGAATATTTAATAGAGAAGATGAGAGAGAGAGCAAAGAGGGAGTATTTGGTGGGTGATTCTTTCCCTACTATCCATGAGCCCAGAATTTGGTCCTCAGAACCAGGGCTATTTCCTGAATTAGCTGCAGGAGTCCTGACAGACTCATAAGGATGAGTCCCGTGCTGTCCAGTTGCCACTGACGCTTCAGTTAATTCTACATATTTAAAAGTGTTTCCCTGTTTGTTTTGTTGTTTGTTTTGACAGGGACTCTCTATCCCTGCCTATCCTGGAGCTCTATCTGTAGATCAGGATGGACTGGAACTAACAAGGACCCACTTGCCTCCACCTCCCAAGTGCTGGAATTAAAGGTGTGTGCCTCCATGCCTGGCAATGCCGGCATGCAGAAAAGTTAGGGTGGTGGTGGTTTTGAATGAGATATCTATCCTCCAGTAGTCCCCAGCATTTGGATACTTGATTCCCATTTATCGGCTGCTTGGGGAGGTTTAGGAGGTGTGGCCTTGCTGGGGGAAATATGTCACTGGGGGTAGGCTTTAAGGTCTCAAAAGCCACGTACATCCCCAGTTATCTCTCTCTGCTTCCTGTTTGTGGTTTAAGATGTGAGCTCTCAGCACTGGCTCCAGCACCTGCCATCTGCTGTCTCCACTCCACCATCAACAGACGCTAACCTGTGAGGGCTCATCTTGGTTGTCAACTGGACCACATCTGGAATCACATCTGGAATCAACTAAAACCCAAGCACCTGGGCATACTTGTGAGGCATTTTTCTCGGTTGGATCATGTAAGGTGGGAAGACCCACCCTAAATCTGGCAGCACCTTCTGGTGGCAGACCACATAAAAGGACACAGAAGAAAGAATTTCTGCCTTCTGCCTGCTTGCCCTCACTCTTGCTGGCAAGTTCGTCTGTCCTTCTACTGAGGCATTCCTTCACTGGAATTAGACTCTTCAGATTCCAACCCAGAGTGAAGGCTAGCTGAGTCATCCAGGCCGGTGGACTGAACAACTACCAGGTTCTTCTCCTTTCCATAGGTCAATAACCATTATACATATGCTACTCTAATAAATAACATATATGTGTATGTGTTAGTGTGTGTGTGTGTGTGTGTGTGTGTGTGTGTGTGTGTGTGTGTGTGTGTGTAGGATTCATTATATCAGTTCCATTCCTCTAGAATCTTGACTAATAACATGTCCCAAATAACTGTCTTCTATAAGTCGCCTTGGTCATTGTGTTTTATTTATCACAGCAATAGACAAGTAGCTAAGGCAGTTAGCAGTGTCCACAGGCATTTGGACTTCTGAAGGGGACTGAAAACACACACACTCTTGGTTACCCTGAGCTGAGAAACTGATTAGCTTGCAAAAATCTTGATCCCTCCTACAGCCTGACCCCACTAGCCCTTCTTGAACAAAGACTCCTTCTATAACCAGGCTAACAAAAAGCTGAGTCCTAAGCAGCTCCCTTGGGCCAATGGCTCAGACACTGCTCTAAACCCGAGACCTGCTTCTCAAATATAAAAGCTAGACCTCTCTCCCCAACCCTAACCAACCCCACTCATCCAGCAAACTCATGTATACTTTAGGGATTTATGCTAAATAATTGAAATCAGAATTCTCACAAAGTTCCAATAACACTCTTACAGTTTCCTGATTTCCGGTGGAAATCATGGGAAGCCAGGAGAGAAAGAAAATCAGGAAGGAAGAGCAAGGCCGTGGGCAGGCATAGGGTCCCCCACCTCACCTCTTATTCCTCATGAGCCCTGAGGATCATGGTTGCATGCAGATGAAACAGAGCCCCAGGAGGCTATTGGGATAGGTATATGCCAGTATATGCCAGGCTGAGAAAACACCCAGCTGTTTAGGAACACGACCAAGGTCTCGAGCTTGGAGTGAGTCTCTAAACTAAGCTGCAATTTAGAAAACATTAGATGATTTTTCTTTATATCAACCTAACAGGAGGCTCCTAGGATAAAAAGAAAGCCGGTCCCAGGAGGAAAATAGAGGAACTGCTCCTTGGTCCCAGACACCAAAGCAAACGGTCTGATTTCTCCAAGACACGTGAATGGTCAAAGGGAAAATGCAGTACAGGAAATAAAATTAAGGAAATGGCAGCTTTATTCTAGCACATCAAAGATAGAAAAATATTTGTATTTCCTAATTTTACTAAGTAAAATGACCCTGTGGTAGGTTTTTAATTACATTTTAAACTTTTATTAGATTTATTCATTTTATTTTATGTGTCTTTTCCCTGCATGTTACATATGTGCATCACATGTATGGCCCACAGATGCCAGAAGAGAGCATCAGATCCAATGGAGTCACAAATGGTTGTGAAGCTACCATGCGGGTGCTGGGAATCGAACCTGGGTCCTCTACGGGAGCAGCAAGCTCTCTTTACTGCTGAGCTGTCTCTTCAGCACCCAGTTACTTTCTTCAGTTTCTCTTTTTCCTATTGGCATTTTGATTTTTCTACCTTGTGTTAGGCCAGAGCTATGAAGCCAAATAAACACTGTGTATTGAATGTCAGAAAATATTAAAAATCACTCCGTATGCCTTTATAAATGCTTTTATAGTTTGTATATGTCTATCATGTCTTTACAAATATTAGCTTATTTATAGATTAATAGTATAACATGTTTGTTAATCATAAAAAAGTCTATGAATATTCATTGCCTTTTACTATCTGCCTATCAAACTTAAAGTCTGAGGAGGAGGAAAACATGGCTAGGGACACATCACAGGCTTTCTCTGATTCCAGAGGAACAAAAATATCAGAGAAATAAAAATGAGGAAACATGGGAACTAGAGAGATGGCTCAGTGGTTAAGAGCACTGGCTGCTCTTCCAGAGGACCCGGACTCAATTTCCAGCACCCACATGGCAGCTCACAACTGTCTGTAACTCGTTCAAGGGGATCCAACACCCTCACACAGACATACATGCAGACCAAACACCAATGCACATAAAATACAAATAAAGTATATTTTAAAGTTGAGGAAACAGAGTTGGGCAGAGAGAGACAACTATCCATCCTATTATTCTCCTGCTACCCTAAGCCAATGGCAGCAGCCAGACACTCACTCATGAAGACCCTTTTCCCAGCAGGCTGGTGTCTTTCCTCTAGAGAAGTGTCTCCTGAAAATGTTCATGTTTCACAAAGAAATAAGGGGGGTGGTGTGAGAAGGAATAGAAAGGGAGGAAGGAAATCATTTTATCTCAAAATATGAACCAGAAAAGCAAAGGATGGGTAGGGACAGAGATTGCAACAAAAGCCAGCTCGCAGCATCTTTTCTAAAGACTTGGAAGGTGACATCGTCTCCATATTATGTGCTAATGAGACATCGTCTCCATATTATGTGCTAATGAGCCCTGTTTGTGTCGTTTCCATCCTTCTGACTGTAGCAACCACTTGGAGCTATGAGGACTGTGAGTGTTGGGGTCCCAGCAGTCACAGTAGTACTGTCAGACCAGAACCTCATGTCTATGGATGAAATAAGAAAAACAGTGATTCATGCTCCACTTAGTGTCTAATGCTTTGCAAATGATAAAGTTGTGTGGGGACATTAAGGATATGGATTTTAATCTTTGTATTTTTTCAATGATGAAACACAAAAATATATTACTAATATAAGGCACATGTATTTTTTTTTATTATATTTGGCTCCAACTCTGCAGGACAGGCAGGAAACTCAGGCTTTCTCAGGCTTGCCCTTTCTCAGATGCAGAACCACAGTTCCGCCATCAGAGACTGCGGCAGGTGTTCGAATCCTCAGACTCTGGGTCACAGTCATCAACCAGGCTCCAGGACTCTCTACCAAGTCTTCAAAGAGAAGGGAAAACAAAACACAACTTCCATCAGTGATGACCTGTTGTCATCTTCAACCAATCATTGCGTAACTGGGAAACAAAAGGAACTATACAATGGTCAGTCTTTGGTGTGTGTGTGTGTGTCTGTCTGTCTGTCTGTCTGTCTGTGTGTGTATGTGTGTCTGTGTCTCTGTGTCTCTGTGTGTATGTATTTATGTGTGTATGTGTGTGTTTGTGTCTGTGTGTCTGTGTCTATGTCTGTGTGTGTCTGCGTGTGTATGTATGTGTATGTGTCTGTGTGTGTGTATGTGTGTCTGTGTGTATGTGTGTGTATATATTTATGTGTGTATGTGTGTGTGTTTGTGTGTGTCTGTGTATGTGTGTCTGTGTGTGTATGTGTGTGTGTATATATTTATGTGTGTATGTGTATTATGTGTGTATGTGTGTGTATCTGTGTATCTGTGTCTGTGTGTGTGTCTCTGTGTGTATGTATTTATGTGTGTATGTGTGTCTGTGTGTGTGTGTGTCTGTGTGTCTGTGTGTGTGTACACACCCACACATATATGTGAAGGCCAGAGATGGATGCTAAGTGTCTTCCTCAGTCTCTCTCTACCTTATTTGTTGTTTTTATTGTTGTTGTTGTTGTCTGAGACGAAGTCTCTCACTGAACCTGAAACTCACCAATTCAGCTGGACTAGTGGGTCAGCAATGTCCTGGGATCCACCTACCTCTATCTCCCCAGTGCTGGGACCACAGATGTGCACTGCTGTGCCCTACTTCTCACACAGGTGCTGCGGGTCCAGGCACAGCAAGACCTTTTACCTGCTGGGCCTCGGTCCTAGTGCCGTGCAGTGGTTTTTAATGGAGAAGGTTCAATATCAAGAATTATTAACAATGATAGAGGATTAACTGTATATGTGTAAAGAGAATTCTAACAAATACCCAATGAGCAAAGAAAATTGCCAATGGAAGAATAAACCAGAGGGGAAGATCACCCCCAGCCCCAAAGAGAGGGTTCAGATCACGCTGGGAAAGTCACGGTCTCCGCCCACTGGCTTGACAGAGTGCTGGGCTACATATACCTGTTGTGGATGGGGAGGCTGGCACTCAGAGTGGTGTGAGCTGGGGCTAGTGAGCGAGGAGACTCCCACTGGGTACTGAAACGCCAAGCACAGACAAGGAGCGGCAGCTGGAACTGGCAAGCAAGAAATAACCATCACCATGTGGGAGGCACAAAGCTAAGGAGCAAGCCGCTTGGGTTCTACCAGATTCATTGAACTCCAGGGGAGCAGAGCTGAATATCCCCAACTTACACCACTGACTACTATAAATAAATAAATACCACATGGGGACTAGAAAGGGAGGCCCACTCTTTCCTGTTGGTCTGGTGCCCTCTACTGATAGAGAACGATGTGCCGGCTGCAGAGAGACTCTCACAAGGTCTAGCTCCAATATTACAGAGTAGGCAATGAAGTGTGTGTGTATTTAGACCTTTGGCAATTACTAGACAATTAGTACTCAAAGAGAGGATAATACAGCCATTAGTTACAACCAGGTCATCATGTCAAAAATATTTGAGAGCTCATAAACATTAGGGGACAGTTACCTCCTTGTTATCCTTTCAAAGGCTTCAGTGGGCATCATCTCTATGGAACACAGTTCTTATGACCACAGACTCCTATTTGCTCTCACAGGACACAAATCTTTTCTAACCCTTCTCCCAGGGACCAGGCTTGGGAACAAATTTCCAATGCACATATAATTATCTACAATATCTACTTGAAGACTAAGACGCAAAGACTGAAGAAGGTCACACCACCTTACTGCATTCCCGGTGAGAAATTGTGTAAGCCATTGTGGTTCCATTGTTAACGTCCCCAAGTAGATGATGTGCTGGAAGTGTGTACTTCTGTAACAGGAAGTAAAGAATGTTCAACCACTGTAGCCACCCATAAATGCATCATCATTATATGTATATGTACCTATATTCCTATGTGCACTCATAATGTGTATGTATGTATGTATACCTCTATTTCTGCATGTACTCATGATATATATATGTACCTATATTTATGTATGCAACTCATAATATATATATGTACTTGTATTTCTGTGCTCTCTTTTGATATATATGTGTGCGTGTGTGTGTACCTGTAACCCTGTGTGCGTATATGTGCATCAAATTAACTCTAATGAAAACAAAGTAGATCTTAGTAGTTTTTATCATTTTTTTATTTTTTATTTTATTTTATTTTACAATACCATTCAGTTCTACATATCAGCCACGGGTTTCCCTATTCTCCCCCCTCCCACCCCCTTCCCTTACCCCCAGCCCACCCCCCATTCCCACCTCCTCCAGGGCAAATCCTCCTCCGAGGACTGCAATCAACCTGGTAGACTCAGTCCAGGCAGGTCCAGTCCCTTCCTCCCAGACTGAGCCAAGTGTCCCTGCATAAGCTCCAGGTTTCAAACAGCCAACTCATGCAATGAGCACAGGACTTGGTCCCACTGCCTAGTTGCCTCCCAAACTGATCAAGCCAATCAACTGTCTCACCTATTCAGAGGGCCTGATCCAGCCAGGGACCCCTCAGCCTTTGGCATAGTTCATGTGTTTCCATTCATTTGGCTATTTTTTTTTCAATAATTGAGTAAAGCTGAAATTTATTATAAGCCACAGTCATCCTAGGGACCTCCATGCTATATATATAGCCTCCATGGTTCTATGGGTTGTGGTCTGATTGTTCTTTATTTTATATCTAGAATCCACCAATGAGTGAGTACATACCATGACTGTCTTTCTGGGTTTGGGTTACCTCACTCAGGATGATTTTTTCTAGTTCCATCCATTTGCCTGCAAATTTCATGCTTTCATTGTTTTTCTCTGCTGAGCAGTACTCCATTGTGTATATGTACCACATTTTTTCCATCCATTCTTCCGTTGATGGGCATCTAGGTTGTTTCTAGGTAGTTTTTATCATTTTTAATAATTAATTTGTTTTTTTTAATTTTCATACAAGTTATTAGATATCACTATGGCGTCTTTTAACACAGTGTGCTTTTGTTGATTTCTACTTTTTTCATTTGAATTAAAAATTTTAAATCTCCACTGAGTTATACAATAAGCCTTATTTGAAGAAATTATCATTGTAAACAGAGACAAAAAAAATCTGCAAGTGATACAATCCTATGCCATAAAGAGTAAAAACAAAGATTTAAAATTATAGTAACAGGGTTACATACATTAGTAACAGGATTTTTTAAGATCTCTTTATGACTTTAAGTATATGACTGCTTGGCTTACATGTCTATTTGTGCCCTACGTGCATCCTGGGTGTCTCAAAGAGGGTGTCAGATCCCCAAGAACTGGAGTTACATAAGGGTGTAAACCACCATGTCGGTGCTGGGAATCAAACCCAGGTTAAGAGCAATAAGTGCTCTTAACCGAAGAGCCATCGCTCCAGCCCCCAAAGGACAGGTTTTAGTAAAGTCATCATAAATGAGAAAAGATACTTAAATGGTTTCCCAAGTCATACCAGAAATACTAAACTACTATCTTATAAACCCCCTTAGGAACGTATTAACAGTGATGGTATTTAAGAATAAGCCATGCGTGTTGAAAGAAAACCGTAATGAAAATATGTGTGTAAACCCGCATTTGTATCTGGCATATAGTAGGTTCTTGGAACTATTTACTGACTTGACTGGAATTGAGAAGTTAGCAAACTGACTTTGATTTATCCAATCATATTTGAAGATAAGCAGAGTTGGACTTTAGCAAACATGTCCAGTCTGCAAAATTCAATCCAAGAGATTCTGTGCTTGACAATTTTGTCCTGGGATGGCTTTATTTATTTGTTTGTTTGTTCCTTTCTTCCTTTTTCTTTCTTTCTTTTTTTTAAGATATGGAATTGGAATAACACATTCCTAGAGAGCAGGGAGTCTGGATAACAACCACCTCCCAAGTTCTTCCTCCTGATGCTGTTGCAAGGTGAACCTATGAGAATGGGAACTTCACAACTAGATAATATATGAGAATGAGAACTTCACAGTAATAAACAAGTAGAAAATATATGAGAATGAGAACTTCATAATAATAAAAAACAACTAGAAAATATATGAGAATGAGAACTTCATAATAATAAACAACTAGAAAATATATGAGAATGAGAACTTCATAATAATAAACAACTAGAAAATATAATGGCTATTTAAATGATAAAAATTTTAGGAGTTGTTCAACATGAATTTTCATTAGCATGTTCAGAAATGCATCTTTTATGTAGAGTGGAAACAATTAGGAGGAGAACAGTCTCAGGCTTTGATTCCAAATGAGACTTCCTGAGTTCGATTTAAGGAGTTATGTTTGGTTCAAGATGTATTTATCACTTAGATGTGTGTGTGTGTGTGTGTGTGTGTGTGTGTGTGTGTGTGTGTGTGTGTGCCTGTGTGAGTTTGTGTACATGGTGAACTGTGAGCTGCCACATAGGTACTGGAACCTGGACCTAGGAACTCTTAACTGCTCAGCCATCTCTCCAGTCCCTAGATTTATGTTTTTATGGGTTTTCACTTTGTGAATATGGGTGAGTTAGTTGGTTGGTATTTTAAATTGTAGGGACTAGCTTAGTTTTGACAGAACAGTCTTACTGGATAAACACACACACACACACACACACACACACACACACACAATCAAACAAAACTCCTTCAACCCACAATGTTTCTTTAGAATCACTGCCACTAAATACCCAACAGAATGAACATAAGGGAGGAATTACTTGTTTGGGCTCTGGATTTCAGGGAGATTTCAGTTCACCGGAAAAGTGAAGACGTCACCAAGTGTCACATGTGGTCTCATTCCCAGACTAGCTCCAGAGGTGCCTTTAGCCTTCCTCTAAAGATAACTCACATTACTGATGTCTTCAACAGCTTGGAGTCTCAATGCTACTTGGGCTTTACCTCACACCTTTACATACAACCCATTCAGTAGCTTCCTTCCGGGACTGCCACCCTACTGCACATTGTCTGGCCCTACAGGCTTCTCTCTGGAAAGCTGGTGTATCACTCAGGGTTCTCTAGATGAACAGAACTTATAGAATGTGTATATATATGGTTTTGATTAGAAGGACTTACAGGCTGTGGCCCAGCTAATCCAACAATGGCTGTCTACCAACAGAAGGTCCGAGAACCCATTAGCTGTTCAGTCCCTGAGGCTGGATGTCTCAGCGGATTTTCAGTATCCTCTGAAATCCTGAAGAAGTGGGCTCTAATGCCAGGGAAGGAACCAAAGATGAGAAGGCAAAGAGAGAGCAAGCTTCCTTCTTTCATGTCTTCGTATAGGCTTCCAGCAGAAGGCATGGCCCAGATGAGAGGTGAGTCTTCCCACTTCACATCCCTCACAGGTGTGCCCTTCCATTTTCGGGTTTTAGTTCATCCCAAATGCAGCCAAGAACTCAAAACACAGGCTTCTGGAGGGCTTTCAGATTCCAACCATAACATCACCTTTCAGACTTGTGGCACAGACATAAAGCGGTTGTTTTCTCTTGTATCTATGAAACAAAATGCAAGGGGAAGGGAGAAAGAAGGAAGGAGAAAGGGAGAGAGGAAGAAGGGAGGGAGCATGAGGGAGGCAGTGAGGGAGGAGCTGGTTTGTGAAGCTTCTTTTAGAAGGAACTTACATTAAATTGCATATTTATATGTGATTTGGAAAATACATATATATTCTGAAAGGATAAACAGATGTTGGTTTGGCAAATTGGCCATTTTAAAACCTTAGGCCTTATGGAGTTCTCCCTAAAGATAAGGACATGTAAACAGTGCATGGTACTCCCATTCTGTAATCTCAGCACTCAGAGGTAAAAGAGTCCAAGGCCGGCCTGGGCTACAAAAGACTCTGTCTCAAAAGGAAAGAAAAAAGCATGCACATGAATTTGGATCTAATTTGGAATGCATTGGCCAGAACATTGAAATCAAGGTAGGACTTTTTTCTGAATACAAAGATAATGTTTATAATAATAAAATTATACTTAAAAGGAAAAAAGAGCCCAGCTGTCACAAATTCAAATTTGAAACACATTGCTACTTCAGGCTTTAATTCTTATTGAAGTTTGTAAATTATTAAAAAACCAGAACTAATTACTATTCTTTTTGGCAGACTTCCTGCCTTGGTTAAAACACAAGTTTAGGGTCATTAAGATGTTCTCAGCAAAGCAGCCAACTCCTGAGAGTTGGGACTCCCCACACAGGCTCCTAGAAGCATAGGGATAATCAGGTAGTTGGCTAGGAAAGCTTTCCTGGTCCAAATTCCTTCACCAGTGCTGAGTGTAACAGAAAAACAGCTGTGCTTCCTCCTGAGGCTGCTGTGACTTCGGATTTGTAGCCATCCTCCTGCCTCAGTCTCTCCAAGTACTGGGGTCACAGGCATGAGAAACTGCTGTTTTTGGCTTTTCTTTCTATGTGTGTGGGATGTGCATACAGGCCAGAGGTCAGTATCAGATGTTTCTTTGCTTGCTTTCCACCTTTTTTTTCTGAAAGAGGGCCTCATATTAAACCTGGAACTCAATGGTGTGTCTAGGCTCATGGGCCAACAAGCACTGGGATTCACCTGACTCACCTGTTTCATAAAAAATTCACTGTCACAATAACAGAACCAATCTACTCAGGGGGGAGGGTCCCCATGACCCAAATAGGCCCATGAGATGCCCCCTTCCAAATATAGCACTCTGGGGATGGAGTGTCCGTCCCCATGAACTTCAGGGACACAGTCAAGCCAGCACACACACCGTGGAACTTCTTGCCTTGGCACAAGTCTCCCCTGCCTGCTTGCACAGAAGCGCTGTGCTCCCTGTGAGAGGAAACTGGGAGAAGGAAAAAGCATTCAAGATGAAACAAAGGCCGATGTGGTGATGCACACCTTTAATCCCAGCACTGGGTCAAACTTCTGAGTTCAAGGAATGCCTGGTCTGCACAGTGAGTTCCAGGACAGCCAGAGCTACACGGAGAGACCGTCTTGAACACCAAAAAAAAAAAAGGATAAAAAAGGAAGTGAAACAGATATGCTGCACATGAAATGAGAGTGTCTGATACTCAGTTGTCTAAAAAGAAAAAACACACATGGTAGTTTTTCTTTATTTTCTCCCCCACCAACCAGAATTGTGGTGCAACTCTTTCCAAAGTTCACGATGCAATTTATCATCAGACTGACTTCTGCACATTCTGAAGAACTTGGGGGACTCCTGAAAGCAGATGAAGCAGCCACAGGGAAGATTGTACTCCCTAGGAGGCCGCTGAGGTGGCAAGTGTAGGCTCCTCGGAGCTGCTGCCTCCTGGGACTCTGCACGTGGTCCGAAGACCCTGCCCATGCAAATCTATGCAACGCATCCTAACCAAACTAAAACACGGGGACATGGGTGTGCGTGGTGCTCCAGCGTTTTGTGATATTTACAATAGAACAAAATGAAGCAGCCTGTATACAGTGGTCTCACAGAATCTAAACAAGGTTCATTCCAGGACCTCACAAAGTCTGAGGATGCTTGAATCCCTTAGTTAGGTTTTTATTGCTGTGAAGAGACGCCATGACTATGGCAACTTTTATAAAGGAAACATTTAAGTGTGGTGGCTCCCTTACAGTTGGGAGGTTCTGTTCATCATGGTGAAGAGCATGGCACTATGCAGGCAGGCGTGGTGCTGGAGAAATAGCCTCTTGCAGGCAACAGGAAGTCAACTGAGTGTCACACTGAGAGAAACTTGAGAAAAAGACTTCAAAGCCCGTTTCCAACAGAAGGTGTGGCCCAGATTAAAGGTGTGCCCTCCAGCCTCAAGGTCTGAATTAATGGCCTGTGTCATCCAGCCTCCTCCAACAAGACCACACCTCCTAATAGTGCCACACCCTATGATCTTACAGGGGCCAAATAAATTCAAACTACCACCATAGAGCAATTGTAGCATTCATATGGAATCTAGGGTCACCAACCCCACACAGTTTAAATCATCTCCAGGTTGTTTTTTTGCCCCCTCTATCAAGATATCTCTTTCATTACTCTCCCTCTCCATCCCTCCCCCAACTCGGCCATCCCAATCCCTCATGTTCCCGTCCCCCATCCCCTCCTCTCTCTCCCCCCTCTGCCCCGTTTACTCAGGATATCTCATTTATTTCCCCTTCCCAGGGCTATCCATGCATCCCTCTCTGGGATGCTTCTCTGGGGTGTGGATTGTAGCCTGGTTATCCTTTACGCGCCTGGTTTTTAACACGGTTGCCAGGGATTCAAACTCAGGCCTTTGTGTTTGCATCACAAGCACCCTTCCCAGCTGAGCCATGTCCCCAGGCACCTGCGTGTGGTTTTAATCATCTACAGAGCAATCATGATATTCTAGCCGTTCCTAGATTTGGGACCAGGAATGAAACCTATAACCAGAGAAGGAGCAAAGATGGTTCTGGAAGGAATCAAAAGGCCACAGTATATTCTCCAAGTGACTTTGAATTCATGTTTACAGCAAGGCCAGCCCAAGAGGTGGTTGTCTAACTCGCAACACTACATTGGTCTCGCTGACAAATTCCTTCTTGTGGTAGGTCATTCCCAGGGTCCGGCGTGGACTTCCCTACAGGCACGTTCCAGGGTCTCGGGCTGAAGGGAGTGAGTAATTGGAGCCTCTCTCCCGCAAACATTAGCCACAGGTCATCAAGCTGGCATGGGGCTGGTCTGGGTGCCTCCTGTAAGCTTTCCATGTTCCTCATTTTTCCAAACTCCAAATCAAGACGGCCGCGCTCTCTCAGCTTTCTCCGACATATGGGTTTTGGAAGTGTAACAAAAAGAAAGTCTGAGGAGACATTGTAAGTGGGGCCCAGCAAAAGCCAGAGGAAATGGAACGATGCGGCGTGTTCTGCTATTCAGCACGGCTGTGTTACCACAGCCAAATGTGGCTTTGGCGCTTACAGTGTTTAGCTCACACCCCTGGCCATGTTCCGTAGACCCACAGACCCGACTTGCTGGTAACAGCCGGCTCTCTCTCTCTCTCTCTCTCTCTCTCTCTCTCTCTCTCTCTTTTTTTTCTTCTCTTTTTTTTTTTTTTTTTTTTTTTTTTTTTTCTCTCTCTCTGTCTCTCTCTCTGTCTGTCTGTCTCTCTCTCTCTCTCTCTCTCAGTGAAGGGCGTTGTTCAAAGATAATGTGCCTGACTGTTCTTTCATTTGTTCTCTTGTTTGGGTTGGTTGGTTGAGTGGTTGGTTGGTTTTCAGAACACAGCTCCAGTACCCCAGAGAGTCACTCACCGAATAACAGAGGCTCCTGGTTGTCCCACCTCCACCTCCCAAATGCTGGGATTATGCGCAGGCAGCACCATACTGAACCCTGGCTGGATTTTGGTTTTGGTTTTGGTTATCTGTTTTTTAACTAACTCTCCTTCAATGGCTTTCAGATGTTTCCTCCTACCTGCAAGGTAAGTAACAATTTTAATTCCTCCTCGGTATATTAATAAGTTGTTTGACATATTATTGGGCTCCTGAAGAGATTTGCTTAACTGATCTCCCTACCTCACAACCACTCGGTACCCAACAATAGTAAGCTCCTATGTGGTGCTCATGCTATTCTGACACTGTGGTGGGTGTTTCCCTCTCTGACACAGCATTGCTTTAACACTTCATAGATGCAAAAGCTAAACAGCTCACCCGATGCCACACAGCTAATGGCACTGAGGCCATAACAGATCTACTGCGCTCTTCCTCGGCACTCAACCTCAGTAATATTTCATGATGTCTTGCCTGTGTTTATATTTTTATCCAACTCCTGCTTATAGCTTTTCCAAAGGAAAAAAAGAAAAAAATAGATCCATCCCAAATAATCATGAACACAGCTGAAGTGGGAGCCAACATCCTTGTGATTGACCGATGAAAGTGGATTAGATGTAATTCTGCTCTTCCCAGAGGATGGGTCATTCATATATAAGGAAATGACTTGGACACATTTGCTTTTCCAGGCCTCAGGGCCAACTCACTGCTGTAATTTAGGTCTGGAATGTTTCTTAACAGCCCGTGTGTCTCGAAAAGACAAAAAATAAGTTTCATTTATTCATTCGTTTGTTTGTTTGTTTGTTTATTGTATGAGTATGATCTAACACATGGTTAGAGGGAATCCCAATGGTCAGAGCAAAAATGAAAAGAAAAGGAACCATCTCAAGTCAACTGGTGATTAGGAAAGTGCAAAGTAAACTAGGAGAGTGGGGGTGGGTCTTGGAGGACCAACTGATGGTGAGTGATAGGAGGAGATGAATAAAGTCAAAACACATTGTAGATGTATGAAAGTCTCGAAGAATTAATAAAAATGTCATATTATTTTTAAAGTATAAAAGCATTTGACTTGTCACCTATGAGACTAGTAAAAATTTAATGTGAAATTATCAAGAATTGGAAAGAGATAAGCATGGTGGGCCACACTAGCTATTCCAAGTACCTGGAAAGCTGAGGTAAGAGGATTAAGTGTTTGAATCCAACCTGGGCTACACAGAAAGTCCCAGGTCAGCCTGAGCTATAGAGTGAAACTGTGTCTCAAATAAAAGTGGGAGTAGCTATTTCCTCTGAATTGAAATATCCAGAGGAGGAGGCTTCCAAGACTCAGGAAATAAAGGAGACATACAAGGCTCAGGAAGTTCATGAAAGTTAAGATTCACACTTCAGAGAGAGAGAGAGAGAGAGAGAGAGAGAGAGAGAGAGAGAGAGAGAGAGAGAAATAGTAACAAATTCTAGAGAAAAGGAACACTCCCATGACAGTGAGTCATCAGCCATGCCAGGATGGATTTTTTTTTCATGGATAACAACTGTGTTTGAATCATCCTTTGTTAGCTGGTCCCTGTTTGGTTCCCAGTTGTGTTGTTGAGGTCACCTCTTACCCGTACTGTTGTGAGTGACCACAGTAAAGTCATGGTTCACTGAGCTAGACTGGGGTTTAGAAACCCTCCATGGTTGGTCCTCAGAGCTCCACCTTAGGGTAAACAGATGTGTGTTCATGTCTTCTCAAGGAAAGTCACACCAATGCGCAGAAAGGAGACTTGGGATCACTCAACCATAAGTATGTCTTTTTCACACCCATTCCCTCAAGGCTCAGGGATAGATGTGGAAGAGGAAGCAGAAAGACTGTAAGAGCCAGAGGTGGTGGTCGACTCCAAGGAAACAGCGTTTTCCAGACACAATAGGACTGATGCATGAATTCACAGAGACTGAGCAGCATGAGCAAGGCCTGCACAGGTTAAACCAGATGGGGCCCCAGCCTGAGAAGGGGAAGTGAACACAAAATTCCTCCCCTAAACAAGAAGCTATTTGCAATCGATGCCTCCTAGGGAAAGTAAATCAGTTTTCTCCAATGGAGTATTATCAAGCAGGCCTCAGGCACAGGAATAGTTGGTCAACATGGAACTCCATGTTTTTTGTTTGATTGTTTTTTGGTTGGTTGGTTGGTTGGTTGGTTGGTTGGTTGGTTGGTTTGGTGTGTGTGCCTGCGTGCGTGCGTGCGTGCGCGCGTGCGTGCGTGTGTGTGTGTGTGTGTGTGTGTGTGTGTGTGTGTGTGTTTTAAGAGTGAGAAAGAACATGAAGTTGCGGGAGGGGCATAGTGGAAAGGGGTAAAAATAAGGTCAAAATCTACTGTACAGAATTTAAAATAAATAAATAAATAAAACAAGCACTTCAGTCCAATTGGCAACTAAACAGGGACCAGCTAACAAAATCAAAGGTGCTTTATGGAGAAACGGTCGTGGGGTGAGAAAGCATGTAACTACGGCTGATCCTCATGAGGGTGGAGTATTCACAAGGGCAGTCCCAATGTGGCTACCTGTCCCTATGTGGTGTGCACAGTGGGGTGTCTGCACGTTCCTTCCAGTGGGTGTAAAAGGCCAAGCCATCCAGGACTGAACCATCCTTGGGAGCCCCAGGTGACCTCTTTCCTGTAGTTGATATGAGTGGCATGCATATGGGGTAAATGGGATCTACCACACGAGCATAGAGGTGCCCCTAAAAGTGATGATGGCAGCCCTTGAAAGTAGCACATGGGGGCATGGTCATCACCAGGTTGTGACGTCGGTTGCATACCTCTGACAGTGGGTGATAGGACAAGATGCTGAGCCTTATCTGTCCATCCACGAAGAACTTGCCCATGTAAGGTAAAAATTACAGTGAGGAAAGGACATGCAGATGCTAACTTCTGCACCAGCTTCTGATATACTGAGGGAAGGACATGCAGATGCTAACCTCTGCACCAGCTTCTGATATGCTGAGGGAAGGACATGCAGATGCTGACCTCTGCACCTGGTCTGCTGAGAGAAGGACATGCAGATGCTAACTTCTGCACCAGCTTCTGGTCTGCTGAGAGAAGGACATGCAGATGTTAACCTCTGCACCAGCTTCTGATATACTGAGGGAAGGACATGCAGATGCTGACCTCTGCACACTCTGGTCTGCTGAGGGAAGGACATGCAGATGCTTAACCTCTGCATCTGGTCTGCTGAGGGAAGGACATGCAGATGCTGACCTCTGCACCAGCTTCTGGTTTTCTGGGAAAATAGAAAAGGGGGATGGGTATTGATGTTTCTCTTAGCTGACAAGATATAAGGGAAAGAAAATTTAAGCCAGATGTGGTGGTAATCAATTGTACTGAAATGTGATTTTGATTGTATTCAATAAATAAAGTTGCCGGGGTCAGAGCTATTAGAGCATAGACAGAGGTGGCGGGTGGCACACGCTTTAATCCATAGATCTCTGTGTGTTCAGGATACAGCCAGCATTGGAGACATATGCTAAGACTAGGGGCTGTACATTCAGACAATGACGAGGCAGTCACGTGTTTGGTTACAACAATGAAAGCAGAACAACATACTATAAAAAAACGAACAGACAGGATATAGCTCTCTTTCGGGAAGCTGGGACACGCAGGGAAGGTGAGATTTTAGCTCTGAGCTCTGACCTTCGCTTTCTTTTTACATTGGTTCTGTGTTTTTATTTAATAAGACTGTTGATTACATCAACCAGATCTGTGCTAAAGAGCCCTTGTGGGATCTCCAAAAGTGGAACTGAAGGGACAAGTTAGAAAGAGAGGAGGAGGAGGAAGAGGAGGTGGCAGAGCAAGGTAGAAATTATAGACAATAGCCCTCAGGTCTGACCTTTAATATAGAGGAGGGTGAAATATATGATTCAGTGCCCAAGTGGATGCCTTAATAATAGTCCAGTACAAGAATCTATTAAATTCAAGAGATATGTTGTATCTAAATCGCTTGAAATTGGGGAAAATTTAAACAAGCAAGGAAAGCCGCTCACAGGGTGGCTCCTGGGGCTACAGAATACAGGGCGATGGGATCTGAGTGACATGGAACTAGAACACTGGGCGGTAAAACTTCCTGCTTCTCTCTAATACAAAGGTTGCATAACATGGAGGAAAATCAGTTCTCGGTGGGCTGGCTCACACAGTTGTTAGGGAACTCGGTTACGGTCCCATGAATGGCAGGAACTGAAGACAGTAGAAGATAGAGAGGCATCACTGAGAGAACTGGACATGAGCAAGGTGGTAATTGATGCCCAGCTCACTGGGCCAGATAGCACTGGATAGGACTGCATAGAACCGGATAGGAGAGCTAAGAGTGTGGTTGATTGCCCAGGGACCTAGGGACTTGTATGAGGCTTTAATGGCTCTGCTGAGGCCCACACTATGATCTTTGTGAGGCAGGAAAGCCTCTAGCAGTCCTAAATATTTAGACTAGTGTGTAAATCGAGTGTGTAAAGCGGCCAAGAGGGCATGAGAGAAAGACAAAGCAGGCACGGGGTGTGTTTGGGTCAGTCAAAGGCAAATGGGCCAGGATTTGTGTCAAATGGAACTCCTAAGGAAAAAAGTAATAGAAAGCCGAACGCCGAGCTACTCGGCTTCTAGAAGGCTTCACGGCCCACAGAAATGCTAAGTCAGTGCAGGTAAAAAGTTGTCCTAGGGAATGAGCAGTTAGCATTTCAGAGTGTGAGTCTACATTTCTCTCCTTCAGGAAACTGAAGGTGATCCGCCCAGCTGGAGGCCTTTCAGCAGCTGGGTACAGATTAGTGGAAAAGTAAGGCCCACGGTGCTGGCTTGGAGCCTGTCAGAACCAAGGCCCAGCTCCAGCAGAAAAGCATGGCAGGCTACAACATAGACCTCAGGCCTGAGCTAGGCTGAGCAGTGCAAGTCAGCCCCACAAAGACCGTCAGGGGTGGTAGATGCACCACATCCCTGTAGCAGGACCTGGATGAGGTCAAGAGCTCATAGGAAATGACTGTGGGTTATGGAGATCTAGATAGGGTACTATTATAGACAGAAGTTTTCCTGTGTCCTGCCCAACCCCGTGGTCCCGCAGCCACTTATAAAACAATCATTCGGCGGCTTAATATTAATTACAAACTATATGGCCTATGGCTCCAGCTGATATTAGCTAGCTCTTTCAACTTAATTCAACCCATTCCTATTTATCTATGTATCGCCACGTGTCCTGTGGCTTCACCAGTGTTGCATTACATCTTGCTTCCCTGGGTGGCTCTCAGCATCTCCTCTGACTCTGCCCTTCTCTCTCTGCTTGGATTTCCCACCTGCCTCTAAGCTGCCTTGCCATAGGCCAAAGCAGCTTATTTATTAGCCAATGGGAGCAACACATATTCACAGCGTACAGAAAGACATCCCACAGCATACTGTTGCTGCTCATTTGGAAAAGCAATTGATACAGACGCAGCAATGGTTTGGCGCTGTACTGGACCTTGCTAACACTGCTTTCCTAGTATATACCCTAGCTGTCCAACACTGATCGACACTTGCTTGGAGCTGAACCTGGTTGGACCTCCAGAGACCCTGCCAGCCCTCTGCGTAAGGGTTTCCTTACGTATAAGTGTCTCACAGACATCAAGAAGAGCAGTTAAAAGGCAGCAGCTAAGGAGTTTAAATGAAGACACCCTGCACAAGTGGGAAACAGCGCTTCCACGTGTTGATGATGAAAGCTGTCGGACGAAAATCACAAGAGGTGGGCCGTCCGCCTTTCTCTGGAGTCTTGGCCCACAGATCGTGAAAGCAATCGACACTGCCTTTGGCTGCATGCAAGAACTAGGTGGGGAGTCCCTGTTGCTGAAGACACCACAGGCTGTGGCTGTCGAAGTCAGGTCCCTCCTTCTGGCTAGATTGCCATGGTGCCAGAAGGTGCCATGGGAGTGACTGGGAGATCACCTGTCACCAACAATCCTGCTCGGCTACAAACTCTAAAGGCTAAGGGAGGTGCGCCCGCCGGCGCAGTAGTGGCAGCTGTAGATATGTGAATTGTGATGGGGATGACCAACTGATTTCTGGTTGAATTTTTAACAACCACTTCACAGGAGAAAACGCATGTCTGGCACTATAAGCAAAAGCAAAAGCCTATGGCTGGAGGGTCGTGGGCCCCGTGGGGCGGCCACTGATATGGTTTTGTTCAATGGATGACTTGCCTGTCTGATTGTCTTCTCAATATGTGTGTTTGTAACTCTGGATTTCTTCCGCTGCCAGTCCGTCAAGGAGAAAGACTTCTCTTTGCGACGGTTGGTGTACTTTGGAGACTCCCAACTGTTCTAGATCTTGAGGCTATAGATGACTGTTGCTATAATATAGTGACTCGATGCTCAGCCATAGATGGAAGGAAATAATCAGGTAACTACAGAGCCCCCTCAAGGATTGGGGAACGTTGTGGAAGAAGGAGCCAAAGGAATCAAAGAATGGAGGGAGGGGTGGAGTGCCGTGTACCTATTTCCTCCCGGAGAGAGGAGCGGGGCTCCTTAGGCTCAGGAAATAGATAAAAAAAGCGCAAGGCCCAAGAAGTAAATGGAAGTTACAAGGCCAGGAGCTCCCAGAAGTCATAAGATCAACAAGATTCCTCCCCAGGGTTATATAATAGTAATAATGTCTAGGGAGAATAGACTGTTATCAGCTGTGCATCGAAAAGGAAGAAGTTTTTATAAACCCAGGAGTAAAGTTTTATAAATCATCCTCCATGCTGGGGTGGTGCAGCTGCCTTTGAGCCATCCATGTCCCTGTCAGTAACCCCTCATTCATCCTCTTGTAAGTAACCCCAATAAAGTGACAGGTTCACTAAACTAGTCTTAGGTGAAATCGTTCCTGTGGTCTGTTATCAATACCCTATCTAGAGTGAATGGACATCTGTCAGTGTCGCCCCAGAGAAGATCAATCCATGTTGGAGTGGAGGGGAAAGATGTTGAGAAATAAGAATCTCCTACAATTCTTGGCAAATTTTGAAGAACGACGTTCAAGGTCAAGCTGGCACCAACTAGCACAGTGAAAACAGCTTCTCTCACAACTCAGCCATTCGATTTCGGAGCCGAGGGAACACCGTTGGGCCCAAGCTTCCAAACAGAAATAGAAGTAATGATGTCCAGAGAGTTTGTCCATCTAGGCTGTCTTCAAAGCTCCAAATCACAGGATGCATCTTCTCAGCCTTCTGAGAAAGGAGCCATGGCCGCAGGGGGCTAAACAGGAGCAAATGGAAATGAAACTGCCTTCTTGTTCTGACCCCTGCCACTGCTCTCCTGCGCTCTCTCCAGACTCACAGCACGGGCCCATGTTCCTGCCACCCTCTGCCCGCCACGAGCACACTGCTTCCACTCCACCTTTGTGGTAGCGGCCATCATGATGTCCCTCTCTGTCACTCAGTAAGGAACACACTGAGCCTAACACAAGATGTTCATCACAAGCCGGAGCTAAAAGTCTAATTGGATAAAAAAAATATACAGGAGATAGTTTCGTCCTGGCCAGCAGAACTAAACAGCCTTCCCCACAAGAAAGTAAACAACCAGATGTCCTGTTTGTTGAAGGCATCAAAAGACACATCGGTCATCGTGTGGCATCAAGCACACAGGCCTCGTAGGGGGCTGTGTCACTGACCTATCTCGTCCCAGTGAAAAGTGACTTTGTTCCCTACGAGGCTGGGCCAGTGCTGTGACTTGATGCGTGAGTTAAACAGAGCAGAGCCGATGGCCCTGCAGAGAGAGAGAGCTTACAGCTCTGACCTCACCCACACTGTGCCATGGCCCAGAGCCACCCAGCCCAGGCAGCACTCTGTGACAAAGAGAAAGACCTCCATGAACTCATCATGCTATGATTTACAACACAGAATTACAGCCATCCAGTTGCACCTATCACCTTAGCAAGATGCTTAATGTGTTTTTGTTGTGGGGGGGGGGGTTGGCAGTGAACTAATTTTCTAGCAACAGAAGTTGATGGATAAACATGTAAATGTGAGTCACAGGAAAGGCGCAAAGCTACACAGAGAAACTCTGTCTCGAAAAACCAAAAAAAAAAAAAAAAAAAAAAACATGTAAATGTGTTCATAATTAATTCATTTCCATAGGCAAAGTCAATGCTTATGGCAAAAAATAAATGAACAGGATCTGGGTATGTTAATGCACACTTGCAGTCCCAGCAGTTGTTGAGGTGGAGGCAGGAAGATCAGGAGTTCAAGGTCACCCTTCGCAAAATAGAGAATGCAGGAGTGGCCTTGGTGACAAGAGTGGCCTGGGTGACAAGAGTGGCCTGGGTGACAAGAGCATATCTCAAAGTGGGCGTGGTGGGCCAGAGATGGAGGGAAGTAAAAAGAAAGGGAAGAAAGAGGAAGGAGGTAGGAGAGAAGGGATAGAGGGAGAAAAAACAAACTGTAAAGTTTTCTGCTTTTCATTGTGGTTTAGTTTGGTTTGGTGGTGGTGGTGGCGGCGGCGGCAGTTACATTGAGGGTCTCACTATATTGCTCAGGTGGTCCCAGGGCCATTCCAGTCCTGCCTCAGCCTTCAACCTAACTTGGACCTCAGGTGCACGGCACTAGGTCCCACTGGGTCCCATTTTTCTGCAGTTCTTTTTCTGTCTTCAGTTTTGCTGTGAGGTTTCCAGAATTAAATGGCTCCAGAAGACAGACAAAAGGCTTTCAACTCAGGGTGACGCAGCTGATTCCCAGTAAGGAGAGCATCCCCACGTGTCAGCATCAGCCTCCAGAGCATCTGCGCAGTCCACAACATAGGCCGGCTGCCTCGTCCATTCTGAAGGAGACTTGTTTTGCCCACAGTGTGAGATATCCGTCAGTGGCATGAAGAGGTTTGCAAAACTCAGTCGATTCACAAAGCAGCCAAGTGTGGAGACGGGCAGCCCAGTCTCAAGTTGGCTTTGTCAAGGATGAGGTTCAAGGATATCATGGGATGCAGGGGAGCAAGTGCAAGTGGATGACCAGAGATCTAATCGCTGTTGTCTTCACGGCTCTTCTCAGGATGGGAGTTCAGAAAACAATCTGAGGTGGAAGTCTGTGGCCTCCTGACATCAAAAGGTCCAAGTGAAAAGTCCGTGATGACTTCAGTAGAGATTACCTTCAAATCCCTGAGAAGCAGCCCTGGCACCTGTTATCATCAAGCCACACAGCAGAGGTGTTATCTCCAGGAAGGCTAGCTGCTCAGCTGGGGAACCTCAGACGTGCTTATTTTCACAGTTATGAGCAAGGGCACCCACACAGCTCATCCAGGATGGCTCTCGCTTGTGCACAGTACTTCCTGCACCGGGAGAGCTGAACCTCTGCTCTCCAGCAACGGAAGGGCTCTGATGCCCCTACGACACATTTCTGATTGACTGCAGCGCTCTCTGTGAGTTAGATCCCCGCTGGTGCCAGCCTGCCCTTAATTCAACACTTCACGGTAGGTCACACCTTCCCACAAACTGTGGGTGTCGCCCAGAGGTCATGGGTAGAGAATATGAAACCAAACTTCCCACTCAGGTTTTTATCCTGTAATTGAACTATAATACAGTCCTGTTCTTTTTTTTTTTTTTTTTTTTTTTTTTTTTCTTTTTTTTTTTTTTTTTTCTTTTTTTTTTTTTTTTTTTTTTTTTTTTTAACAATACAATTCAGTTCTACATATCAGACACGGATTCCCTTGTTCTCCCCACTCCCGCCCCCTTCCCCTTCCCCCTAGTTCACCCCCTATTCCCACCTACAGTTCTGTTCTTTATTGAAGTCAGGATTAAGTTTTGTTTTTGTTTTTTGTTTTTGTTTTGCTTTCTTTTTCCGGAGCTGAGGACCAAACCCAGGGCCTTGTGCTTGCTAGGCAAGCACTCTACCACTGAGCTAAATCCTCAACCCCCAGGATTAAGTTTTAAAAGTATAACTTAACGTTGCTAAGGAAGAGCTGACAGTTTACTTGTAAACCACCCTGTCCAACAGAACTAGAAGACAAAATAGGAAATTGAACCGAAGTCCCAAGTCTCTTCCTTCTAAAGATCATCTAGATACTGCAGATCCTGTATATGCCTTCAAGATGTGAATTCCTGTCTGTTCACAATCTAATTTTGAAGCCAAAGTTTATCATAAATGTTCACAGATGTTAGAGTACAAAAACTCAAATTTACGACAGATGCATTCCTGGTGGCTGTGAATTCATACTGTATTTTTTTTTTTTTTGAAGAATTCACAAAACACTCCAGTCAATGTTTGTATAAAACCAAGTGAAAAAGTAACTGCCATTTTAGCTGAAGTTGGCCTTGCAACAATAATGAAAGACTAAAACCACATCATTAACCTGTTTATCACAATCTAAATAATCACCAGCAAATTTCAGATTAACTAGTCATTGAATACTCCAGAATATAACAATCTGGTAAACAACATCTCCAAACAAAATACTAAGGTCCTTGGCATTTTCCCAAGACATGCACTCACGAATCCCTGAATTTATTTACTAGGTTCACAGAAACTTTCCTCTCAGAAGTTCCAAATAAATATTGAAAGTCCCACGAAGACCCAGGGGCTGATGCTCCTGCCTGATTCTCCTTGAAACCCTCTAAGAGAGATTATCTTTCCATCAAAATATAAAGCCAGCTAAGCTAAACAATTTTAATTAAATTCTCTATCTTCCTCCGCCTCCTCTCTCTCCCCCTCCCTCTTTCTCTCATACACACAAACACACACACACACACACACACACACACACATAAATACCTTGTAAAATTACATACATAAAGAAAAATACCAAAAGTATCAAAATAATTATTTAGGTCTGAATAAACAAGCAATATATAATATTTAATAAATGAAAATATATATATAATATTTAGCATAATGTTTTTATTTTATGTGTGTACTAGAATATTATTTTAAGATATGTTACTTTTGTTTATGTTGCATTTATTTAACTCTGTGGAGCTGTGTTACTGTATCTGTCTAAAATACCTGCCGGTCTAATAAAGAACTCAAAAATAGCAAGGCAGGAGAAAGGATAGGTGGGGCTGGCAGGCAGAGAGAATATATAGAAGGAGAAATCCTCTCACTCTGGAGTGAGAGGATCAAAGAGCTAGCAGCCAGAGACCGAGAGGACTCCAGGAGCCAACCACCCAGCTGCACAGCCAGCCACGGAGAAGAAGCAAAGAAAGGTATACAGGAACAGAAATGGAAAAAGGCAAAAGATAGATGGGATAATTTTAAGTTAAGAAAAGCTAGCAAGAAACTAAGCCAAGCTAAGGCCGGGCATTCATAATTAAAGAATAAGCCTCTGTGTGTCATTTATTTGGGAGCTGGGTGGTGGGCCCCCCTAAAAAGTAAAAGAGTTTTTTTAAAAAAAAAAAACAAATAAATAAATAAAATAAATAAATAAATAAAACCCAACAACAATTTGGTGTACCAACTTGGAGTTCAAATATCCATCTAGAGCCTGAGAAAGCTGAACAACATTTTGAAAGCGTATATGGCTCCTTTAAGAATTTCAGCCAGGGGCTGGAGAGGTGGCTCAGCGGTTAAGAACACTGGTTGTTCTCCCAGAGGTCCTGAGTTCAATTCCCAGCAACCACATGGTGGCTCACAACCATCTGTAATGAAATCTGGCGCCCTCTTCTGACCTGCAGGCATACATGTAGGCAGAATACTGTATACATAATAAAATAAATAGTTTAAAAAAAAAAAGAATTTCAGCCAGATAGTTTCTGTAGGTCAGTGAGCCATTGACATTAAGTAAAAACAAAAAACTAAGTAAAACAGTCATTGGCATTCTAGAGCTTCGGGAAGGTTGAATGTGGTTTTCAGTCACGAACCTCTGACCAGGGCGGTGGGTTTTAGGCTTGGTTTTCATGGCCTGAGAAGCAGGCGGAGCCAGCTGAGAGCCACTCAGAGAATCCAGGTGTACCTGTCAGTCTAAGGTTTGCTCACAGGGTCAAAAAAGACTAGAGATAGGCAGTAAAAGAGATCCAGATTGGAAAAATACCTCTAAACAGGTTACTATGTGTTTAACAATGTGTGTAAGCTTAAGAAAAGGAAAAGGGTATAGTCATAGAAAAAAAATGAATAGTTTATAAAATAAAGTCTTTAAAGAGAGAGCAAAAGAGGGCTGGAGAGATGGCTCAGAGGTTAAGAGCACTGGCTGCTCTTCCAAAGGACCTGGGTTCTATTCCCAGCACCCACACGGCAGCTCACAACTGTTTGTAACTTCAGTTCCAGGGGAATCCGACACTTTTTCACAGACATACTTGCAGGCAAATCACCAAAAAACATATAAAATAAAAATAATTTATTTTTTTTAAAAAGTTGACAGAGTGTCACGAATTATTTGACTTACATCCGCACAATGCGTTTTTCTTTTTGAGACCCTACTCCTCCGAAATCTTCTCTGACTTTACAACAGACAGACAGAATAGTTCAGAAAACTGCTAACGTCTTGGTCATAGCCTCAGGGCCCACATCCCATTGTCAAAAACACAGTGTTCCAGCACATTCTCTAAATAGTTGGGCCCAGTGACACAATTGCCTATGGTCCTCTGAACAGAGGTTCCACGACGTCCAGCTCAGCAGCTCGGTCCCACCTCACCCCTTCACCGTGTTTCACCAAGAGACTACAAACTGAAGCCTCTGAGCCTATTACCAAGATTAATCTTACTCCTTTAAGCCGATTTACCTAGATATATTGTCACCAAAGAGAAAAAGGAAGCAGATGCTAGTGACCATGAGAAAGCTGTCATCAGGGTATGGAGGAGGACTCACCAATGACATATTAAGACAAACACCTACAACATCCAGTATGATTACATATAATTTCACTATGGATAATGGTCAGTAACTCCCCCAGCTTTCTGTTCACAATATTTATGAAAATGTAGAAATAATAATCTCAAGGTAGCTGAGCAGTTAAAGGTTCTTACTGCCTAGCCCAAAGTCCTGAGTTCGATCCTTGGGATGAACGGGGTGAAAGGGTAGATAAACTGACTCCCAGAAGTTATCTTCTAGTCTTCAGGCATGCACACACGCAATGTGTACAAAATAACATATTTAAGCATAATAAGAGATGCCGGGCGGTGGTGGTGCACATCTTTAATCCCAGCACTTGGGAGGCAGAGGCAGGTGGATCTCTGTGAGTTCGAGGCCAGCCTGGGCTACAATATGAGTTCTAGGACTATTACACAGAGAAACCCTGTCTTGAAAAAAAAAAAAGACAAAAACAAACAAACAAACAAACAAACAAAAAAGGATAGTAAGAGACATTTTAAACACAATGGATACTTCTGCTATGGGTCTCTTTGCTATACAAAGGGTATGTGGTAACTCTGTAGGGAAATGTTCTTGCTTGCTAAAATACATAACGTGTTTGGTAGCTGTGAGACATCACTTCAGCAACTTAGTCCCAAATGACTATGGGAAAAGCAAGGTCCTTATACTGTAATTGTAGCTTTATGGAAATCTAAGAGTGTTTCAAAGTTTAATCTAATAAATTTTAAAAAGTAAAAGATGATCAGTGTTCGGTAGGAGAAAAACAAAACAAAACCTAAAACATCTCAGGTAATGTGCCTTTTAGCAGGGCCTCTTCCAACAACACTGGGAACACACTGGGTTTCTATATAAATCCTAAACCAAGACTCTAGCACAAAAATGTAGAAAGCCTGCCCCCTACTGGTCATGTCACGAATATATTTAGGTCAAAGTGGGGAGGGGCGAATTAGGATTTCCCCAGGTAAGGAGTGGATGCATAGCTTCTCAGCTGGGTGTGGCACACTCCTGTAATCCCAATCCTTGGAAGCCAGAGACAGGAGGATCTGGAGTTCAAAGCCTGCCTGGACTATATGAGACCCTGTCTAAAGAAAAGGATTGAAGTTTCTTACAGACACTAATCTACACAAGTTGTTGTAGAACAAGAGAAGCAGGGGCGCGCTCAGAAGTCAACTCTGAGACTCCTGGCAGAGAGCAGAGGGCTCTTAGATATTCTGATTAGCCCTGGGGCATACTCCTCAGTGGCAAGTTCAAGCAAAGGGATGCATAAAGAAGACGAGACAGTAAAACAGCTTTCCATTCCTCAGCCTAACTCCAGCAGAAGATGAACTCGGCTCCAAACCCCTGGAGAAAATTAACTCTCTAGAAAAGAAATGAAACACTGTATCCCCTGCCACTGAGCAGGTGAGGCTCTGTGCCAGGGTGGAGTCAACAAGCCTGACTACCTGAGTTCAATCCCCAGGACTGACATGGTAGACAGAGAAGATCAAGGTGTCCTCTAACACACGAAAGAAAGAAAGAAAGAAAGAAAGAAAGAAAGAAAGAAAGAAAGAAAGAAAGAAAGAAAGAAAGAAAGAAAGAAAGAAAGAAAGAAAGAAAGAAAGAAAAGAAAGAAAGAAAGAAAGAAAAGGAAGGTGGGAGGAAGGGAGGGAGGGAGGAAGGAGATGAAGATAGTTTAAATGCTGTGGAACAGGAGAGGGAGAGAGAGAAATCTAGAAAGGCTTTACACTGCATGATTCCAACCACATGACGTTCTATTAAAGACACGACCGTGGAGACAATAAAAATAACAAACAAGATAACAGGTTGCAGGGTTGGGGGAGAGGAGGTGTAAGAGCCAGAGCACAGCGTTTTCAGGGCAGAGAAACGATTCCGAATGACGTGGGAAGACGGACGCCAGGCACTGTGTGTTTGGACACACCACTGCGTGTGTGCAGCTTCAAGAGCGAAGCAGTGTGAGCCACGGCCTCGAAACGACTTAAGGATCAACACAGCAGATGTGTTCACAGCAGCCATAGTGTCACTGGGGCGGGGAAGGGGACAGTGGCTGAGAAGGGAAGGGAGCACTCCAGGGATTCTCTGTGACTTCTGCTCGGGAGGCAGAGGCAGGCAGATCTCAGTGAGTTTGAGGCCAGCCTGGTCTACAAAGCAAGTTCCAGGACAGCCAGGACTGTTGCACAGAGAAACCTGCCCCCCCCCAAAAAAAACCATATATATTATATAATAATAATATAAATAAATATATATATATATAAAATCAAAATCCCCAACTATATTTCACTATTAACCATAGTGATGACTGAACCTAGCCAAACTCAAGAGAAGAACGGAGACTTGGCCGTGTATTCACTCACATCTCCAGCATGCAAAGCGGTACAGACCCGTGTGTTTGCAGTGAAAGTTCAACTTTTGAAAGAAAAAAGAGCTACTCACAAGTATTCAGTCAAACAGTATAGATGTATTGATTTCATGTATATCCTGCTTCTGTAAGCAGACAATATTCTAGTCAAAAGGAAAAAAAAACTAGAAAAACAAGCAAAGTCTGTACTCAGATTAAGTGTCAGGGAATCATCATGTTCAAATTCTCTAAGAATAAACATTCTTTAGAGGGGGGTGCATGTGATTAGATCCATGAGGTAGTTTGAGATGGACATTTTCATACTGAAGATCTTCACTGCTGGAAAATTCCTTTGCTGTATTTCTTGTATGCACAGGAGACTGAAATACTGCCCCAAAGAAGGTTATATGCGACCTTGTAGTACAAAAGACTAAATTATAGCCCCCACCCTGAATTCACATTGAATTCCAGGGGTTTTCAATTGAACCCAAGCTCCAGCAGGGCTGGATCTGGAGAGGGAGAAGGTCTTTAGGAGCAATGGAGGTTAAAGGGGGTCGTAAGGGCCTAAGAACCGAGCCCCAGTGACCTCACACAAGGAGGAAGAGGGCTGAAGCAGTTAACAGTGCTTGCTGCTCTTGCAGAGGACCTGGGTTCAGTTCCCAGCACCCACATAATGTCCCACAGACATCTGTAACTCCAGTTCTAGGGGACCTGATGCCCTCTTCTGGTGTCTGAGGGCACCTGGCCCAAATACATACATGCAGGCAAAGCACCCATACACATAAAATAATAATATTTTTAAAAAGAAATCTTTCTCCCTTTCATTTGCCTCCCCTCCCTTTGCCTCCCCTTTCTCCTCCCCTTCCTCTCTTTTCCCCTCCCCTTTCCTTTCCCTTCCTCTCCCCTCTCCTCTCCTCTCCTCTCTCCTCCCATCTCTTCTCCTCTCCTCTCCCCTCTCTTCTCCTCTCTTCCTCTCCCCTCCCCTCTCTTCTCCTCCTCACACTCTCCTTCCTTCCCCACCCCATCTGAGGACACAAAGGTGGCTGACTGGCTACAAGCCAGGAAGACAGCCCTCAGCAGACTCTCAATCAGCCAGCACTTTGGTCTTAGCCCCCAGCTTCCAAACAGTGAGCAAAGAAATGTCTGACAGCTCAGCCCCTCGGCCTCTATGGCACTGCTCTGTGGCAGTCTAAACTAACTAGGTCATTGTGTCGACTTCCTGTTGGGAAACAGCCAGTGAAGACATATGAAGAAGCCACCATGAAACTGATTGTTTTGTATGCTGAGCTAAAAAGATAATTTTTTTAAAAAGACTGGTAAATACAGATTAAATTAAACAAATAACAGAGCTGTGTTCCATTCCTAGTTCATCCAAATTAGTTGACCCCAGAAAAATAATAGTATCATTTATACAATAATTGCAAAAAGAAGAGAAAAAAGAAAACATTCCATGAAGACAAACACAGTTGTGAGCTGCATGGCTCTGTGTCCCTGTTTCACAACCCAGATGACATTAACCAGGATGCCTTATTTGATATGCATGCACTTCAGCAGGATCATGAGCCCTGAGACCAGCAGGGACCATCAAGAAGTTCTAGTCTGGGGATTTCTGGTGCATTGTGAAGACCTCTCAGGGCTTGCCACAGGGAAGGCTGAACTCTTTACTGAGCACCAACTGTGTGCTAGAAAGGTGTTTGGAGACTTGGCCATGAAGGATGCGAAGAGTGCAACACCTCTGCCTTCTTAAAGTTTGTGTTCTACCTGAAAAAAAGATCAAAAAAAAAAAAAAAAAAAAAAAAAAAAAAAAAAAAAAGCATGAAACAGCAAATAGAATAAAAAAAACCAGTAGGTAACAAAAGAAAACAGTCATGGTAGTACTACATAAGTATTCTAGATATAAAATAAAGAACAATCAGACCACAGCCATAGAACCATAGAGGCTAATATATATATAGCATGAGGTCCAGACGACTGTGCTTATAATAAATTTCAGTTTTACTCAATATTGACCAAATGAATGGAAACACATGAACTATGAACTAAAGGCTGAGGGCTCCCAGCTGATCAGGTCTGAATAGTAGACAGTTGATTGCTTATCTGTTTGGAGGCAATAGCAGTGGACCAGTTTGTCATTGCATAGTTGTTTTGAAACCTGAGCTTATGCAGGGACACTGGCTCAGTCTGAGGAACTGACCTGCCTGACTGAGTCACCAAGATCGCATCCCAGAGTGGAAAATTAAAAAAAATAAACCTGGAATGTAAACTGAATTAAAAAAAAAAAAAAAAAAAAAAAAAAAAAAAAAAAAAAAAGCTGCGTTCAATAAGAAAAAAAAAAAAAAGAATAAATAACCAAGATAATTACACTACTCCCCGAAAGAAAGAAACGGGCTAAGAAGGGAGTGGAGTTCCAGGGTCACTGGAAAGACTAGTGACTTGGCGTTCAAAGACCCAAGGGTGCAAAGACATGACAGTGGCCTGGCGAATGCAGAGGCTGAGGCACTGGGAGCATCGGGAGCTAGCAGAGTGCCATGGAGGAGATCAAAAGCAGAGGAGAGCCAGGCCTTGCAAGGCGGAGGGCGAGGACTGTGGTCTAATCGCAAAGAACGGCACTGCAGAGTTCTCAGCAGGAGAATCTGAGTTCCGGGCTGATTCCGAATAAAGGAAGCAGGGTTGGAAACTGAAGACCACTGAGGAGGTTTTGCAGAAATCAGGGGAGGGAGGAAGGAGTGAGAAAAGTATATTTAAGAGGGAGAAATGACCAGACGACAATAAATTGGATAAACAGAATAAAGAATTTAAGAATAACAGAGGCTGAGAAGACAGTAGTCCACAAATTGCTTGCTGGGCAAGCATGAGAACCTGAGTCTGGATCCACATGAAACTCCAGGCATGTGGCTGAATGACTGCATCTCCAGGGTGTGGGGTAGAGACAGGCAGATCCCTGGAGCTCAATGGCCAGCCGGTATAGCCAAATGGATGAGCTCCAGATTCACTGAGAGACTGTGTCTCAAGAAAATAAGGTAGAGAGCTGCTAGAAAAAAAAACGAGTCACAGCCAGACAAAAAAACACAGAACTTATATGCTACAAACTGTATGCTTGCATTCTTGCTACTGTTCTTCACTTATTATCTTTCTATCTATATGTTTTTATTTCCTGTTTATGCCTGAGCAGTCTTTTTTTTTTTTTTTTTTTTTGTCCTATCTTCCTGCCTAGCCACAGCGATCAGTTTTATTATTAACCATCAGAACACTTGACATACAGACCATCCCCAGCACAGCCAAGTGCAGACCATCTCAACACCTGCACTCAGGCCATGTCCTAATCATCCTCTATACGACATGCTGTAACACAAAAACCCAAGGCCCCACAGACATACAGATCATCCCACAGCACCTGCCCTCCACACAGGCAAGCATGCACACACCCACAGACACATACACACACAGGGGAAGGAGATTAACTTCACTTGTGCATTTAAGCAATCTGATGCCACCATTTCCTGGAATGGGAAAGCTCAGAAATGAGCCTGCTCGGGAGCTATCACGTCCTAAGTCATCTGCAGAGCAAGTCATTTTCTTCCTCATATAGAGGACAGTGAGCTCCAATCCAGAGTAGAGGCTGCCGCTGGGAGTGTGAGTGTCATTAGTCAGCACTCTTTCTTTTCTTTTTTTCTGTTTTTCTTTTTTTTTTTTTTTTTTGGTTTTTTGAGACAGGGTTTCTCTGTGTACCTTTGTGCCTTTTCCTGGAACTCACTCACTTGGTAGTCCAGGCTGGCCTCGAACTCACAGAGATCCACCTGGCTCTGCCTCCCGAGTGCTGGGATTAAAGGTGTGCTCACCACCGCCCGGCACCACCGCCCGGCTGGTCAGCACTCTTTCAATACCAGGGGATGAAAATCCAACCCAACTATCTTGAACAATGTAAGAAATAAACAAATATAAGAAAATAAGCAAAAATCTCACAGTCGTTCTAATGTGTTTGGCTCTCATAATGAGTAATCAAAAGTATGGCTTCAGGTACAATCTGATCCAGAGACCCAAACAAAGACACAGGCTCTGATCTCTCATCATTCAACTCTTCCTTCTTTCATTGACATGACCTGAATCATAAAGCCATCTCTAAGCTTACCAAGCATCCAAGAAAATAAAGAACTTGAGTAGTCTTGGTCCTGAACAGACCCTGTGGTCAAAACTCAGGAGAAGCAGGAGCTACCCATGGGGGCCCATACCTCACCAAGTGTCTTCATCAGTATTCTATTGCTGTGAAGAAACACTATAACCAAAAGCAATTTGGGGAGGAAAGGGTTTATTTGTCTTACACTTCCATGTCGCTGTTCATCATCAAAGGAAGTCAGGACAGGAATTCAGGCAGGATAGAATCCTGGAAACAGGAGCTGATGTGGAGACCATGGAGGGGAGCTGCTTACTGACTTGCTCCCCGTGACTGACTCAGGCCACTTTCTTATAGGACCCAAAACCATCAGCCCAGGGATCGCACCACCCATGATGGGCTGGGCCCTCCCCATCAATCACTAATTAAGAAAATGCCCTTACAGGCTTGCCCACAGCCTGATCTCATGGAGGATTTTCTCAACTGAGGTTCTCCCCTCTCAAATGACTTTAATTTGTATGAAGTTGACATAAAAACGATCCAGCATAGCCAGCCCCGGTGGAATGAACGAATGTTCTTTCCCCAGAGATTAAGTGAATGCCTATAGCAGGCAGGGTTGAGTGTGAGTGCCGGATTGCTAGCACCAACCGTCTCTACACCTCTACACACAGAGGCGCGAGTCCCTGCTCCTGGTCTAATCTGCATGTTCACGATGGGCTTCTCTGCATCTGGGCCCTGCTCTACAACTGACTTCCAGAGGAAGAGCCCTCCAGCCCACTGAGTCAGCAAAAGGGAAACGGAGTTGAGAAGGCACACCGTTTCTCAACTACCTGTGGCACAGCACGGCACTAGCCACAGGACCAGCTCTCCAGGAAGGAAGTCTTGAGAAACTAGTGCCGGGCTGAGCAAACACTTTATTATTCTTGAAGAGGAAAGCTTCAGGCTTTGGTGAATTGAGCTGGCTCTGCCCAAGTACTGGGCAGGCTAAGGCAGCAGGTGTCATCTCTGGCATCTGTCCTGAAGTCCAGTCATTAACGTGGACTTATGACAGCCCATGCTCTCTGGACTGGTCTCTCCCTAGATGCATATGAGAATTATCTAAAAAACACTCATGCACAGATCAGTTAAGTGAGACCCTTCATGAGGGTATCCTGGACACCACTATTTGGGTAAAGCAAGTCTGAAGTGACTCTAATATGGATCCAGGACAGAGTACTGTTTCGTTGAAATAAGGAAAAGATTTTTTTTTTGTTTTGTTTTGTTTTGTTTTGTTTTGTTTTGTTTTGTTTTTTGAGACAGGGTTTCTCTGTGTAGCTTTGCGCCTTTCCTGGAGCTCACTTGGTAGCCCAGGCTGGCCTCGAACTCACAGAGATCCGCCTGGCTCTGCCTCCCGAGTGCTGGGATTAAAGGCGTGCGCCACCACCGCCCGGCAAGAAAAAGATCTTTAACAGCTTTCAGCGATAAAAAGAGGGATGGACTAATGACCTTGGGACAAGCCTTTGCTAGACTGTGGACCATAGTTGGGGTATGAAGAACGCGTCAAACAAAACTAGAGATGTTCAGTCCATTGTTCAAGTACACACGGAAGAGGCACTGTGGTCATGGCCTTATGTTGAGAGTTGAAAGGCAGCATGTGTGAGCACTGCCCTCCCAAGGATTCTACCCTGAGGGAGCACTGATGTAAGAGATCACTCCTAGACAACTGGTTAACACTTCTTAGAGGAGGTACAAAGCCCTGCAGATGACATGGTGACACCCTGTGGTGGACAGTGTGGATGCCAAAGAAAAGGTATCCTTGACATATCCACTGTGCACAGGCCAGAACTCTACCCTAAAATATCCCATTTTGTCTGAAAAACTAAAATCTCACTTTACCCACCCCCTTTAATCTCAATTTATTCACAAGAAATCTTACTCTTTAATGATTGTGAGTCTAAAGCATTAGAAGTTAGCTATACTTCCCACCTCCTCCCTACATGGAATACACTTACTTTGGACTTATTTCAGGCATTCTTGTAGAAAAGCTTAACTAAATAAAAAGAAAACTGCTGGGAAAACTGTTTTGAAAACAAGTATGTACTTTGGGACTAGAGGGCACAAAAATGGATGCATTTCAAGCATGTGTACCTCTCTCCTCACCCACCAGTGCTGAAGTCAGGTGGATGACAGCAAAATCATTCATCTGAGCTGCCAGTCCTCAGCCGTTGGACGAGTGTGCCACCCAGACCTGTAGGTGACCCAATGTGCACCACCAAGGACTGAAATGTGTATGAATGTTTGGGCACAAGCTGCCAGTCTCCTAGGCATAAATGGGAAGAGCTAGGTAAATGCAATCAGATGAGATGGGTGGTGCTGATGCTGACGCTGTTGATGCTGCTTATAAGCTGTGCTGACATCAGAAGTAAATCTCTTTGACCTTCTAACACAGACTAAAGACAAGTGCGCCTCAGGGAATCCTCCAGGCCTTCAGAACCACTTCAGAACTGAAGTATGCATCTACCAGGTTCGCAGCCATGGTTGGTTGGACTACCCGGACCTTACCAGGGAAGCCCATCCAATAAATGCCCTATATACATGCACTATAGATGACAGAATTCTATCAGCTCTGTTTCTCTAGAGCACCCTGAGTAATATAGCCATCATGGCAGGAATCTGCTTTACTGAAACCTCTAGCTGGGTTCGGGCTTGCCAAAAGTGCAGGCTTGTCCTGCGGATAGAACTTCCGGTCTCTTTACCCGGGCCCTAGCAGGGCAACTTTGAAGGTAAGGGGTGGGGTGGGGGAGCTTCTCATTCCCTTCCCTGCTCAGGGAACCGCAGCAGGAGTCTATGCTGCTTACATTTTGGGGGTACATCACTCTTCTGTGGCTCCACACTTTTCAGGTATTCCAGTACCCCCTTTTGATTTCCGACCCTCCACTTTCTCTCTTTGGAAGGGTGTATCCTGTTTTCCTGGCTCTTCTTGTTCACCACATCAGAGGTAGATTCTAATCCACATCTTATCCAAGAAATTATAGATTTTTCAATCTAAGTCTCACATATGAAAGGATGCTATTTGTCTTCCTTGAGTCAGGTTTATTTCCACTGTCCTGAAAACAGCACTGTTTCATTCTTAACCCATTCACCTGGTCAGTCTAGGGTGATTCCATATCTTGGCTATTGAAAATGGCATTGCAGCAAACACTGGCATACAAGTCCCTGGACCCATGATAACCATGCCACAACTCAGAGAAAGGAAAAGATGCAAGATGGCACCTTGAGATCCTCTCTCCAAGCCCATCATTTTACAGCAAAGGAGAGGGCCCGAACCAGGCATCCTGAACAGTAAGACTGATCTCACAGGGACTTAATCAAAGCACCAAGACCAGGCCCCAAGAGCCCCAGTAACCAATTCAACGTTCTATCCATCACACACACGCACACGCACACGCACACGCACACACACACACGCACGCACGCACATGCACACACACATGCACGCACACACATGCAAACACACACATGCAAACACACATGCATGCGCGCGCGCACACACACGTACAGCGCAGGCGGGGCAGGAAGCAGGGATAGGAGCAAGCATACAGCCTTTCACAACCATTTTTGCTGTCAAGCTTCTTTGCACCTTTGGCGCGGTGACTTCTGTGCCTTGGGGCTACTCATACTTACGTTAACCATAGCAAATCATGTCATTTGTTTGAACAGGCAGCCCGCATTTTATGCTCAGAACCAAAGGCACACAAGTGGAGAAGAACCCTGTGTTCTGGGACTTCAGGGAAAATGTCAGTGGGCACAACTGTGGAACGGAGGCATTGCAAGCGAAAGGATTGCAGGTGCAGGCAGCATGTGCTCAAAGTCAAATTTCCATATACTGATGAGAATTTGAAAGTACTCATGCTCTCTCCTTACACAGACTAAATTGAGACACCTTATTTTTTTGTTCTAGAAACATCCTAACAGAAGTTTCATTACTGTAAGCACACATGGAGTAGCAGTCTGCACGTCAGGAAAATAGATCATGCCAACCTTTTGTTTTGTTCTGTTTTGAAGACAGACTTCCTCTGTGTAGTCCTGGCTTTCCTGAAACTCATTCTGTAGACCAGACTGGCCTTGAACTCAGAGATCCTCCTGCCTCCGCTTCACAAGCTCTGGGATTAAAGGCATGAGCCACCACCACTGACAATGCTAAACTTTTTTTTTTAAAAAAAGAGTTTTTATTCTTGACACAGATCTTAATCATATTTACACACACACAGTCATATATATTAATTATATATATACACATATATATATGACTATGTCACAGCAGATGCCCTGTCCTCTGACTTACAGCTTCCACTCCCTCTTCCCTGAGCCTAAAGTGTAGGGGTTGTGTTGTAAACGTATTCATTGGGAGCAGCCAAGCCATGGTAAGTTGATCTCTGCATTTGACTAGTTGTAGATTTCTGTTGGCTGCAAAAAGACATTTCTTTGATGAGGTATGGGAGCTACACTTATCCGTGGATATAAAGATAAGTATTTAGAACACAGTGAGATCATACTGGTTTAGGAAACTACAGGAGTGGGCTTTCCTCTAGGTTCCATGGTCTCACCAGCCATAGGTAGTTGGCTAGTTTTACAGTACCAGGCAGGAAACATCTCTTGAGTAGGCCGTAAGTCCAGTTAGGCGACTGTTGGTTACCCCCAGGAGGTAAGTGCCACTATTGCACCCTTTGGAATGTCTTGCCATGCTGGTCATTAATGTGGTCCATTGGTGTTACAGCAGAATAGGGCTATTGACTGTTCTCCATTAGGAGCTTGTTGTCTAGACAAAGTGGTACCAAGCAAGCTCCTATTCCCAATGATCAGAATAAAGGAAAATATCAGAATCTTATGTAAAATATGTGATAAAAAGTTTTGTTGTTGTTGTTGTTGGTGGTGGTGGTGGTGGTGGTGTGCGTATGTATATGTCTGTGTGCTGGCCAGATATGGTGGTTCGTGCTTTTATCTCAGCATACCAGAGGCAGAGACAGGCAGATCTGTGAGTTCAAAGCCAGCCTGGTCTACAGTGATTTACAGGCTAGCCAGAGCTACATAGTGAGACCCTTTCTCAAAAAAAGAAAACATTTGTTTTCCCCCAGAGTCAAGACAGTATTGTGTTTGGCTCCTGTTTTCAGATGTTATGAGAACTTTAAAATTTACATATAAAACATTGTGTTATACTATGATTTATATTTCAAAGTATTTGTTCTTCATCCTTGGCTTTGTTTCTTGGATCTCAAAATGCCTAGGATCTCCAGCAATGGGTATCTTATTCCTACACTTTGGAACATGAGTATTCGGACTGTCTTTTTTGATAAACAATTGTCAAGCTGTGGGGAGTGTCTTATAGATGCTATGACTGAAGGCTAGTGGCCCTAACCAGTAAGATAGGGGCTGAATACCAAAAACCAAGGCAAGATTAGTGCTGAGATTTGAACCCCACCCCCTAATCTTCCAGGAAAGAAAAAAGGCAGAAGGGTGAAGTGGTCACCAATGACAAATGGGGGAATTAGAGTCAAGCCTATTAACAAAGTCTCCAAAAAGCAGTTTAAGTGTGCTTTAAGACAGGTGAACTAGGGAAGTGCCTGGAGGAAAATGCATGGGGGGCTCCCCTGAAATACCTCACTGTCATCTCCACCTGGATATTCATCTATACCCCTTATAACAGGTAAATGCAAGTGTTTTTCTGAGTTCCGTGAGTCACTCTAGCACATGAATCATCCCTAAGGAGGCAATCAATTTGGGAACACCAATATATTACTTTCCTCACCAATGTTATCAAATACACAACAAGAAGCAACTGAAGAGAGGTTTGATCACGGTTGAAGGGATGATCCGTCACACAGTGAGAACACAGGCAGGCAGCTGCATGGTGACAGAAGCTCACCTCTTTCTCCACGGAGCAGGAGGCAGAGGAGGGAATGCCTGCCGGCTCAGCTGGCTTTCTCCTCTCCCTCCTCTTACAGAGTCTGGGTACCACCCACATTCAAGGCAGCTCTCACCTCCTCAGTTAATCTTTTCTGAAAATGTCCACACAGAAAGGTATATCTCACTAACGTTCTAGGCATTTCATAATCCAAGTGGACTCTCCAAATTAACCATTACACCCCATTTAGAAATGGTTGCTCTAAAACATACACACAACCAGGAACTGTAGACAGGATGTGCAGTGCTAATTCTCTTATTTAACTAAGCCTTCGACCTGTGCCCCACTCCAGAGGGTCAGAGTCAGTTATACGACACCCAACTGCTTACCCTGGAAAATCTGGTGCCAAAAAGTGGAGGGAGATTTAGGAGCAGGATAAACAGTTCTTTCCTGTATCCCTAATACTGTTTACTACACATTATATAATTAAATCTGTTAATACAGAATTTACATGACTTCTGGGTTTTAAGAATAAAATTTCAACTGCCTATTAGTAATCCTTTTACAGGAAGCAATAGAAATGACAGCATGAGAGGATTACTAATGTTCCAACACATATGCATCATACAACTCTTGATAGTTGACAGATTTTATTAACAATCAAAAACACTTTGCACTTACAATAGGAAAATAAATGCTTCTTTGACCAATAATTAAATGGAAACTACCCAGGACCTTACAGGCTCTTCAGCAGGTACCAGATATGATATTCAGAAGATGGATGCTAGCTTTGCTGTAATTTATTTTAAAATATACCTAAGAGCTTTCCTAATAGTAGACTAACTGTAATTACAATAGGCCAGTATTTATAATTTAGTTTTAGATATGACTCACACACAACACACATCAGTCCTGATTATATGGCTTAGATACTTTTTATAAAGGTGTTTAACAGAAATGCAGATCTCACTTTAGACCAAGAAATTCAGATGCCATAAGGCAATTTCTAAACTCCAAAGTTTAACACACAATAGTTCAAGCAGCAGATACTACCTCAAAGAAAATACTTATTTTGCTTCCTTGTTTCTCTCCAGTGCTCTAATCATGTTAATGTTTGTCAAGTTCAACCATGACTGGAGTACATACTGCTGATTTAGTCTCACACACACAGAGACAGACACACAGACAGACAGACACATATTCTCTCTCTGTCTCTCTCTGTCTCTCTCCTTTCTTCCCAGATGAACAATATGCATTTCACTTATTTTGTTTTGTTTCTTGGTGTTTTTCTTTTTCCGAGACAGGGTTTTTCTGGGCAGCCTTGGCTGACGTGGAACTTGCTCTACCTCCCAAGGGCTGGGATTGAAGACCACCTGGCACATTTCACATATTCCTTTCAGAAGAAATGTCAATTTACTTGTCTCTACTTTGAAAAAGACAGAGCTAAATCATCTAAGCCTCATTTTCCACTGGATGATTTAAGTCAGTCTTTAGTTTGTAAATTCTCTTGGCCTCTTAAAATCTATGCACTGGGGAGAAGACTCTAACTTAACAGACACAGTGTGATTCCTCATTCTCACCAACAGAAGACCACAGCAAAAATAGAGCCTCATAGAAATTTCAACATTGAATTTTTTTTTAAATCTGAAAGACTTAGTAGGAGTCAAAGTTGTATAAAGTCAGTAGTCCCTGCAATCTGTTACTTCAAGACAAACTGACCTAACAGACTTGTACTGGAGTCATTCCATCAAAGTCCCACTTTCCTAAGAGGTTTAAGAGTCCACTGCCTTGTAAAGGAAGGTGAGTGGAAACCACGTGACTCGTGTGCTCAGCCCTGTCACTGTCCTAGCCTTCTGAGTCCTGCCTTCCACAAGAATAAACAAAAAGCCACCAGGACAGAGCAGCCTTGACATTCAAAACACCTGACCAGCTTCTACAGCAAATTCTTAAAAAGTGCTTTGAATTTAAGTATTTTTTTTAACTTCAGTCTTCAATATTGAAACTGCTAAGTTACTCCATTTTTCCCATTTGAAAAAAAGGGATGGGGATATACTTGAAGGGAGAATTAAAAAATAAACTTGGGACAAATTACTAAATAGACTTAAGAAAAAACTCAATTAAAAAAAAAAAAAAATCCGGCTGTGCAGGAGACAGAGCCAGGAGGATCTCTGTGAGTTCGAGGCCAGTCTGGTCTACAGAGCAAGATTCAGGACAGGCACCAAAACTATAAAGAGAAACCCTGTCTCAAAAAAAAAAAAAAAAAAAAAAAAAAAAAAAAAATCCAGGGCTGGAGAGATTGGCTAAGTGCTTATTGCTCTTGCAAAGGATCCTGGTACCCACATAAGGTGGCTCAAGGCCACCTCTAACTACTCCAGCTCTAAGAGATCCAAAAGTCTCTCCTAGCCTGCACTCATATGAACAGACATATACAGACACACATAATTAAAACTAAAATAAATCTTAAGAAAAAATTCCAATTAAGTAAAATTTGCATGCAGGGGTTGCTGACCAGTCTTTTTATAATAAACACACATGGACTGTTCAGGATAGAACTCTAAATGGCGTGCGTGTCCAACTGATAAGACAGGACATGGTCACTGAGACAGTCGGGAAGGTGGTGGCTGAGAGGAAACGTGAGAAGACAAACTGTGAAATTCATAAAGGGCCTGTGGCATTTCCAGTGTACAACTCCATGTGCACAGGAACAGTCAGAAACACTGTGCCACCTTGTCATGGAAAGGCCGTTCCTTTATTGAATACTATAAAGCCCCTCTGATAGATATAAATAATTGAAACATACAGAAAAAAATGAAAATAAATGTCTCTGAAAACTAATGTTCTCAGGGAGACACCCTACTGACCTCACTCAGAAATCCATTCGCCTCTACTGAGAAAGGTGCCATCTGGCCCAGGGTATAGTTCTGAGATATATAATTAATGGGACTGAATGGTTTCCCAGAATTCCCTGTGGCCTAGTCCCCGTGGTTGACATCATCAAGCAGGCCCTAATTTGTCCATCTTGAGCACTTTCACACAATACACAGTTGGTTTTTAAAGACACTATTAAATGTTTTTGCATCTCTGCCTGTAGAAAACCCCAGAGACACAATCACACTCCTCTCATAATAAACAGTTCTCAGTCAGGAACCAGGCTATGAGGTCTGATGATTTGTTTTCAGTACTGAGGTAGAGTCTGGGGCCTTCCACAGCACAGACAAGACTCTACCACTGACCTATACCCTTAGCCTCCAATTACAGATTTCAAATGAATGGGAAATTAATAATTATAAGGACCACTACGTGACATCCTCTAAACAGGACTACTTACCAAAAGAGCAATTTTTAATAGAAAAGGGAACTATTTAGTTCTGTTTTATTAACAACTCAGGAAAAAACAAAACAAAAAAAACTCCATTTTTTTCTAACTGCAGTAGGGATTCCAGACTCTCCCACAGGCCCCCAAAACAGAGAAGGAATATTTCTGATGGTCTAATAATGACAGTTATAGCATCCTAGCAACAAGGCTTTAATGAAAATGTCAACCAAGAGTAATTCACACATACACTGTTCTCAAACAGTTGCCTAATAATGAATTTAATTAAAAGTAAGAAATTATAACATTATGTTCATCAAATATGTGGATGCACATCAATAAATGTTACAATAAAGCAGTCATAGTTACTGCAGCACTCTATACTACTACAAAAATAGCCATTGAGGGCCTAACATACGCAATATGACGATAAGGCTTTACTTCTTGCAAGCTGTGTATCTTTCAGTGACATTCTCCCAGTTGATCACATTCCAGATAGCTTTCAGATAATCAGGTCTGACGTTTTTATACTGAAGGTAATAAGCATGTTCCCACACGTCAATCCCCAGCAGTGGAATAAGGCCTATCAAGAAGAGGGAAAAATATTACTATTTAAAACAGCATCATCCACTTGTTTCTTACGTAATAAAAATTTGTGTAAGAATGACTATTCCCACAAAAACATGTTAAATTTTTATTTCAGAAGAAAACGTAATAAATAAATGTATAACAGCCCCTGGAAAGTCAGTCAGACTACAGAATCTAATACCTGCCCTTAAGATAGCAACAGATCGCCAGGCAGTGGTGGTGCATGCCTTTAATCCCAGTATTCTGTGAGTTCAAGGCCAGCCTGGTCTATAGAGCGAGATCCAGGACAGGCACCAAAACTACACAGAGAAACCCTGTCTCAAAAAACCAAACAGAAAAAACAAAAAAAAACAAAGATAGCAACAGATCATCTAATGTTGAGCCCCAGCCTTCCTCACGATGTCAGTCAGGAGCCACAGTGAGGCTCGCTGCCTAGGGGAGGGCTGAGGCTCTAGGCTTCCCTTCCAAGTTCTGAGCACCAGGGGGTTGGAGGGGGAAGGCTGAGAAACATGTTCTACTCTCCAAGGGTAATTTTAGTTTTCTGGATGAGTCACTAAAAAGGTTAACAGGAAGCTAAACATAGCTAAACAAGACCAAAGAAAAATGATCACTACCTTCAGAAATTAAATGGTATAAATGAAGAACATATATACAGGAGAGAGAGAGAGAGAGAGAGAGAGAGAGAGAGAGAGAGAGAGAGTGTGTGTGTGTGTGTGTGTTTTAATCCTCAAGCCAGATAAGGTGGCACAGGTCTGTGTTCCCACACATGGGAGACTGGGGCAAGAAGGTGTCAAGTAGGCCAGAACAGCTGAGCAGCGAAGCAAGACTCTGTCCCAAGCCTTTCTATGAAAACATCCAGATCAGTTATGAGGAACACAACTCATTCCTAATAGAGTAGCAATACTTTGAATGACTTTTTATTCTAATCACTTTCAGTGTGGAGAGAAAGGACTATAGAAACCACAACCTCTCGGTGAGGGACCCTGAGAAGCAGACCTGACTCTGAAGAACTCACTGTATGTAAGTTTTTCATGGCTTTATCAGATTCTACGGCATCTTACTTCCCCTAAAAAAAAAAACCATTATGTTCTTGGAAATCTGAGTATATGCAGAGAAGTGAGTGACATGGACAGGTGGGAAGAGGGGCCAAGAGTCACTGTTGGAGACATCACATCAGAGACGAGCCACAGCCCACCGCTGCACACGACACTCTGCCTCCTTCACTCCTCAGTGACATTTTATAAAGGACATCCATTAGGCCAAGGGAGAAGGAAGGACTGCTGACCTGGGAGGTGTGCAGGACCTGAGTTCCGGTTCCGGTTTAAGCTTGATGCTCACCAGAGGAGAGAACACGTTCCCAGGTCAGGCTCGGCCTCTATTTCTTCCTTCCCTCTTTCTGCTCATCTAATCTTAGGGTTTCACTGTAGTGTATATTATAATGAAAACTGACCCTAATTTTCTACAGGATGAAGCAGGACTTCTGATTAAAACATTCTTATTAAGAAGCTGACAAAAATCACATCTGCTTATTTTATAAAATACCAGTTTTTATTATGAAGACTCTGGTATAATCTACTAACACTTGCTGAAATTACTATACATTCCTAAGTTTAAACTCTGCTAATTTACCTTATTTCTAGTTTAATGCTTTCTAGAAAACCGTATCTCTAAAATGAAATGATAGTTTTACAGCTTACCTGTGGTTCCTTGCAATGGGTCCTGGTTAGAGCAGGCAGCAATCTGTAGGCGACCTTGCTCCTTATTGAAGCCAAGCCAGCCCCAGCCTGAACCTTGAACTCCAACAGACACAGCTGTCAGCTTCTCCTTGAACTTCTCGAAAGACCCAAAGTCACGTTTGATAGCCTCCAGCAACTCTCCTGAAGGGGAAAGAAAAAAAACAAACAGAAAAAGATTTCAAAAACTACAACAAAATGTTAATGTTCATAACACTAAAATATTCTTGTCAAAGGACCAGCTGGACAACACCAGTCAGAAGATACAGACAACCAGGGAGTCTATGTAACCCAGCGTTCCTGCTCCCAGTGCCAGACAGAGTTTCCATTTGAATCATTTTTAATGAAGGCTGATTCGTGCAGCTAGTTTAACCAGGAAAGAAAGGACGTTCTCCATTGGCTTTCTTTCTTTCGGTTTTTCCCATTTGAGTCTTGACTTTGATGTCCCTCAACCTATGTCCCCACTTAGAAATTGAAGTTACTGCTGTAGTCAGTGTTCTCCAAGCCTAGATCTTCCATCTTTATCATACTGTTTTTTAAAAGAATTCTTCTCTCTTTTGCTCTTGAGCTAATGGTGCACTTAAGAGGGCTGGAGCATAGCTCTGTGAAGACCTGACTGGCATTCGTGAAGCCCTGGATTTGACCCACAAAGTAAGGGAAAGAGAAAGAGAGGAGGCGATGAGGGGGGAAATACACACACACACACACACACACACACACACACACACACACACACACACAGGATAACCTGCCCTCAAACTTCTGATTCCCCTGCCTCTACCTCACAGTGCTGGGACTGCAGGCATGGACTACCCCATCCCCAGCTCAATCTTTTATTCTGTAGCAATATAGAATTAATTCTGCATTAAGCATATGAACTGAACCAAATGGGTACAACACCTCACTTCTCTCATTCTGTTGACCAAAAGTAATTATCTTTTACAAACACAGCTAATGCATCAAGTGGTACAAACTGTGCAACAGAAACATCAACACCACTGACTGACCTCAGCACACTTTGAATCTGGTCACAGCCAATACCCCACAAGTGCCAAGTCATGGTCTGAAGCGCTTAGGAATGAGGAGGTGAGCTTATGCGTGAATGAGGAAGACCGGCTGCCTTTTTTTTTAGCAATGGTTAGAAAAAAAAAAACTTGAACAACAGGAGTCTGGGAATGTACCTCAGTAGCAGAAGGTTGACCTAGCATGTGGAAAACCAGGGTTCAATGCCCACCACCACCACCACAGAGTTGGGGGTCAGAAAGAACCAACAAAATCAGACACCTAGGGCATATGCAAGAGGGGGAAGACATCAGGGGATCTATGCTATAGCCCACACCTTCCCTAATGAGAAGGTAACTGAAATCACCTGAGCCTCCACAAGGCACACGGCGTCAGAAGAACTGTGCCAATCATATGGATAGGGGGGTATAATTATCTAATGTCTTACAGAAAACATAATGTATAGAGTGGCTAAAGGTTTGTGTTTGTTTAAAGACAAGTAGACAGTGCACGCCCTTCATTGCCCAAGTGTTTATTCTTGTTGTTTTCGCTTTTATTTTCATGGAAAACTTGCTTTTCTGGGACAAATGACTTTTTATATTAGGAATAATAAACAAAGGCACTATTCCAAGCACTTTCCATACAGTTCTGAAAGAAGCCCCGTAATTACCCCGTATCACAGAGGTGCATCAAGTACAGTACAAAAGGCTGGGTGTCTCACTCCAGGGGGTCCAGGCTAGAAGTGCAAAGTTCATCTGTTCTAAGTATTAGTTTTGTCCAGGCTTTCCCTAACACTTATCCTAGGAGAGGGCAGTGCATGGTGTGTGTGTGTGTGTGTGTGTGTGTGTGTGTGTGTGTGTGTGTGTGAGAGAGAGAGAGAGAGAGAGAGAGAGAGAGAGAGAGAGAGAGAGAAATAGAGACAGAGAGAGAAACTAGGTGACAGAATTCCCTGGACACATTCTCTACTCCTCCTCCCTTTGAAACTTAACAACCTATCATGCCCTAACTATACAAAATAAACCAATATGATGACTCAGGGAGAATCTAGGTAACAAAAAAATGGACAGTCCTTTGGGGCAAAGGTCAGAGGGCACATACTTGGCATACAGAAGATACTGGGTTCAATCTCCGGAATAAAAAGAGAGGCAGACAGACAGGGGTAAGGGGAGGGGGAGATGGGGGGCACTAGACGGCTCAGAGAGCAGCAGCACTTGCTCTACGAGCCTAGTAAGGTAGAAAGAGAAAACCAGCTCCACCATGCTGTCCTGAGACACCCCTAATCATCATGCACAGGTATACACACAATAAGAATAAACTAATAAAATGATAATAAAAATATAATTTTAGCCAGGTACGGTGGCACACAACTTTAATCCCAGCAGGTAGATCTCTGTGAGTTTGAGGCCAACCTAGTCCTAACCTACATAGAGGGTTCCAGCCATAGACACACAGAGACAATATCTCAAAAAAAAAAAAAAAGATAAATAAATAAATGTCTAAAGACTACCTATATAAAGTTCCAGGTCAGACAGCTACACAGAAAAACCCTGCTTTTAAAGAAAAAAAATTAAGGGGGAAAAACAAACCCAACAATCATTTCTACTGTACACCAAATATACAGCTGTACCAGCACATACCAACCTTTGGGTTCTCCACCTCCTTTAGGGCTCAGGTTTGTCCAGAAAATGCTATGATTAATATGTCCCCCACCATTGAACTTCAGTGCAGGCTGAAGGGCAATCTGAGTCGTAACATCTCCTGAAATAGAAAACACAAACACCTATTAAAAATTCTTCTTCTCCAGGCAGATCTCTGAGTTCAAGGCCAGCCTGGTCCACAGGGCAAGTTCCAGGACAGCCAGGGATACACAGAGAAAACCTGTCTCAAAAAGTGAATGAAAAAGAAAAACTGAAAAAAAGTCTTCCTCTCTAAGCCTGCAATGGAGTATTCAGGCATTACAATAAAACAGCTCTTTTTCAGCAGCACTCACTAAACAAAGAAAGCTCTGACTACACACACACACACTCACGCTCACAAAAAAAGGATTAAAATTAAGATGTTTTTACAACACTCAGGAAAGTTTCCCAAGTGTCAGATGTCACCTTGAAGGAAGTGCTTTCCCAACTGGGATATTCCCGCCTCACCATTACCTCATCCTTCCCGCAGTGGTTATTTCCTAAATCAGAGTCTTTTCCCGTATTCAAGGTTCATGTGATTTGCTTATTGCAAGTAAATCTTCCAGAATGTGGTAATCTCCTCTTCTTGGTTTGGCCATTTACCTCAAACACAGTCATGCTGAAATACCACACTTCTCCACTAGATGCCCTAGTCAACCAGACGTCACTGACATGTCAGTCAACCAATTTCTCAGATCTGAGGGTCAATAAAAGTACATTTAAGGAAAGGTAAATCTTATCGTGTAGTTTTTCAAGCAATACAGCTAATCCAGAGGCATGATTACCAATTATTTTCCTTGTAAAAACTACTAATAGATTAAAAAGACAGAATTCTATTTTGACCAGCCATTAAAACAGTATTCCCAGGAGTTGTGGTTGGCTCAACAGGTTAAAAAAAGAAAAGCTGTTGCCAGGAAAACGTGACAACCTGACCTGAGCAGACAATCTGAGTTCAGTTCTTGGATCCCACAGTAGAAAGAGAGCATCAACTCCCAAAAACTCTCCTCTGACCCCTCCCAGCTGGGTGTGTCACTCATGCATCCACACATGCACACAACACACACACACACACACACACACACACACACACGATTTCTACTACCACAACATTGCCCTATACACCTTCCAGGGACAAACACAAAAGTCCACATACTATGGATTTTGTTTGCTGAGCTCTTAAAAATATAAATAAATAAACTTAACTATTTTTCCATGTTTGTGACAGATACTGCTTACCACAAAATAGGTATCTTCCTTGTGAACTTTGACCCCAAAGTTAAATCAGGAAAAAAAAGTACCAAGTCTAATCGGTGCTGGCCCACTAACTTAAGCGCTGACTCTCCCACAATTAGTAAAAGGTGTGACATAGGAATTCTGCGGGGGCATCTCAGGGGGCCAGGGAGCCCAAGTCCTAGACTGGACAATCCTACTGTTGTCCAAAACAGCGACGACGCGGGCTGCAGTCTCCGGATGCCACTTCAGACCCTCTCCCGCACCTGCGGCCAGGCCACCGGCGGATGCTGCCAAGCCCCAGCCACTTCTATAGCCACCAGCCACCCTGCCACCCTGCCACCCAAGGGCACCCGGCTGACCCAGCCTGGGCACTCTCAGCCCTCTCGCAAGTGGCTGCCAAGGCTACCTGAAAAAGCAAACTTTCCCAAAGCCACATTATGTAACAACCGCAGTTTTGTTTTGTTTTTTTTTAAACCATCCACAGGCAAAACAAAAATCATCAATATTCATTATGCAAAAAGCAGTGGCGTCCGGGAGCTGCCTTTTTTTTTTTCAAGGACTCCCGGTGGACCGATGCTGGCTGGCAACACGGGTGACAAGGACGGACGCACAACAGTAAAGCGTATCTATCGGGTACTTGCGCGAGGTCCTGCGTTTTCCGGGATAGGAAAGGACGTTTATGCAAACCAACGGGGGGGGGGGGGGAGGAGGCACTCTCCTGCATCGAAACCGACCGACCAGGGTCTGGAAAGCGGGGAGCAGGTGGGAAGCGGTGTCCCCGCGGGGGGGGGGGGCGCCTCCCGGGCAGGGGCCTCCCTCGCACCTACCCTTGGCCAGGGCCTCGCGGTACTTCTCCTCGGTGACGTTCAGGTTGTTCACGTAGGCCGCGTGGTGCTTGCTGTGGTGCAGCTGCATGATCTGCGCGTTGATGTGCGGCTCCAGCGCGCCGTAGTCGTAGGGCAGGTCGGGAAGGCTGTGCTTGTGCCGGCGGCAGCCCGCGGCACCCGCCGCCGCCGCCGGGGCCGGGGCCAGGGCCAGCCTCCTGCCCGCGCTGAGGGGGACACGGAGGACGCCGCGTCACGACACCGACACCGCGAACCGGCCACCCCCGCCGCCCCGGGACCCCACCCCACACCCCACGGGGGACGCCGCGGCCCCGGGCCCCGCCGCTCACCTGCACGCCGCCCGACACAACATGAGCTCTCCTCTCCGAACGCGGCCGTTCGCTCTTAAGCGCGCCTCGGCTCTGCGCCGTCCGCACCGCGGCCGCAAGGACAGCGCGAGCCGGAGCCGGCGTCCCTGCCGGCCGCGCCCATCAGCGGAGGGGAGGACGGCGACGCGGGCGGCGCGGCCCGAGACTACGCGGCGCCCCGAGGAGGCCCGCGCCTCCCCCCGCGCGGAGTTGGTACGGCCCGCGAGCATGCCGCGGCCCCGCCCCAGCATGGCCACGCCCCGCCCTGGCGCCGGCCCGCCCTCTCTTGGTCCGCCCCGCCCAGCCTGGGCTGTGGGCTCTGGTGACCCCCCCCTCCTCTTCCACGCTCGCCGCCCCCGGGAAGTCCCCGAGATCGTCCTCCGGGAAGCCACGGCCCGGCTGCTGGTCAGAGCCATGGTGTAATCAGGGCCCCCTCTGATCCAATTACTTGTGCCCGGAATGACCTTCCCTGAGGCCTTCTCCAGGCCGGAGTCAGGACCGCAGCCAGGTGTCTTGATCTCCCACCGGCTGCCCGGCAGCAGGGCTCCTCAACTTCAGTCAGGTCGCAGGTTTGCAAGTGTTCATCTTTGCAAGTTCATCTTTGCAAGTGTACCCCTGCCATTGGCATGACTGACTCTAGGTGCAGCTTGCCAAGCCTCGCAGTTAATGTGCAAGAGTCGGGATTAGAACTCCCAAGTTGATCTTTCCGAAATCCTGCCTGCTGGCCTGTACCCTGCACGTTCTGTGTATTCGATGACTCCAAAACCAACGATCAATCAAATGTAAAGAAAAAAAGGACATTGTTTCCCTTTGTGGCCTTATAGTCTAATTAAGCTATGACTATCAAATGTTTTCGTAACAATTACACATAGAATTAAAGACAGCCTTCCTCTGCCACGGATAGGCTTTGGATTTAGGCCTTCATTTGTTAGAACACTATCAAAGGAAACAGAAGGCCAGTGGCTACGTGGTTCCCAGGTTTTCTTCCGCCCCCTTTGCAGCCCTCCCAAGGATGACTGGGCTTAGGGTCAGAGGAATTCGGGAGGATGCTTTCAGGCAGAGAGAAACTTGTTCACAGGCCTCAGGAGAAGTGCCGAGTGCCTGTGCTTGGGTGAAAGAGACTGAGACGGGGTTGTGTTACGGATTCCTTTAAAATTCAAAAATCTAGCTGGGTGTGGTGGCGGCGGCGGCGGCGGCGGCGCAGGCCTTTAATCCCAGCACTCAGGAAGCAGAGGCAGGCAGATCTCTGTGCGTTTGAGGCCAGCCTGGTCTACAAAGCGAGTTCCAGAACAAGACAGCCAGGATTGTTTACACAGAGAAACCCTGTCTTGAAAAACAAAACAAAGAAAATTTCAAAAAGCCTGTCAGTATGGTTGAAAACAAGTGGACCCATTAGCTGAGAAAAGGAAGTCCTGAAGGTATTCCTCTGACTAACACTGTTACCCTGAGGGGCAGGCTAGTCCGTTGCACATGCTCGGATTTAAAATCTCTTCGTGAATAGATCTTAGCTGGGTCCTCTTCTGTTTTTTGGTTTTGTTTTTTTTTTTTTTGGTTTTTTTTTTATTAATGTTTCAAGTTAGCATACAAAGTAATGGGCTTGATTATGACTATTTCATCTCTATTTCTTTTCATGCATGTCTCAAATCTTACCCAGGCAGGAATCTAGGTGAAAATGACTTGTACCTGGCATTGATCATAATCTCCAGAGACACAGTTCCAAATGCCATCATCCCAAATGCTGAAGTCCCAAAAGAACCAAATCCCTAAAATGTAAATTTTCTACAGTTACAATTCTGAAAGACTATAATGCTGAAATCCTGAAGCCAAAATTCCAAAAGTCTCAGTTTCCATGTTCTTTTTTTAAAGTAAAAGAGAGGTTTCATAAAATGGGTAAAAACCAAATTCTAAGGAAATTTCTAGTCACAGAATATAGATCGCAACAATTCGCAAATGTGCCACCTGCCCTGACATTCCTTCCAGCTGACAGAAGTTCAGATTTTCTGTCACAAATCAAAGATACATTTGCAACAGGTAGGGACCACTACAAATGGGGGGGGGGGGCAAACTCCAGGTCCGTAACCATTACCCATTAAAAGCATACTCTCAACACCACATGAGGCTGCGATGTTTACAGACCAGGAGCTCCGATGACTTATCCAGCTGAAACTATTGGGATTCAAGATGGCTGCACCAAGGACAAAAACAAGACGGAACAAGACACCAGCAGAGAGAGCAATCCTCCCCCCAAAACCCTCTGGCTTCAGTAACTCTCAGTTAACTTAACAATCATTAGTTCTGGAGGCCACACATTGTTACTACTGAGCAACACGTTGTTAGTTTCCTGCTAGCCTTGACATATGGATTTTGAGAACTGTCACCTAGGCAACTTTTGCTAAAAACCCTGACTCTTTACCAAAGTCTGCCCACCCAATGGGTGACTTCAATGGCATCAAAGGTTTGCATCTCTGTCTTCGTATTCTGTATGCCCCTTCTGTCCTAACTTGAGAGTCAGACTCAGCTTAGCCTGTCGGCCATTGGAGAAATGTTTTGTTGAAGACCATTGTGCAGTGTGAACTTGACCTACTGCCCTCTGGAGCAGTTGTGTGGTTCTTCTGCCCCAACCTGCCTTTCTCTGGATCTCAAGCACTTGTCCTTCAGCCTTAGTGTATGGTCCAAACCAAAGCAGGAGGCTAAGATATTTATGCAAGACGATGATGTTAGGTAAGACTCAGCAGTTCCTGTTTGGCCTCTGCCTGTCATTCTGGAAACCTCAAGGCCAGTGGTTGCACACAAGAGCATCTTTTGAAACTGCTCATGACTAGTGGACAATTACCAAACTTTAGTCTCCCCTCACCCACACCTCAGTAAAGGCGTTGCTGCTGTTCACTGTTAGTTTTTTTCCTCAGTCACCACTGTCTCCCTTTGGCTTAAACTGAAGTTGGCCAGCTTAGGCTGATGTCCCAAAAAGGGGGGCTTGCCTGTCTTCCCATTTGCAGTATTTGAAGACATCTCCTCCTCTGCCTCCAGAGGGCGTGGAGTACAGGCGTGCACCACCACATCTAGCTGCTTGGTCTCACTGGGTACTTGGGTCACTAACTGGTTGCAAAATAATTCTACATGTGGGATGAAAAGACACACAGGGATGCTGTTCAGTCACCACGGCTGCTTCCTCCAAATCTGTGCTCTGACAATGCATGTGAAATGCACCTCACACCCAAAAGGTAGAACGCAACCCTGTCTTCCCACCCCTTTTTTGTATGTAGATGGTGTATGTACATGTTCATATGGGTGTATACGTATGTGTCTGTGGGTGCTGTTCTCATGGAGTCCAGAGATCAGTATCGGGTATCTTCCTAAATCGGTCTCTGCCTTATTTCCAGAGACAGGGTCTCTCACTGATGCTGGAGCTCATCCATTCCCGGGGTACTCATCTGTCTCCACCGCTACCCCAATAGCACAGGATTTACAGCCAGGCACCACCACACCCGGCTTTTATATGGGTGCTGGGGATCTGAACTCAGGTCCTCACCCACTGAGCCACCTCCCAGCCACCTCCCTTATCCGTGTGTGTGTGTGTGTGTGTGTGTGTGTGTGTGTGTGTGTGTGTGTGGTTTTAATGTGCAGCCCAGTCCAGATGCCTTGAACTCCCAATCCTCCTGCCTTGGCGTCCAGAGGGATGGGATTGCCGAGGTGTGCCACCATGCTCAGCTGTCAAACCGTTCTCGTTGGTATACAGCCTATGGCTTTAAACTCGCTCCGACCGCCTCTGTGCACCTTTCCCACTTAGGCCTGTCATCACAGTCCCTGGCTTCTCTGTTTCTTGCATTTAACTCAAGTCATTAGTTTTTTAACCTGAGGCTTGCTGCTGTCCCTTTGTTCTGACCTTGGGCCATTTGTCCCTAGGTTACATTTGCTTCTTTCCCAGCATCAGTGAAGACCCAGCCTCCTGTCTTTTCCTTTGACTGGTCCCAGACCAGCTTTTCCCACCCTTGCAAGGAACCCAATAAACGAGAACAGAACCAAGGAAGGGTGAAAAGAAGGTTCATTCCATGTTCAAAACCAACCAGTCCCTCCAAAAGCTCCCCCACTAAGGACTATGCAATGTCCCCTACTTCCTTTAGAGAACTTCACATCTATTACTACAATAAAAGATATTTGGCTTCCATGTGGCCACCAGGTGGTGCTTCTTCCCAGAGTACAGTACTATATAGACCTTCCAGGATAGCTTTTGTTGAAAAAGTATGCCCAGTGACTACAATTCCATGTGCCTGGACTATGGATAGCCCTGTTCTGGTGTCTCAGTGAATAACCACACCTCACTGCTGTTGTTGGGTGAGTCACTGACTTTTTTCCTCTGGTGTTTGGCAGTTAGGGTAGAAGTGTTATAGAAATAATATGCCCTCTCAGAGAGAAGTCACTGCATACACTTAGGGATTAATTAAGGAAAAGCTCTTTAATAGCCCTTGGCTTTCATAATGGCCAGCACAGACACAGCAATGTCCATAATGGCCTGACCCATAATGGTAAGCACAGGCAAAGTGAATTTTATGATAGCATGACTCATGGTGCTTCCAGGCATGAAATAGGTAAGAATCTTACTGCATTTTTGTTTGATTTGTATAAGCAGAAAAACTCTCAAAGGTTACATTGGATTGTGGCAAAAGGGAATCTTGACCTGTGACCCAATTTCTAGACTTGAGCCAGTTTGCAGACCCAGAACCCCTTGAATGAAGAGACGGCCAGGTTTCCCAGAGGAAACACCTTGATAAAATGCCTAAAGTTTTACTGTTAGCCTTTCTCCAGGGGGCTAGCGAGAGGGCTCAGGGGTAAAAGTGCGTACTATTCTTGCAAAGACCCCCACGTTAGATGGCTCACAACTGTCAGTAACTCAGTGCCTCTGGCATCTGTGGGCACCTGCACCCATGCACATACCCACAGAGATACAAATAATTAAAGTAATAATAAACTCTAAAAATAAATATTACCCTTATGACTCAAAAATTTTGGATAATTAGATTTGCACTACTACCCTTTCTCGGATTATTTTATTAAATTGACAGTTTGCTTCATACAGTGACCACCAGAGGGCTCCACTATAAAGAATAGCAAGATTCACTCTCTTCAGTATTGGAGAACAGTCCACGGAGTCATCCTTTGGTGCCACACCACAGCCCTTATTTCCCAGAGGTTTTTGTGAAAGTTTTAAAACACATTAATAATCTTTGTCTGAGTTGAGCATGTCATTGAGACTTACACTGGTTATTTTCTTTTTTTCTCTCTCTCTTTTTCTTTTTCCTTTTTTTTTTTTTTTTTTTTTTTTTTTTTTTTTTTTTTTTTTTTTTTTTTTTTGTCTGTGTAGCCCTGGCTGTCCTGGAACACGCTCTGTAGACCAGGTTGGCCTTGAACTCAGAGATCTGCCTGCCTGTGCCTCCCAAGTGCTGTAAAGGCTACCACCACCCAGGTGGTGGTTATTTTCTAATTCTATCACTTATTATACATTTACTAGAGGGTGCTCTATTTTAAAGGAAACCTTCCCAGGCTAGAGAGATGGTTCTATAGTTAAAGGCTAGGTTCATAACCAGAACGTCAAGAAAATTTTTCCTTTATCTACTGGAGGTGAATCATTGCTCTATTGTTGTTATTATTATTAATGATTTTTGAGACAGGCTCTTTCTATGTAGCCCAGGCTATCCTGGAAGCTAGTATCCTCCCACTTGAGTGTACAGGAATGCACTATCAGGCCTGGTGCACAATTATTTAAGGCAGAATAAATGCTATTTTCTTAATAATTAATTTCCAGAGTAATACACTGACTTAATAGTCAAGTCCGGTGGTGAAAGAATAGTTTCCTCGTATTCTTTCCTTCCAAGAATAACTATGGATTGTGGCTGGCTTGGGTTTTTTTTGAGGCAGGTCTTGCTAGGTAGCCCATGTTTCCCTCACATTTATAATCTCTGCCTCTGCTCCTGGGTTTGGGGATCACAAGTGTGCTGAAGTTTTCATGTACTCAGCATTTGCTATCAATTGTAATCATTTCTCTTTTGATGATAAAATTGTCCCTAATTTGGCTTAAGGGTAATTCTCTAAGCTGATTCCTGTGATTTCAAATTTGACTTTTGGCACATATACTACATAATGGATAATGGCAAGACTATAAACTATATAAAACAGAATCGTAACCTACACCCTGCAGCAAACTGTCTCAAGAAGTCAAAACCTTCCTGTCTCAAAAAACAATACAAAACAAAACAAAAAAGTCAAAACATTAGCACTAACAGCCCGGGAAGCCACCCTGCTGTACCTAGGCTGGTAGGAAGTCAGTGTGCTCTCTACTCATAATTCAGGAAGCTAGACCATACCTCCTGTAACAATCAGTTCAAAACGCCCAGGACTTGATTAAACACTGACACTTCCCCCCATTTTGTCTCCTGACTCCCGTGTAAACCAGCGTGGCCTCAAACACCCTGTGAAGTTGAGGATGGCTTGATCCTCCTGCCTTTGCTTCCTGAGTGTGGTAGTTACAGGTGTGTAGCCCCACACCCAGGGTGTAAAGAGCCGGGGACTGAGCCCGATTCTTCCTGTATACCAGGCACTCCACCAACTGAACTATGTCCCCAGCCCTTGTCTCCACTTTCAACCTAGCCAACTATGCTCCTCCGAGGCAGACAAATGGGGTGATTGGCTTCCACCTAGTCACCGATCTCTTGCTGCCCAGTGTCCAGACCCCAGTCGGGGCACAGCTGAAGCAGCCCCTTTTCCCACTGGGAAGCCTCCTCTGCCTGCGCTGGAATCTCTGTGAACTCAAGTCATGACTTAGACGGACTACTCCCTCCATGTACCAAACTCTCAAAAGAGAGCCTCTGCTTACTAACTTTCTAATTTTCATTTTTCAGCCTTTGCTTTTCTCATTTGGTTTGTTGTGGTTTATTTGCAAACTTTATTGACATGTAACTTGCATTGAAGAAATGTGGCCTTTTTGTGCCTGTTTGATTAGTTTTGGTGAGTGTGCATATCTGAGTAACCAAGATAAAGAATAAACATGTAGCCTGGTTAACCACATACGGGTTACAACCCTAAGTTCCTTGATCTATCTTTTCAGTTACTTCCTCTTCTCTTCCCCTTCCTAGCGCCTGCTGATCTCAAGTCCATCATCACGGGTTAGTTTTGTCTTTCCCCCTAAATCCTGCGGCTGTATCTTACTAACTCAGACACTTCCTCTGCATTTAAGGCAGAACAAAGTATTTGACTTATGTCCCCCAGAACTGGAAGCAGGAGCACCGGATTTTTTTCTTCTTTTTTTTTAAAGTGGAAAATAGAACTTAAGGGCCAGAGAGATGGCTCGGCAGTGAAGTGTGCTTGGATGCTCCTCCAGAGATCCTGAGTTCAATTCCCAGAAACCACAGGGCAGCTCATGATCCAGTGCCCTCCCTCTTCTGGTGTGCAGGCATACATGCAGACAAAAAGCATAAATGAATTTTTTTTTTTTTTTTTTTTTGTTTTTTCGAGACAGGGTTTCTCTGTGTAGCTTTGCGCCTTTCCTGGAACTCACTTGAGGCTGGCCTCGAACTCACAGAGATCCACCTGGCTCTGCCTCCCGAGAGCTGGGATTAAAGGTGTGCACCACCACCGCCCAGCAACATAAATGAATTTAAAAGAAAAAAGAGAACAGAAGCTGCACACCAAGAGTGAGTGCTAGCTCTGCCTATCGCTACCAGTGGGGGAAACCATCCTGGACCGCCTGGGAGAATCTTTTTAGATTTATGTGTATAAATGTTTTGTCTGTATGTATGTATGTGTACCATGTGTGTGCCTGATACCAGCTGAGGCCAGAAGAGGGCATCATGGATGCTTGTGAACCACCATTTGGCTGCTTGGAATTAAGCCCAGGTCGTCTGCAAGAGCAGTAAGAGCTCTTGACCACTGGACCAGGTCTCTAGCCCGTGCCTGGGAGTTTTAAACTAAATGGCCATTACCTCAGGAAATCCCTTTAACACCTGGGAAGAAGGGACAATCCATCACCCTTCAAAGCCTTTTCAGTACACAAAATTAAGACATCTTATTTTTTTAATGGGCATATATCAATTATACAAAATAACGAGCTTCATTACATTAAGCAGTGTTCTTTCTGCAAGTGCATATGCAGAAAATCAATTATACAATTGTGACACATTGATGCTGAATAACAGACCTGGAAGAGCAGACAATGCTCTTAACCTCTGAGCCATCTCTCCAGCCCCTCATTACATTTTTTAAAATGTACATTTTTTAACTTATGTACACACCTATGTGCCTGTGTGTGTGCCCACAGAGGCCAGACCAGGAGGTCAGATTCCCCTGGAGCTGGAGTTACATGTAGTCATGAGCCTCCTGATGTGGGTGCTGGGAACTGAACTCAGGTCCTCCAGGAGAGCAACAAATGCTCTGAATCCACGAACGCTCTGGTGATCTCGTTATTTTCATGTGTGTATATTGTACTTTGATCCTATCTCCACCTCCTTACCAACGTTTTGTCCTTCCTCCCACTGGTCCTCTTAGGACACTAACTTTACAGTGTGTTCAGGCAGCTGGAGAGACAGCTCAGGCGTTAGAGCACTGGTCGTTCTTCCAGAGAGGCAGGGGCAGTTCCAGCACCCAAATGGTGGCTCGCCACCATCTCTAACTCCAGTTCCAGATCGGCCACCCTCTTCTGACTTCCACAGACATACATGCAGGCAAAACACTCACACATACAAAATAAAATTCTAAAATCTAAAAAAAAATTTTTTAAATGTGTTCAGATATATGTATATATACTCGTGTGTGTGTGTGTGTGTGTGTGTGTGTGTGTGTGTGTTATGCTTGTGCACCACATGTATGCCTACAGAGACCAGAAGGGGGCATCAGACCCCCTGGAACTGGAGTTACAGACAGTTGTGAGCCGCCATGTGGGTGCTGGGAATTGAACCCAGGGCCTTTGAAAGAGCAACAAGTGCTCATAATCACTGAGCCATCTCTCCAGCCCCAAATTGACATTTCAAATTTAAAGTTGGTTTTTCTGACCTTCTTTAGTTTTGTATCTCATTTTTTTTTTTTTACACTGGACATCTTTGGAGACAGTAACATTAAAATATTTGTATTACAATATGCTTAACTTTAAACCATAATTACATAACTTCAAAACCAACAATATTATGATTAATTATAAACCACTTAATGAAACTGAGTGATTATTACTTCTCATTTATAGGACAGAGCCCTCCGTAGGCACAGGACCAGAGTGTGGTGTTCACACATTGCAAATGTATTCTTTCCTTTGTGTATCTCTTTATTATTATTATTATTATTATTATTTATACAGGAGAGGGCCCCAGGTCTCATTACAGATGGTTGTGAGCCACCATGTGGGTGCTGGGAATTGAACTCAGGACCTCTGGAAGAGCAGTTGGTGCTCTTAACCTCTTGAGCCATCTCTCCAGCTCCTCCTTTGTGTATCTCAGTTACACTATTTTACTTAGAGTGAATTAGTTTGTTTCAGTTAGTTACTTTTGACTTCAGAGGGTTTTTTGTTTTACCTTTTGGCTATGTAAATTTTGAAAATTTAGATGTCTTGTTTCTACCTTTATCTCCTACACCCATCACGGTCTTTATGAGTAACTATTATGTTTCTGCAATATCCTTCCATCTTTCCAATGAATATGTGTATATGTATTTCTATACCTTGCTTTATTGGCTTAACAGAACCCAGGACTCATTCCAAAGTAACAAATAACTTTTGTTTTTTGAGACAGGTTTCTGTGTAATAGCTGTCCTGGAACTCGATCTGTAGAACAGGCTGGTCTTGAGATCCTCCTGCCTCTGCCTCCCAGTGCTGGGATTTAAGGCGTGCGCCACCACGGCCGGTAACACGTAACTATTAATGACTGCATCCCCCCATCAGGAAATGGGATTTCAATGTATACTTCCATTATAAACAAAGTTGATCTTCCTTAAATGGTAAAGGATCTTTGTCTATGAGAATCATCTGTTCACGTCCTTCCCCGTTTTCTTTAGTTTTCCAAGGCCCCTGCGATGTAAACTGAAATATTCCCTAGCCTAGTGGGGCTACACCAGGGCTCCTTTCATCATCTGGTCTATGTTGTAATCGTATCCCTGTAAATCACCTCGGCCAGGACACCTTCACTGGGGATTAGCAGTTCTCACAAAGCTGGCTAAGCCGACCAAGCCTGAGATCGGCTTTCCAGTCTGAGGCGTGCGGAAGAGACTGCCGAGGACCGTCGTGCCTGCAGTAGCCGGGATGCCTGTCTAACTGGAGTGTGTTCCATTTACAGAACCTGTTCTCGGGCGGGCGCCCAGAACCCTCGCTCGGCTGCCTTCCCGGGCTTCCGGCGTGCGACCCGTCCTAGGGCTGCCCGTGCGCGCAGCCAGCCTGCTCCGGGACTCACGCCCAGAGACGCCCCGGGGGAGCGAGCGGAGCGGGGCGAGCGGCTGTGGCTCAAGTCCCCCAAACTCAGAACGAGGGGGACCCCTCGGCGCCAAGCCGCTGTCTCCGCGTTCCGGCGCCGGCGCGCGGAAGCATCCCGTGCGGGGCCGTGCACCCGGGACAGCCAATCGCGTAGCCGCCTGCTCGGATTCCTCCGCCCAGGCCGTGCGGCGGCCGCAGGTGGCCCGGCCGAGCGTGTCCAGCGGCGGCCGCCGTCCCGAGATGCCTCGCGGGTGACCTCCGACCTCGCGGGCCCGCCCTTCTCTCCGGCCGGCCGCTCCGCTCCGCTCCCCTCCCCAGCCCGGCCGAGCTTGCAGAGGCCCCCGCGGGGCAGGTGCGGGACTCCGCGGACGGTCGCCGTGCAGCGGCTGGCGGCGGCGGCGGCGGCTCCCCCGCGCCCCGAGGCCCCGAGCGGGCGGGCGGGCCGGCCGGCCTCCCTTCGCCTCTCCCCCTCGCCGGAGGCGCCCGGCGGGGCGGCCGGGGCCGCGGCCGAGAGGCGCGTCCCGGGTGAGTGGGCCACGGGCGGGGTGGCGGCGGGGCGCTCGGGGCGGGGCGCGCTCGGGGCGGGGCGGGGCCGGCGGCGGGGCCTGGTTTCCTCCTTCAGCGCCATTTTGTGGCTGCGAGACCCGCAAATAAAGGCGATCGCCGGGGCTGCGGCGGGAGGAGCGCGCGGCGGGGGGAGGCCGGCTGCGGCGCGGCCTCGGCCTATGTGACTGGCGGCGCCCGCGCAGCCTCGGGCTGGAAAGGTAGGTGCGGCCGGCGGCGGGAAGGACCGCGAGGGCCTGCGGGGCCGGGAATCGAGGCGGCGGCCGCCCCGGGCCCGGGGAATCGCACGCCGGGCCCGAGGGGCGCTCGGGCCTGGGGCCGCGCCGGCTTCCCGTTAGCCGGGGCGGCTCGCCGCCCACCGCGGTGCTCCGCCGCCTCAGGGCCATTCTACTTCCGTCCCTGGCGGCCGGGGACACGGCGGGCGTTCCCGCGGCCGGGGAGGCGGGGAGGCCGGAGGCCGCCCTCTCGGGGCTGACTGGCCGTGCCGGCCCTTTCCCCGCCTCTGTCGCCCCCTCCCACCTCCCCGAAGCCTGGTTCCCGGCGACCCAGACAGAGGTACCGACGGGTTCTGCCCGGCGCAGACGGAAGGGTTCGGTTTTTCCTTAAACCGAATTTCGCGTCACGCAGCAGCCTGTCACTGCAGCCACGTTCTCCGGTGGACTTCCATTTTTAAATAAGTGCATGCATTGTGAGGACGGGGATTGTGTTTTTTTTTTTTTGCTGTTTTTTTTTTTTTTTGACAGCTTCGAGAAATTTTTCGTCAACTTTCAGTCTTGCTTTGGATCTCTGTGAGGCTGATTTGACCATTTTTAAAATTGTTTTCCCTAAGAGTGAATGCACAGTAAAAAAAAAAGGCCTAAGTTCTTGTGTTTGTGTACGTTTTCTTACGGGGCGGGGGGACGGCTAGGGATGGAATCCTAGGCCTTGCGCATGCTAGGCCAGCCTTCTACCATTGAGCTGGCCTCCCTGCCCACAGTTCTTGGTTTGATAATGAGGAAGTCAGTTAATTCAACCCCAAAGGACTAAGACACTCTTAGCTGGTTGTGAAGATCGCTGAGCATGCTAGAGTCCTAAGTCTCATGTGTTCATAAGTTTTATTTATGCCTCTCGTCCTTTTCACTCTAGCTATTATCATTTAATATTGTTTCGAAAGATAAGTGGAAGTCACAGAACTGTTACTACAAATTCTGGTGTTTGTTTTGTTTTGTTCCCCCCCCCCCTTTAACTTACATTTTTGAGCATTAGGGCTGGAGAGTTGAGTTGGTTCAACAGTTAAGAGCACTTTTTGGTCTTGTAAAGGACATGAATTCCCAGCACCCAAATGATGGCTTCTGGCCATCCCTAACTCCAGTCCTGGGATTATGGCTTCCTCTTCTGATCTCTGTGGGCGGCACCAGGCCTGCACGTGGTGCACATACATACATGCAAAACATTCATAAACATAAATCTTTTAAAAATGACAGGTTTTGTAAAACATTCATAAACAAAAATCTTTTTTAAAAATCACAGATTTTATTTTAAAGCTGAGCATCAGGTTTTCTCATAGGTATCGTAGACGACGTTTGAAACGATTGAAAACGAATTTTTGAGATGGCTAGGTTTTATTCAGTAACAACTGATGAGGCAAGTCACTAGGTGACTTCTGATGTGACTGAAGTTGAGTGTAAGCATTTGGGCAGATGTGTTTCCAAGAGTGTGCTAGTCCTTCAGTCTGAAGCAGACTGTGTTTGCTTTAGTGGACCCTTTGGCAAAGCAAGATGTAAGATAACAAACATTACTCTTGTTTTTAATTATCTCCTGCTTTCTACCTCTGAATACTTTGTATTTCCTGTAGTTAACTAAACTTGGAGAAAAATTTTCAGTATTCCCATAGTTGTATAAGCTACTGGATATAGTGTGAGACTCTAACATCAGACTAGAATTCAGTGCTATCAATATTCTCTGCCTTAAAGATGAAGTTGGTGGAGTTTATTTTCCCAACGTTTGTTATATTTTTTTCTTTTTTTAAAGATTTATTTATTGTGTACACAGTGTTCTGCCTGCATGCATGACTGCACTCCAGAAGAGGGCACCAGATCTCATTTATAGATGGTTGTAAGCCACCATGTGGTTGAATTGAACTCAGGACCTCTGTAAGAGCAATCAGTACTTTTAGCCTCTGAGGCATCTCTCCAGCTCCTGTTACATTTTTTTTCTGTTGATTGTGTTCAGACAGACCTTGTATAGTATTTTTATGCCACCAATCACAGGTCTGCAGCACTTTTGCTTATATAGAAACTGAAGCCCAGAGTTAAGTGACTTGTTCAATAAGGTGGATGTGACTGACTGAAATAGTGATCTGATTTCTTTTTTTTTTTTTTGTTTTTTTTTTGGTTTTTCTAGACAGGGTTTCTCTGTGTAAATTGCACCTTTCCTGGAACTCGATTTGGAGACCAGGCTGGCCTCGAACTCACAGAGATCCACCTGCCTCTGCCTCCCGAGTGCTGGGATTAAAGGTGTGCGCCACGACGACCGCCCGGCTTGTGATCTGATTTCTAACTAGTCCCTTTGTACTGCAGTGCTGAGGCTCCAGCACTGTAGGTAACGGGTTTCCTATATCCATTGTGGTTTATTTCAGGGAGGTGTATACATGCCTTCTTGTATACGTTGTTTTGGCTTCTGTTCGCCTTTCTCCAGAGACTGCTAAGTTGCCCAACTTAGCATCATAGTGCTATGATCTGGAATGCTAGGCACCTAGTCAACTAAAACTGAATTCCACAACCTAAGCTAGGCATTGATGACATTCTGAATTTGAGATATGTTATCTCTGAACGTTCTACACAAATAACTGAAATAAAAAATATACTTATTGCTAGGTGGAGGTGGTGCACTCCTTTCTTCCCAGGAGAGGCAGAGGCAGGTGGATCTCTGTGAGTGTGAGGCTAGCCTGGCCTACATAGTGAGTTCCAGGACAGCCAGGGCTACCCAGAGAACCCCTGTCTTGGAAAAACTATATATTATAATGTGTGTGTGTGTGTGTGTGTGTGTGTGTATTCTATTTTATGTGTATGGGTGTTTTGCCTACATGTGTGTCTCTGTTCTGTGTCTTTGTGGTGCCCTTGGAAGAAGAGGGTGTCAGATCCCCTGGAACTGGAGCTACAATGGTTATGAGCTACAGTATGGGTGCTGGGAATTGAACCCAGGTCCTAGGAAAGAGCAGCTAGTATTAACTTCTGAGCCATCTCTCCAGCTGCTTTCTCCCCCTTACATAATTTTAAAGCTAGTCATCTTTAGCCGGGCAGTGGTGGCGCATGCCTTTAATCCCAGCGCTTGGGAGGCAGAGCCAGGAGGATCTCCGTGAGTTCGAGGCCAGCCTGGGCTACAGAGTGAGTTCCAGGAAAGGTGCAAAGCTACACAGACAAACCCTGTCTCAAAAAAAAAAAAAAGAAAAAGAAAAAGAAAGAAAGAAAGAAAACCTAGTTATCTTTAAACCTCTTGGAAGGTTGCCCAGTTGAACATGTTTGAATTTTTCTGTTTGCCTTTGTTTTTTAAGATGGTATGTCTCTGTATGGCCCTAGCTGGCCTGCAGCTTCCTTCCAGGTAGAACCTGAAACGCTCCAGCCTCTGCCTCTGAGTGCTGTAATGAACTGTGTGTGCTGTCCATACTCTACATGTTTTCTTGTGTTTTTGAGATGGTCTCACTGTGTAGCCCTGACCGGCCTAGAACTCAGTAAGTCCCAGTTACTCAAAATGCAAAGGTGTGTGTCTATTTCTCCCTCCCTCCCTCCCTCCTCTCTCTCTCTCTCCTCTCTCTCTCTCTCACATTTGCAGTTGCAGGGCTCAACCCCCAGGTCTTGCAGGTGCTTATATCCTGCGGTCTACAACTATATCTCTACATCCCTAACCCATGAAAGATTTTTAAATGGAGAATATTTAAGCTAGTAATTTACAATGTGGTCATTTAGAGTGTTTTCCTAAAATTTTTATTTCTTCTGTACAACAGACCCAATTTGAGAACCCAGGGTTCAGTGGCGGTATGATTGGAATATGTAATTCATATGGGAGTATATGTAAAATTGATACTGGAAAATCTTTAATACGTTTTTTGTAAATCTCAAATATTCATTAAGAAATTAAATAGTGCCAGGCAGTGGTGGCGCACGCCTTTAATCCCAGCACTCGGGAGGCAGAGCCAGGTGGATCTCTGTGAGTTCGAGGCCAGCCTGGACTACCAAGTGAGTTCCAGGAACAGGCGCAAAGCTACACAGAGAAACCCTGTCTCGGAAGACAAAAACAAAACAAACAAACAAACAAAAAGCTTTTAAAAATCAATACAACAAATTCTTCAGTCAAAATTTTAATAGTTCAGAATTTTCAGACAGATTTCTATGTACCTTTGGCTGTCTGGAACTCTCAATGTAGGCTGGCCTCAAACTACAGAGATCTACCTGCCTATTCCTCCAGAGTGCTGGGATTTGAGGCGTGTTCCACCATGCCCGGCTTATAGTTTGTCATTTTTGGTAGGTATAGATAAGTAAAGTAAAATGGAAAAAATAAATTAAAGATGTAAGGGAACTTTGATGAATCTGCTGTGAGTACTAGGACCTAGGAATAACTGTGTGTGTTTCCTGGTTAAATTTGAATATTAGACAACAACAGAAAAACAAAATCACCTGGGCATTGGTAACTCACACCTTTAATCCTTTTAATCTCTGTGAGTTCAAGGCCAGCCTGGTTCTAGGAGTTCTAGGACAGCAGTACTCCTACATAGAGAGAAACCCTGTTTTATAAGAATAAGAACCTTTTTTTCCCCAAAGATTTATTTTATGTATATGAGTGCTCTATTGACTTTATGCCAGAAGAGGGCACCAGATCCCACTATAGATGGTTGTGAGCCACCATGTGGGTGCTGGGAATTGAACTCTGGACCTCTGGAAGAGCAGCCAGTATTCTGAACCTTTGAGCCATCTCTCAGCCCCAGAAGAACTCTTTTACAGATTGATCTTTAACTGTGGGTGTGTATGCTAGTGTGCATGTGCTTGCCTCTGGAGGCCAGAAGTGTCGGATCCCTTAGAGCTGGAGTTGTGAGCTGCCTTATGTGGATGCTGGGAACTGAACTCATGTCCTCTTGGAGAGCAGTTAACTGCTGAGCCATCCCTCTAACCCAAGAACTCATGTTTTAATTGTGTATAAATTATTACTTCAAAATCAGTTTAGATTTGGAAAAAAAAATACTGGCCCCCAAACTAAGTCAAGTAATATTTAGTGCTCAGATCTTCAAATGAAGATTTTTATTTTTTTCCGGTTTTTCAAGACAAGGTTTCTCTGTGTAGCTTTGCGCCTTTCCTGGAACTCAGAGAGATCCGCCTGCCTCTCTACCTCCCGAATGCTGGGATTAAAGGCGTGTGCCACCACCACCCGGCAAAGATTTTTATATTTGTTAGATTAACTTTCCCTGTTCTGTACATTTGTTCCCCAACTTGTATTGTAATACATTATTTAAGGTACATTTATTACTGTTTCTGTCTTTCTGTAGTGTAAGTTTATGGTTTAATAAGTAATGACTGCCAAGTAGGCTATGCCTTTAATCCCAGCACTTGGGAGGCAGAGGCAGGAGATCTTTGCGAGTACAAGGTCAGTCTGGTCTACAAAGTGAGTTCCAGGATGGCCAGAGCTACATAGTGAAACCCTGTTTCAAAAGGAAAAAGAAAAAAAAGAAAAGTAATGATTGCTGCTAGGGCTCATTCTAAAAGATGGTGGTTCTCTTGAGTTACCTATCTTTTGCAACAGTTAAATGAATTTTGTATAAATATCTAAAGAAGCTAATTTTGAAATATAGATTACTTTGACATGCAATTATGTGGTATAAGCATATTTTTATTAAGATAAACATTGTGTTTAATGTTATTAGAGAGTGGTGAATTATATGATGGATTCTGCGTCACTGTAAAAGCATACCGTAGAAGTCAAGGACAGGGGACTAACTGGTGCTTGCCCCTATGGGGCCTTCAGCAACATGCCTAGATTGCCTCTGAGGTCTGACAGGGAGCTTTTTTAAAGGTTACATAACCATGATAATGAAAGATGTTAAGCAGAGAGGACATTTGTTGAAAGTTACAGGTTAACTTGTGTCTTTGTGCTCTTTTTTTTTTTTTTTTTTTGTAAATTGAAGCTATCCTGGGCTAAAGTCAGTGATAGAACACTTACCTAGATAGAATGTGAAGGAAAAGTCCTGGGTTGAATCCCCTTCACTGCAGTGAATGAATGGATCAAACAAACAGTTGTGAAATAAAATGCTATTTTAATAACTATTTCACATTAACATTTGCTAATAACTGGTTTGAAAGAAAATCAACTGAAAATCATTTCCCCAACACTTTCCCCCCTTTTTAGGGTGCAAGATGACCAACGAAGAACCTCTTCCTAAAAAGGTATGTTGTTTCAGCAGCTTCACTTCATCTTTTTGTGTTCTTATTTTTCACTTCCTTTCCCTGATACTTTGCATCAGGGGGTGCAGAGTGTTAGACGTGTATCTGCATGTGCTCAATTTGGAATGAATGATGACGACAGCTTATGGAAGGCATTAGAGTATTCTTGTGATCTGCAATTCTTAGTCTGAATTATATGAATATTTCCTTATACACACAACGTTATGTACAATTTCTAAACTTTTTTTTACAGATAATTTATATACATATATTTATATTGACTCTTATTTTCCCTCCTAATTTTTTAAACCACCAAGGTTGTAACTTAAATCCTTCGACTATGGATTTTTCAAGGCTACAGCCAGTTAGTTCTTATAATGTATTTTCCTCTTTGATTTTCTAACTTTTGATTTCCCAGTTCTATAGTCCTATACTGAGTTTAGCTATTACATTTATAGTATAGATACACTACATATACCCTGAGGTTTTGTTAAAGAGAATAGTATAGTTTATGGACGACTTGGAAATCGGTTGGAAAGCTTGGTGTTTGTTCATTAAATATTTAATATCTGTTGTAGAAAAGTGGAGTGAGTAAAGAACTGAGTGTGCAGGAGCTGTGTCTGCTTGCTCTGGGCTCGTGTTTCTCCGTTTGCAGTGTAACACTGATGTTACTGGTTCATACTAGACGCTGGAAAGGAAATGCTCTCTGTGCTTCCGGGCGTCAGGCTAGGCTGCATGCATAGTGTGCGGGCACTCCTCCACTGAGCTGCGCTCCCTCACCAAGAATTTTCCTTTTTTAAAAAATACTTATTTACTTTTTAGTTGTGTGTATGTATACACGTATCAGAAATGCGCACGAGTGCAGGTGTTTTAGGAGGCCCGAGTCACAGGTGGCTCACAGCCACCTGACATGGTTGCTGGAAATCGAGCTCATGCTCTTAGCCACCTGTCATATCTCCAGCCCAGTATTTTCTCTTTTTAATAAGGGAAATTAATAAAGCCTTCGTTGGTTGTTTGTGTGTTTGTTTTTAAAATAGGGGGAAATACTTCTAAATGTATGAAACAATTTCAGCTTATGTTCTATTTTTAAACTTTGTTGGAAAGTTATAAATTGATAAGTTTTAAAAATATTCAGGGATGGAGCTGGAGAGATGGCTCAGAGGTTAAGAACACTGGCTGCTCTTCCAGAAGTCCTGAGTTAATTCCCAGCAACCATGTGGTGGCTCACAGCCGTCTATAATGAGATCTGGTGCCCTCTTCTGGCATGTAGGCATATATACAGGCAGAACTCTGTATACATAATAAATAAATATTTAAAAAAATATTCAGGGACATTCTATGAACCTCATTCAAAAAACTAGGGAACTGGTACACTCTGAGTTTTCAAATGTTCTCTTCATGTGAAAGTGCTGTTTTATCATGTGTGCAGCTCTGTGTGAGAACCACCAATCAAGATCAGCATCTGAATGGTCACCACAGGGCCCTTGTAATTATAATCTGTTTCCGTTTCTTTAACTAACCTGAGTGTGTGTCCGTGTCCTTTTGAGATTATTTTTTCACTCAGCATAACAAATATTTGTTTCATATATCAATAGTCTTATTTCTACTTACTGCTGAATAATGTTGTATAATATAACTATCATGGTTTTATACACACTTGTCTGTTAAGAGACAGTTGGATGATCCCAGCTTTGGGCCATCACAAATAAAGCTGCTCGTGATAAACTTTCTTTGGGCTGAATGCTCAAGAATGCACCTACTAGGGGCTGGGGAGATGGCTCTGTAGGTAAGAGCACTGGCTGTTTGTCCAGAGGACCGGGGTTCAACTCCCAGCACCCACATGGCAGCTCCTAACTGTCTGTAACTCCAGTTCCAGGGGATCTGACACCTTCACAGCAATGCAAATTAAAAATTTTAGATAAATTTTTTAAAAGAAAGAATGGAACTACTGAGTCATGTGGAGTGTGCAATTTTAATCTTGTTGTTTTGGCTTTTTCATTTTTAGCAGGATTTTTGTTATTGTTTGTTTTTTCTTGTATCTCTGTATGTTGAGGAGATGCTCCGAGGTGGGAAAGGGTGTTGTTGGATCCTCTGAAGCTGGAGTTGCAGGCACGCCCTGACTGACATGGGTGCTGTGAACTGAACTGGTGTCCTCTGGAGAGTTCCAGGCACTCTTAACCATGAAGCTGTCTCCTGCCCTCACTTGTAGTTTAAAGGAACAGTCAGGCTATTTTTCAGAGTTGTGAAGTATGATGAGTACTGAGCCATTTAAATAATCCAGCTTGGGAGGCATTTCCTAGCTCAGCACAGAGCTCCTGTGGAAACAGCTTTGCACTCTGGAAGAGTACTCAATCCATTTTTTAATTTTCTTTATAGGTCCGATTGAGCGAAACAGACTTCAAAGTTATGGCACGGGATGAGTTGATTCTAAGGTAAAATGTTCTTTTATCAAAAATTCAAAGAATCTATAGACAACTTACCGTGACTGCTATGTAATACTTACCTTTATGCCATCTGAAATTTGGGTTTGCTTATTTTTATTGTTGTTGCTGATTATGTTAGAGACAGAGTCTTCCGTAGAAGTTAGGATCCTCCTGCCTTAGCCCACCAAGGGCTAGAACTAAAGGTGTGTGCTTTGTTGTTGTTGTTTACTTTTTGAGATGGTTTCTTTGTTTAATCCTGGCTGTACTGGAACTTGCTCTATAGACCAGGCTGACCTTGAACTCACAGAAATCTGGGTATGGTTTTTGGACAGTTTCCTGTGGTTCTTCAGTATATAAACAAGAACTATAACATAAGCTTAGGTGCTTTCTAGACTGACACAGAAACCAAATTTTCTTGCAGAGCTAAGATTTGTTACATGGGAAACATGTTTATTTAATATATGGCTTGCTAGAGAATATGTTCAGCTTAATAAATCAGCAGGCACAGGGCTCAGTAGATAAAGACCTTCTCTGTGCAAACCTAGCTTTGACCTGAGCTCAATCCCTGGAACCCGCATAAAGCTAGAAGGATTTAAAAAAACACAATGCCACAAAACTATCCCCTGGGCTCTTCCACATGTGTGTGTGCTATGGCAAATGTGAGCTCACACACAATAAGTTTTAATAAAAACAGTAGGCATGGATATTGGTTTTTTGTTGCTTTTGGGTTTTTTTTCCCCAAACAGGGTCTTAACATATATTCAAGTTGGTCCCAAATTGGAAATCCAAATTAGTCTTCTGAATGTTAGGGATGCAAGCCTGTACTACCATGCCTGCTCAATTGTCTTGTCTTATATTTGTTTTTCTTTTATTATGTAACATTTGAAGAGTTATGATCAAAGAATGATATCCCCCCCCCCCCATGTTTTAAGACAGGGTCTCTCTGTGAAGCCCTGGCTGTCCTGGAACTCAATTTGTAGATTAGACTGGCCTCAAACTCATACATCTGCCTGCCTCTTCCTCTCAAGTGCTGGGACTAATGGTGTATATCAGTACTGCCCATCCCAAAGGAATGATTTTTATGATTTTTTATTTTATGTGTATGGGTGGTGTTTTGTCTGCATGTGTACCTGTGCACCATTTGCCTGCCTGGTGCCTAGGGCAGCCAGAAAACGGGATTTAGAGTTAGGAGCTGCCATGTGGTTGCCCATACTCAAACAGGTCCTCTGGAAGAGCAGCCTGCTCTTAACAACTGAACCATCTCTCCAGCCCCTAGATTAAATTGTTTGTTTGTTTTTATTTTTCAAGACAGGGTCTCTCTGTGTAGCCCTGGCTGTCTTGGAACTCTGTAGGCCAGGCTGGCCTCAAACTCAGAGATCCACCTGCCTCTGCCTCCCAAGTACTGGGACTGAAGGTCTAAATTTTAAAAATTAAATTATTTTTAAAGCTTCCTCTTAGTTCTGAATTTCTATGGTTAGGTTATAAATACTTTGTTAAGCTAGTTAAGCACATCATTCTAGTAATGGTATTTTAAATATAAGGAACCAGAAAATGGGTTGTTTTGTTTTTTCGTAGCTTTACATATATTCTTTCTGTGCTTTGGGTTAATCAAGTTTTTGACTGGTAACTTAGATAAGAAATAAATGAATTTAAAATTTGTATTACATTTCTTTATTAGAGGGTAGGTATGGGCCGTGTAGAAGTCACATTGTGGGGGTTGGTTCTGTGTTTGCACCATGTAGAGTCCGGGGCTCAAAGTCAGATAAAGCGCCTTCATCTGCTGAGCCACTTCACTGTCCCTAAATGAAAGTTACTGAACTTTGCTGTCTTTAAACTTTTCAAGGACTTTATTTAAGTTAAGCAGATTTATCGGGGAAGATGAAAGGGAGAGAAGAGAGGATTTCATTATGAGGAGATGAAGAGACCATTGCACTGTTCTAGAGGTTGGTCTTCATTCAGTGCTAGAGGTGGAGCCCAGGGCTTTCACACCAGGCATGCACTAGCCTCTTTACAAGCCGAGTTCAGTAATTTCCCACTGTGGCTTGCACTACACTACTACACTAGTCTGTTGTGAACTTCCTTCACTACGCTGCTCAGGCTAGCCTGTTGTGAACCTCTGCTGCTTTTTCTGCCACAGGTCTACATGTAGGACAGTTTTCCATTGTGTATCTGATTTATCACTCTTGTCCTCTTGCTGACAAAACCTCTTTTTTCTGGAAATACTAAGTTCTTTACTACAGTTCAGTACTAGAGTAGCTTTATGATTCTTAGACTCTTGAGGTAGCCTGCTTGCTTTTTTTTTTTTTTTTTTTTTAATCAATCTTAACAGTTTTCTGTGTAGCCTAGGCTGGACTGAACTCCCAGTCCTACACCTCAGTATCTTCAGTGGTAAGATTACAATTGTGTGCCACTAAGGCCACTTGGCTTTTTTCAAAACGGATTCTTTATTGCTGACTTAACTCCTGAGCACAAGCAGTCCTTCCTTAGTCTCCAAAGCTGTTAGAATTCTTGATGTGCATCACTGCCACCATTTGTAGTCAACTAGAAGAAACAAAATATCGGTATACTTTCAAAAAGTCTTAAATGTGTTTGCGTGTGGTTGTGTTCATGTGATTGCAGGTCCTTTGGAAGCCAGAGGTGGTGGACACCTGGAGGGAGAGTTACAGGCAGTTGTGAGCCACCTGATGTGGGGCTGGGAGCTTGGGCTCTTCTGCCGGAGCCTATGCTCTCTTAACTGCTGAGCTCCCTCCCTCCAGCCCCCAAATCAGTGATGGTATAACAGTTCAAGTAGGACTGTTGCTACTAAGTAACCTAAAAATGTGCAATTTATATATATCTTAGGAAATTCTTCTAAAAACTTTTCAGTGAGTTTTTCTTCTCCTTAAATACTCCATGGTTTTAAATCAACTGTTTAATTAGTCAGTTTTCTCAGGTTTGAGGGGTTTGTTTTTGTTTTGAAATGTGTCATCTGTTTGTTACTGTTGATACTTTTGTAGCCAGGATGCCCTTGAACTCCTGATCCTCCTTTTTTCTACCTGTTGGCTGCTGGGGTTACACCACACCCAACTTTATTTTCTGTCATTTTATGGATGTCCCTGTTTGTGCTTTGGAGTTTTGTGCTTTGTTTTGTTTTTTTGTTCCTCTAAAATAGCTCTTCTAGCCTCCACAAAGAATCTGTGTTGATTTCTAAATAGTCAGTGAGCTCTTATGTATCCTAAAATGTAGTGGGCCCTAAAAATAAGCATTCATAGTGGTGTCTATGTAGAAGATGATTAGCTAGGGTTTTTTGGTTTTTGTTTTTTTTTTTGTTTTTTTTTTTGTTTTTTGAGACAGGGTTTCTCTGTGTAGCTTTGCACCTTTCCTGGATCTCACTTTGTAGACCAGGCTAGCCTCAAACTCATAGAGATCCGCATGCCTCTGCCTCCTGAGTGCTGGGATTAAAGGTGTGTGCCCAGCTCGATTAGCTAGTTTTATTGCATGTCTGATGATGATTATAAATCGTCTTCTAGAATTAAATTTTAGGTGCCAGGGATGTAGCTTTATTGGTAGAATGCTTGTCAAGAATCCATAAGGGCTTGAGTTCCATCCCCAACCATGTCAACTGGGGTTTCTGTATCCCAGCACTTGAGGTGGACACAAACAGAGAAGCCAAAGGTCTGCAGACATTTTCAACTTTGCAGTGAGTTTGAAGCCAACCAGAGGTACATGAGACACTGCCTCAAAGGGAAAAAGTCAAATTTAAATTTTACTTAGCTGTACCTATTAAATGAATGAATGAATAAATGCTTAAAATAAGCACGATGACAGACATTCAAAGAAGGGTATTCTCTGTCAGGAGGTGCTCAAACACAAGCCTGAGGAAGTCTATATTATTAGTTGTAGTGATTACCAAAGCAGCTGGCGACTGTACATTGAGTAGAGGACTATAACAAGCAGGGAATGTCCCTTAGTTCCCTGATGATAAGTAGCACATGGCATGTCTGCAGGTTGTTTGCCAATTAGATGTCATTTTTCAATCTTGAAATTTTTTTTTTTTTTTTTTTTAGACATTTCTCTGTGTAGATTAAGCCTCCGGAACTTGGCCAGCGGCTCGAATCGGTGGCTCGTGCCTTTAGTCGTTGAAGGGACACTAGCGACTGCCGAAATATTTTTAACCTATTCTTGTAGGTAAAAAAGCAACTTTGCCAGCGGGCTGGTCTCGTCCTTTACATCCGAAGCACCTACATGGCAGCTCACAACTGTAGTATCAGGGGACCTGAGACCCTCTCCCCCATCTCGCCCCTTAACCTTTAGATTACATCCCTAAAGCTAGCCACCAAGGTTTTTTCCCTTATTTGGATACTTTTCTATGCCAGACTCATTCCTGGCATAAGTACCAAAGTCCAGCAATCAGAACCTCCTTTGGTCACCTAATTAACATGCCCAGTCAAAATATCCCATTGTCTTCTAACCCATTCTAACACAGACCTTCCCTTTTTCTCCTCTTAAAAAATTACACTGACTGTTCTTCTGGAGGGCTGGGTTTAGTTCCCAGCACCTACATGGCAGCTCACAACTGTCTAACTCTAGTATCAGGGGACCTGAGACCCTTGGCAAAATGTCAATGCACATAAAATAAAAACAAATTTTTAAAAATCTTAAAGAAAATTATATCTGCAAGGTCATTTGCTGCTGTTTTCTGCCTGAGTCAGAAAACAGTTACTTTATCTTTTCTTCCCTCCTTAATAAAGGATCTCTCTGTGAAAACAAGTGTTTGGGTGTGGTTTGTGCCTAATCCAGGGTCTGGAAGGGAGACCCCGCTGTGCAGGGTCTCAACTTGAGGCAACACTCAAGGCAGAATGGATCACTTTCAAGGCTCGTGTGGTCTACGTAGATCCAGCAAAGATAAAATAGTGAGATTCTGTCTTCAGCAACAAAAACATAACATTGCTTTACCAAGAAATAGAGGGAAGTTTGAAGATTCTGAACACAAAGAAATAATTAAATATCATTTTAAAGAAATAGAAATGCTAATTATACCATTTTGGTCATTCCACACTGTATGCATGCATATATTAAATTATCACACTGTGCCCCATAAGTGTGGACATGATCATTTAAGACTGGGAAAAATACTATTTTGAGATCATGCATTTTCAAAAAGAATAGTTCCATGCAGTTAAGCACATTTTTCTCTTTTCAGGGGAGAGCATAACTAAAACTAGAATATTCTGCTTTGTAATCTTGTTTTTTGTTTTTTTTTTTTGTTTTTCGAGACAGGGTTTCTCTGTGTAGCTTTGAGTCTTTCCTGGAACTCGCTTTGGAGACCAGGCTGACCTCGAACTCACAGAAATCCGCCTGCCTCTGCCTCCCGGGTGCTGGGATTAAAGGCGTGCGCCACCACCGCCCGGTTTATAATTTTAACCATTAGTGGTATCAAAACAAATGTGGTGTGATCTCACTCAGAATCTAAGAAGAGCATGAGGGCATGCTTGACATGTTCACAATAGCGAACACTTAACTTTATATTCCCCATATCTATCTATCTATCTCTCTCTCTCTCTCTCTCTCTCCTCTCTCTCTCTCTCTCTCTCCCTCCCTCCCTCCCTCCCTCCCTCCCTCCTCCCTCTCTGCCTCTCCCCTCTCCCCTCTCCCCTCTCCCTCTCCTCCCCCTTTCCCCTGGGGATTGAACTGAGCAAGTGCTTTACTGATCAAGCTATGGTCAGGCTCCCTTTTGGTCGTGTGGGGGTGGGGTGGGAATAGGGTCTCTCTGTAGCTCTGGCTGTCATGGAAATCACACTGTAGACCAGGCTGGCCTTGAACTCAGCCTGCCTTTGCCTCCCAAGTGCTGGGATTAAAGGCATGTTCTACATTCCCCAGCTCCTTTTTGTTTTAATATCACATAGTCTGGATAAGTTGCCACACTGGCCTGGAGTATGCCATCCTCTAGCCTTCCTAGTAACTAGAATTGTAGGCAGGTTGCCACCAGGCCCAATTTATGTGTGTTCTTTTACCTTGGTATATTTTCTTTTACCTGTCTTATGTAAATTGAGAAGAAATGAGGCTGATGAGTGTATTTCTGATTAAACTATGTTTGTGGTTATCTCAAAGTTAAAAATAATGTAACACAGTTCTTAATGGTTGTGGGTATGATTTTGGGGGAGGGGGATTCCAAGACAAGGTTTCTCTGTATAACAGTCCTGGCTGTCCTGGAACTCACTCTGTAACCCAGGCTGGCTCAAACTAATAGAGAGCTTGAATGCTGGGATTAAAGGAATGCACCACCACTGCCCAGCATGATTTTTTTAATAAAAAATAATTTCATTGTAACCACTAACGTGAATTTGTTTTTCACTAGATGGAAACAATATGAAGCATACGTTCAAGCTTTGGAGGGAAAGTACACAGACCTTAATTGTAAGTTTGATCTTCCTAAATGGAGATTGTATAGTTGTCTTTGGAAAACTTGTTACAGTATGAATTGGCTTTGTTGAAGCAGATACAGTTTTGCTCAAGCAGTTTATTATATGAGATATGTCCAGGCACTGTAGGAGCTGGAAAATGTAATGGATGATGTTTGAAATGTGATTTCTTCTGACAAATCCCTAGGCACCAAGGAAGACATAATGTATTCTAATATATAATGGCATGCCTGATTTTAGTAAAATGAAGTACAAGTAGGATAACTTAGACCTGCTTGGAACTTTCGGTGTGTACCTAACTACCTTCTGCACAGGAATTTTAGCTACATGAACTTTAGTGTAGAAGGGACAATGCACAGAAAGAAGCAGTAATCCATTTTTGAGAACCTAATTGACACTAGGATGTAGCTCTTTGTGTACAGATTTTCCGAAATCTGCCAAACAACAAACTTTGTGCCTTAAAACAACTATTGGTCTGGTACTTTCTTGAGTTAGAATAACATACTGTTGTGAAGTATAGCAACTATAGTTTTTCCAGTCCAGTAACTGAATCTCCCCAAATTTTAATAATTGTGTGGTTATATTACTCATATAGATGTGGCTTATAAAAGTTTATAGTGAGCTGGGCAGTGGTGGCGGACGCCTTTAATCCCGGCACTCGGGAGGCAGAGCCAGGCGGATCTCTGTGAGTTCGAGGCCAGTCTGGTCTACAGAGTGAGATCCAGGATAGGAACCAAAAACTACTTGGAGAAACCCTGTCTCAAAAAACCAAAAAAAAAAAAAAAAAAGTTTATGGTGTTTGTTCATGTAGTCAGTGGCTTTTGTTTTGTATTGTCAAAGATACCCAGGAACTTAAGATCTCCTTGCCACTGCCTCCTGAGTGTTGTGATAAAGACAGCATACTGTTCTGCCATGCTAAGCCAGTTAGTGCCATTGTTATATTGAGTAGGTTAGAATGTATTATTGGGATTTTTGTAAATATTAAATGTACTGTAAGTGAGTGTAGATAGTGTGGACTTGTGTTTAGGTGGGACTGATTTAAGTAGAGAAACAGCTCTGTGTAATAATATGGTTGGGGAGCATTAGCCATTGCTTCCTGGGGTGGGGTCTCGTGATCAGAACAAGTACCATTGTTTCAAAGACAGTATGAAGACTAAAGGCAATTGATTTTTTTTTTTGATAACTCTTGACAGACAGAGACAGCTTTCTCTTGGTTAGTTCAGTTTGGTCTTGAAATGAGGTTTGTAATGTTTGGATATCTTCTCTGGTTCAGCAAATGACGTGACTGGCTTGAGGGAATCTGAAGAAAAACTAAAGCAGCAGCAGCAGGAGTCGGCACGCAGAGAAAACATTCTTGTCATGCGGTTAGCAACCAAGGAGCAGGAGATGCAAGAGTGTACTGTAAGTATCTCAGCACTGGAATCTAGTTAGGAGTCCACATCAGCCCTGGTCATTTGTAAATAGTGCACATGGCAAACAGAAAGGCATACCTGGTTAAGGGCGAGGTGGTGGGGAGTGATGGGAATACTGAAGGGTCTGGGATGCTTGCTTTCATCTTGATTCCTAGCTTTGACAGTTCGGGTATTTATTTTTCTATACCTAGACAATTTGCACTACTCCAACCGACTCTCCAGCTGTTATTTACACAGTGGCTCTTTAGATCATCGTGTCTGCTCAAGAACTGTGGGTGGTGGTACTCACTCTGTCACCATTTTGGTTTTGAGTTTTGTTTTAGGTTTTTATTTTGTTTTGGGTTGCATTTTTTGCTGTTGTTTGTTTTTTTGTTTACCTTAACTTTTTATGGTAATATTTTTAATATTTATTTATTGTTTTGTTTTGTTTTTTCGAAACAGGGATTCTGTGTGTAGCTTTGGTGTCTGTCCTGGATCTTGCTTTGTAGACCAGGCTGACCTCGAACTCACAGAGATCCACCTGGCTCTGCCTCCCAAGTGCTGGGATTAAAGGCGTGCACCACCACCACCTGGCCAATTTTTATTTCATGTGTATGAGATTTTGGCCTGCATTTCTGTCTATGCACTACATGTATGCCTGGTGCCTGTGGAGGCCAGTAGTCGGCATTGAATCCCCCTGAAAGTGGAGTTACTGATTGTTGTTAGCTACCACATGATTGCCAGAAACTGAACCTAGGTCCTTTGTAAGAGCTACTAGTGCTGTTAACCACTGAGCTGTCTCTCCAGCCCTGGTCCTATTCTTTATGCCTTTCCCCTGAATAGTACAACATTGTTCTTGTAGTTACAGTTCAGAGGTGAGGCTTTGCAGGCAGCCCTGGAAACCAAAAAAACAGGAAGGGCATGTAAAGTTGGAATTTTGGGTAGGAGTTTTGAAAAGTAATTAAGGGCTTGAGGACTTAGGTTTTATCCTAGATATAAGTAACGGCAAGAGGTTTTTTTCTTAATTTTAAATTTTTTAAATGATTTTTGTTTGTTTTCAGTGACAGGGTCTCGCTGTGTAGCTCTGGCTAGCCTGGAACTCCCTATGTAGACCAGACTGGACTTGAACTCACAGAGATCCACCTGCCTCTGCCTCAGTTCTAGGATTAAAGATGTGTGCTACCATGCCCAGCTACCAGTGTAGAATTTTTCAGCAATAGATTCCTGGGGTTAATTAACTGATATTTTGGGTAGATAGCTAGCTGGAGCGTAGAAGGTAGATTTCTTTCTTTCTTTTTTCACTCTTGTTTGTGTATGCTTGAACTATGTGGCCCAGCCCTAAAATCTCTAGTAACTGAGAGTGACTGACCTTGTGATATTCCTGTCTCTACCTTCTGAGTGCTGAGATCACAGGATGCATGTGCACACCTGGTCTTTGCCACTGTGTGCATGCTAGGCACACTTTCTACCAAGTGAAAAACCAGCTGGGCAGGGGGCACATCATATGATAACCTAATTGATAGGATGTGATAAGATAGTCTCGAGGCACAATCAGTAAAACTTGATCAAGTAGATCTAACAGGGAAGGATTTAAGAGTAAATCATAGGTGGATCTCAAGTTTATGTGACAGACTGACTGTGAAAGGGATGGAATTTAGAAAGAGCAGACATAGTGTTAGGAAAACAGGATTGTAATCTGAACCTCTTCTGCCCATCACACCACCAACCTCAAGGTAAAGAGTGGTTAGTAGTCATCAGAGGCAGGCCAGAGAGTCGGTTCAGCTGTTATGAGCACTTGTTGCTCTTGAAGAAGACCCAGGTTCAATTGCTAGCATCCATATGGTAGCTTACAGACTGTAACTTCAGTCCCAAGGGATCCAAAGCCCTTTCCTGACCTCTCTAGGAACCAGGAATACATGCGGTGCACATACATACGTGTAGGCAAAACACTCATAACACATAATAAAATGGATAAATCTTTTTGGGTTTGTTTCGTATGTTGAGACTGGTTTTCTCTATGTAGTCCTAACTCACTGTATAGACTAGGCTGACCTCAAACTCAAGGATGCACCTGCCTCTGCCTCCTGAGTGCTGGGATTAAAGGCATGTGCCCCCCACCCACCCACAAATGACTAAATCTTTAAAAAAAAAAAAAGTAGTGTCTGGGCAAAAGTTAGTTTTAGTGAAAGTAGGAATTATGAATTGTTGAATTTAGCAGTCAGGAAAATAATAGGCTGCTTTAGTGGGAACTGTTCCTGTTGAAGGTTGAAATGGAAGGAAGATGGGAGTAATTTAAGCAGGTGGTAATTTCAAATAAAAGTATGAGACTAAGATTATGTCTGTAGGGTAAAGGACATGGGGAGGTGTGCTTGTAATCCCAGCCTTGAGGAGGCCTAGCCAGCGGAGCGAGACAGATCCTGGGGCTTCCTGGATATAATCAGCAAGTGTCAGGCCAGTGAGATACTTTGCCCCTAAAAACAAAATGGATGTTTTGTGGAGGGAAAATATCAGAGGTTTACACCCAGGCTAACACTCAGGGTTGTTCTCTGGCCTACACAGAAACACACATGACTCCATCTTTAGTGAGCTTTCAGTGTGAAAGTCAGAGGACAACAAGCAGCCATTAGTTCTCTCCTTTCCCCATGTGGGTCCTGGTATTGAACTCAGGTCAGCAGACTTGGTAGCCAGTGCCTTCACCCACTAAGCCCTCTCACTGGCCCTTACTGTTCTCTTTTGTTTATTTAGTGTGGTCTGAGTGCACACATTTCATGACACACAACACACGTGGAAGTCAGGACAGTTTGTGGGAGTTGGTTCTCTTCATATCATTCGGATCCTGGGAATTAAACTCAGGTTAAACTGTCTTTGACTTTGCTCATGTTCTCTTACCTCGCAAAGGGAATTTATTCTAACCGTACTTGCCTCCTTTTCATGACTAAAAGTATTGACTGTTGGGATTTAGTCTGAGTCAGTGTTATGAAGATTGTTTTAATTCATGATGAGAACACTTGATACATACTCTATGATGTGTTTTATTCTCCTGTTAAATTTCTTTAGTTGCTGGCATTACCTTGAATTAAGAGGCATATTTTTTGCTTAAAATGAATTACTTTAAATTTTTTTCATAAGAGCTGGGCTAGATGGCCCAGTGGTTAAAGTGCTTTCTTGCTGCTTATGCAGAGGATTGAAGTTCTCTTTCAGGATCCACAGCTATTATATAACTCCAGCTCCAGGATCTTAGCTTCTGAGGGCACACTTGGGTGTATGCTCATACTAACATATAGATAGAAAAATAAAATAAATCCCTTAAGTTAGAGCAAGTTTGATGGACTCATAGCTTTAATCCCTGCTCTGTAGAGTATGGACTTCTAAATTCCAGGCCAGCCAGGGCTATGTAGTTAAACTTCATCTCAATAGAAAAACATAGTATCTCCATAAATTAAACATTATTCCTTTCTATTTGTGTGCAGGGAACTCACAATTAAATTTAGTCTCAAGTTAATCAGTGTATTTGTGCCTTCTACTAAATTTATGGTAGGGAATTTCAACTTTCATCCTATTTAAACCTGAGGGTACAGTTGGGCAGAGATGCTCCACCACGCCCAGTGGCCTGATTCCACCCCCAGCACCCACGTGGTGAAAGGAAGAGAACTGCAAGCTTGCCTCTGACCACACCACTCGTCATACAAACACAAAATAATTCATGTTTTAAAATTTAAAACCAAACGTTAGGGCAGCACAAGACTCTGGGTCCAGTTGTACTTTGGATATGAAGGAAATGAGGTTATTTTAATTCATAATTTAGAAAATGTGCTGTTAGAGTGCTAGTAAATAGCACAACTGACGTTGAAATTGAAAGTTTCATATGTAAGAAAGAAGGTTCTAGTACCATGCAAAAAGTTTTCCACTAGGAGTCAAAAGCATGAATGCTGAGGTTGGGGATTTACCCTGGGTTTGGTCCTCTGCTCCAGGAACGACAACAACAACAACAAAGAAGTGTGATGCTGGGACTCACATCGCTTAAGCCAATTCAGTTATGTACAGCAATGCGTTCCTATGTTTCATACATGGAAGAGAAAATAGGAATGTATTTCTGCTTAAGCGGCTATAGAATTTTACTTCTATAATGCCATAATGTCACTACTCTGTATTTAAACTTAAAAGTGCAAATTGTAATACATTCTAATCCTGTATCAGGGAGTTTTATGTAGAATAGTTGGCTTAGGCAGAAGTTGTTCAGGACAAGTAAGCTAAGACCTCACCAGTTCTTCTGTAATAGAATTTTCAACTTTGCTTCTTTCTAGTAGTTGTCAGTGTCCTTAAAATAAAAACTTGTTGTTTGTTTTTGTTTATTTTGAGACTAGGTCTCAATTATATAGCCCTGGCTGGCCCAGACCTCACTGCATAGATCAGACTATCTGCCTCCCAATTACAGGATTAAAGGCATGTACTACAGTGCTGAGCTTATATTGCTTTGTTGGCTGGCTGGTTTAGGTTTGGGTTTAAGATACTGTTTTTAATAATGCATGTGTGCGCACGCATGCGTGCGTGCGTTTCTGCAGAAAGTATAGGATCTCTCCTGGCTGGAGTCAATAGGCACTTTGGGGGCTGCCCAGTGTGGGTACCAAGAGCTGGAACTTTGTCTTTGCCTCTATAAGAGCAGTTCATACTCTTAACTGCTGAGCATGATACAGTCCTGGTTTTGTTCTAATACTGTTTGGGTTGCAAAGTAAGATGTAACCTCATCTTAATTGCCTTAAACACTTGTTTTTTAATTTGTCCCTTTTTTCCCCCTTTTGTGGTTCTAGGGACCAAAGCCTAAGGCCTTGTGCATATAAGGCAAGTGATCTACTGCTAGGCTACTTAAAACCCTCCACTCTCCCTCCTAAGTGCTAGAGTAGGCATGTGCCACCATACTCGGTTTTAGTTGGTACTTTTTCTAGGGTTTGTTGTTGTTACTGTCTGAAATGGTGTGTATTTGTACTGGAGATTAGACTCAAGGCCTGCTCTATATGCTCTTGTCTGTTATAGAACTACACCCTTACCCTTAGGGAGACTTTCAATAACAAAGGGTTACACGCCTAACAAGTAGGCTGACCACTGTCAAGTTAATAAAAAGGAATTTCCCCATCTTAAGAATTTCTCCTGATTTGGTAGTAATTGTTTCTTTTGTTTGCACAGACTCAAATCCAGTACCTCAAGCAAGTCCAGCAGCCGAGTGTTGCCCAACTGCGATCAACAATGGTAGACCCAGCGATCAACTTGTTTTTCCTAAAAATGAAAGGTGAACTGGAACAGACTAAAGACAAACTGGAACAAGCCCAAAATGAACTGAGTGCCTGGAAGTTTACGCCTGATAGGTAAACAAATCATACTCCCCAGTCAAGACTTCCCTGACAGTCCCACCTCGAGAAAGCTGTGGTGGGACAGCCAAGTACTCGTTTCCACACCAAGACTCAGACTTTTTTTGAGCCAAAAAAGCCACATTCTTATACTGTCCAGCTTGTAATGGTTAATGTAAAACTTACCAGATGAACCTTGTGTTTCAGCTTTTCTCTTCCCCTTCCCCTTGCTTCAGAGGCCTGATGCCGTCGGACTATTCCGAAGAAGAGGCCACCTCCGAAAAATTCCCCTTCTAGAACATGTAGACACTTGAGAAATGTTTCTGTTTGAAGAAAATAGAGGGGAAAACAGAAGTCTTAAGTCTGTGGCACACTGTGTCTTCAGACAGTTTGGAGGTTTTAAATCATGAATTGAACATGTAAAATTCCAGTAAAATGTAAAAGTGGAATATGCATCGCTCTTAACCTTGAGCATAGTGACTTAGAGACACTGTGCATCAGTTATGCCAATAAGACTGTGGACTTCATGATCGTTGAACTACTGGGTCAAAACTCCAATGAGGAGAATTTTGCCTTTAAAGGGTTTACATGCTAAGAACCAACTTCTAATAAGCTGTGAGACAATCAAGTCATAACTACCAGTACAGGTAGTGCATATATTTATCCATTAGCTCTGAGCTCTCTATTACATAATGGAGCCTTAAATCTATGTGGTTTCTATCAATGGTTTGTTCTTTGAATGGTCGTGGAAACTGTAGATAACCTTAATGGAGGACTGTACAAACGTGAAGGTGTGGTCTCACACTTCAGGTTCAAGTGCTTGCAGCATTCTGAGTATGCATTTCACAACTAGATTGTATAAGGTATTAGCCGTGAAGAGACTCCCGTTACTCAGTAAACCCTCATCTCACTCAGCAGGCACATGTTGAACAGCATTGTCGTTGGTGTTAAATGGGGGAATGTGTTCCTTCATTGTATTTGGGCCTTTTGTATTGAATTCTTGATATTAAATTAAATGTGCCTTGAAATAGTTGGGTTTTTTTTTTTTTTTTTTAATTCAAGGAATACTCTGATAATTTTGTTGTACTCTTTAATATTTACTTTGGGGGGCTGTGGAGAGCAGATCAACACTTTGGAAAAATTATTCTGTGCTCTTCAAAGTGAAGGAAAAGGCTGTCTCGTTTAAAAGACTTTATTCCAGGTGGTATAAAAGACAAGGAGACTTGGCATTTGGCCCCAGGATATTGCAGTAGACCATAATGTGGGGCAATCTCACAAGGTTCCTGCCAGAAGATTGGGGAAATAATGAGTTGGAACTCTGGGCTGGCCCAAGTGAGACTTGATGAATTGGAAAAAGGTATAGTGATCATTCTAGCAGACTCACTTGCTCATGTAGATAAACGAGGCATTATATTCTTCATGCTTCCATCCAAGCCTGGAGGTGAATTTTTTTTCGTCTATAAGTCACCAGTTTGAATTTTCGCTTGGTGATAATGGAGTCTGAGATGAGTAGAAGATAAATGTTCCAGCTTGTCCCAACGTTTAAGTGCAGTTTTAACAAGGGTGACTTAAGTTCTCTTAATCGTTCAAATCAATTGTAAGTATCTTATCTGTTTGCTTTAGGGAACTGATTGTGGGGTAGGGGTGGGTTGGAGGAGTGATTTGTATGACTTTACAGGAACAAGTCTGCTTCTAAAATTGTCACTGGGGGTTTGGAGGGTAAGTAACCAATCTGTTTAAAAGTAGTTTACTGTGACCAAATTGCATCTTTTGTACTTATTTTATGCATTTTCAGATCACAATAGAAAAAGCCCTGAGTATATTTTTAGTAGGTGAAGTAGTAGTATGTACAATGTGTTACTAACGTGTTCACACTTAGCCAGTCTTTCTCTGCTACTTGGGTACAGTAACTTCGAGGCCTGGGCCTGCTTCCTTTTTGTAACTTCGCTCTTCCTAAGACAATGCCTGCTCGGTATACAGTTGAAGCACTAGAGGAAGGAGGGACGGAAAGTGTCACTCCTGGGCCTGTGTCATCCTGCCCCCTTCTGCTCTGCAGGACCAGTTACTGCTGTCAGATAGCTTGGGTGTCATCAAGGTTATATGTGCCTATGCAATGATTTTATGTGTATTGGTTTTAAAGAAATGTGACCATACCGTACGTACAGATACGTCAAAGCGTTATTTTTTTCCTCCGTTTTTATCTCTTGGGTATGTTTAAGCATATCTAAATTACTACCTTTTGAATGGTTACTTGGTATTTTTTTTTTTGTTAGTTAATCTTATTTTAACAACCCATAAATGGTGTTTTATTATAAAATTAAATCATAAGCCAGAATAAATCAAGTATTAAAAATACATTGTTAATTTGAAAATAAGTAGTGATTAATCAGTAATCAGTGTGGAATGATTCAGTTGATTGGGTTTTGGGTTTTCTTGTATATGTATATGGTATTTCCCCTCTATTTCAGTTCCAATTTTGAGAGATAAAGATTTTAGCTGGGTGTGGTGGCTCATGCCTTCAATCCCAGCATTGGTGAGGTTGATGCAGGAGAATGGAGAATTTAGGGAGTACATTCATATTCTGTCTCAAAAACTGAACAAAAGAGCTAATGAGAGATGGACTGTGATTCTCTCTGTAATACTGTCTGTTTTAAACTATTTCATTTGACAAGACATTCATCAGAGTGTTTAGGAATATATTGGTATCTTCAGTTTACACTTAAGTCATTTAGGCAATTATATGTACATCTCTACAAAATAACCTGGCTTCCTTCCCTTGATAAAGAAAACAATATATGATGTCCCTTCTTTTTTGTAAGTCTGTAAGTATTACCTATTAAGATCTTTGGGTGTTTTTTGGTTTTTGGTTTTTTGAGACAGGGTTTCTCTGTGCAGTTTTGGTGCCTGTCCTGGAGCTCGCCCTGTAGACCAGGCTGGCCTCGAACTCACAGAGATCCGCCTGCCTCTGCCTCCTGAGTGCTGGGATTAAAGGCGTGCACCACCATCGCGGAGACTTTTTTTTAAGGCGTTATAGAGATGACCCAGTGGTTAAGAGCGCTGGCTTCTCTTCCAGAGGAACCAGGTTCAATTTCCACCTCCTACATGGATGCTTACAGTTGTCTAAAACTGCAGTTCAGAGGATCTAATACACTTCCCTCACACACAGACTTACATGCAGGCAAAACACCCATACATAGAAGAAGACGACAAAAATGTTTTTAAGATGCTAGGATTTATTTTATTTATTTATTTATTTATTTTTTGCATGTATATGAGTGGTTTGTCTGCATTTCTCTCTGTGTACCACATTTGCATGTGGAGGACAGAAGAGGGTGTCAGATCCTTTGGAATTGGAGCTACAGAAGGTTGGGAGCCACCATGTATATGATAAGAATCAAACCTGGGTCCTCGGGAAAAGCAGCCAAGTGCTCTAAAATGCTGCGCTAACTTTTCAGCCCCCCATTTTTAAAAAATTAAATGAAAGGAGTGATCTCTGCTTTTCTTTTCCAAATATTCACTTGTAATTAAGTTCTCTCTTTATTTTATGGTGCTGAGGATTAAACCTAGGGCCTTGACTATGCTACATAAGCACTTTATAATTAAGCTGTGTCCTCAGCCTTTTCTTTGGTAGCAAGTACTAAGGATTGAACCCAAGCTTTAATGCTAAAATCAGAGCACACTCCCAGCCCCACACCATGTATGCAGTGTGTTTATGTGTGGTGTGATGACCACAGACACCAATTTTAATCAGCATAGTTATTAATATAAAATTGAAGCAGTTTTAAGGTGTTTTAGATAAGAATAAGTTTAGAGGTGATTCTTAAGACAGGGTTTCTCCGTATGGCCAACAATGGCCTAGAACTAGCTTCAGCTTACACTAGAACTTCATCAGCTTCCTAATCATTCATCCATGGGGTAGTTAAACTGTGTTAAGCATTTTTAAATATTTTACTATAAAATTTTTTATGTCTATGGGGTCAAGTGACCAATTAATATATTTTATAATTGTTTTTTTCCCCTTAATCTTTATTAATTTACAGGAAAGTAGAACTTTCTGGTGGAAAATTTTGATGCATATGATTTACAAGAAACAGCTGGCACATGTCTTTAATCCAGTACTTGGGAGACAGAAGTGTGCAGATTCTGTGAGTTTGAGGACAGTCAGGTCTCATAGTTCTAGGTTAGCAAGACTGGGTCTCTCTGTGTAGCCCTGGCTGTCCTGTGGAACTCGCTCTGTAGAACATGCTTGCCTCGCACACATAGATCCTCTTGCCTCTGGTGGGATTAAAGGCAAACACCACCATGCCCAGCTAGACCCTATCTCAAAAAAGAGAAAGAAACAAAGTTGTTATGGGCAGTCAAGTAGAAGGAAGAAGGAAGTCACTGTCTTATAGTGGTGTCCACATCTGGAGGCTAAACTCTGAGGAGGCTGATAGAAAGTGGAGGGAATCAGGAGCTACACAGTAGCAGTGAAGGGAATGTGTTAAACAAATGGAACTCTTACTGTGTCCGCTCAGAGCTTGTACCTTGGTTCCTTTGAACAATAGTAACCTGTTTTTTAATGTTCCACAAATATCTGTAAAGAAATTTTAACTACAATTTTTTGTTGTTGTTGAACTGTATTATAACATAAGCTATAAGTTAAGGAAATCTGCAACATTCCCAGTAACAGAGTTCCCTGCAAAGTACTACTGTTGCTAGGGCTCAGGTGTCTGCTAGGATCAGATGGATTCTGTATATCTGTCAAATGCAAATCCCATTAGAAATAGGAAGAACAGTACAGTACAGAAGTGTTCTTATCCAATGAGTTCATTCCGGACTTAACCCAATGAGAAGAATGTGAAATTGTCCATATGCACATCTCAAAGTCAGTATCACAATTGTGAATTAAAGCCAAATACCCTTGAAGTTAATACTTTCTGCTGTTATTACTAAGGCTAAAAGCAGTGAAGTTTTATTGGATTGTTAACTTGTTTTATTACTCTGTTGGTTCTCTGTATGAGTTGAATAGTGTAGGGCACTATTATTGAAAATTAAAATGTTCAAAAGTATAGTGCTCCTAATCTGACAGATAATTTGAGGTTTGGAAAATAATCTTGGATTTTTGTGACTTGGGAATATAGTCTTAATCGAGTATTAAAATGCTCATCAGGGGCTGGAGAGATGGCTCAGAGGTTAAGAGCACTGGTTACTCTTCCAGAGGTCCTGAGTTCAATTCCCAGCAACCACATGGTGGCTCACAACCATCCATAAGGAGATCTGGTGCCCTCTTCTGACCTGCAGGCGTATATGCAGACAGAGCACTGTATACATAATAAATGAATCTTAAAAAAAAAAAAAAAAAAAATGCTCATCAGGCATAGTGGCTCATACCTGTAATCCTAGTACTTAAGATGTAGGAGGATTGCAATTTCAAGGTCATCCTCTACACATAGCAAAAAAAAAAAAAAAAAAAAAAAAAAACCCAAATTTATGTCCCAGTTAAGTTAAATAAGGAATTAATGGATTTCTAGTTGGCAAGTCTTTTAAAAGCTATATTCTTGTATCGAAGATACTTGTACCAGAGAACTACCTATTAAAAGGAATCCTTTATGTGTGTTTATTAGTAAGAATATATCCTCATTCTTTTACAGGTATTTTATGGGTGGTAAAGGGGCATACATTTATAATTGATTCTATACATATTTTTTAAAGAACTTTGGTTTGATAAAGCTTAGTACCTTAGTATTACATTAACAGTATATCCAAGATACATGTTAAATGGCCTGCTTATACTTCGAATGATAATTTAGCATGCAAACCTTGATACAGTAGAAACAAAAAGTGGCTCTGGCTACTTGGCACTTTTTGTTTAAGGTATTTTTGCTGCTCTATTGGTAAATACCGAAGTGCAGAAGATGGACGTGTTCCAGAAAAGAAGATGGTAATTACAGGGTGGCATCTGCTATGACATAGTTATGTTCTGTACATCTGTTGTAATGATTGTGAGCAAAGGCTATAGAGAGCTTTGTCTTCATTTTGTGATGATTGGCTCTTTCCTTTGCAGCCAAACAGGCAAAAAGTTAATGGCGAAGTGTCGAATGCTTATCCAGGAGAACCAAGAGCTTGGAAGGCAGCTGTCCCAGGGCCGTATTGCACAGCTTGAAGCAGAGTTGGCTTTACAGAAGAAATATAGTGAGGAGCTTAAAAGCAGTCAGGATGGTAAGGGGGTTTGTTGTTTAAAGTTTGCTTACCTTTGCACTGGCATTAAAGGCCGCCAGGCTTGTGGTAGATAAGTTTCTGTGCATGTTCTGCTACATAAAATAGTGCATGCAACACCTACCATTGACTTCTAGAACAAAGCCACTTAAGTTAGAATGTTCCCCAAGGTACTAACAGCACATTGAGAAATTTTTGTGAGTTTTTGTTTGTACTAAAAGGTGTTTTGTTTAATTTCTCTTAAATATGAATCTTGGGAACACTTGGCAGATTTTGTGGTTAAAAAGTAACATAATTATATTTCCTTAAGGTCCTCTTCAATAAAAAGGAGAGTTGCTATTTAAATTTGCTAAGACAAACCAAATGTAATTGTTACCATAGTCCTTTTTTCTGTCCAAGCATAGCTGGGTTTTTTTTTTTTTTTTTTTTTTTTGGTTGGGGTTTTTTTTGTTGTTTTTGTTTTTTCTTGTTTTGTGAAGTGAATTAATAGTAAGAAATAGAGCCACACTATGAACATGTAAACTGAGAACCAGTTATTTGATGGTTGGTTGCAAAGAAAGTTGGTAGGTAATATCGTCATTCTTAGCTTTTACTGTGTGTAAACATGTTAAGTAGGAGATGTTATATAGCAACTGAGAGGCTGTTTTTCCTAAAGCCTTTTTAGAAAGTTAATGGACCTGTATATTTTAGCAATCCCCAGGTATTTCTTAGGTGATTTTGTTCTTGTGTGTGGATCAGACTTCTTTGGAGGGTTAAAGAACCAACATGTCCTGAGAGCTGGACCAGCTGTAGATTTAATTGAAGGCACTAGCTGAGGGTGAAGAGAAGGGATCCTCCGCTCAATGCAGATAAGACTTTATAGGCTATTGTCAGTTGTATGAAGCAGGATGGTTGGAATCAATGTTTTAAAAAATATTTATTTATTTATTTTACGTATATGAGTGCTCTACTTGCATGTATTTCTGTATCACAGAAGAGGGCACCTGATCCTATTATAGGTGAGCAACCATGTGGGTGCTAGGAATTGAACTCAAGACCTCTAGAAGAGCAACCAGTGCTCTTTACCGCTGAGCCATCTCTCCAGCCCAGTTGGAATCAATTTTAACTTGGTTACTTGAATATTTAAAGCTCCCAGCTACCCTCCAAACTCATTCTTAAATGATTAAAATTCCAGGTAAATTTTTTAGGTATGCATTCCAGTTTTAGAACAGAATTTATTCTCTTGGTAAGCATTTATTGACTACTTAGCTTTGTTGCTGGCATTTAATATTTGAGGGGCTGGAGAAGGAGCTCAGTGGGCATAGCACTTGCCGTGCAAGTATGAGGACCTGCGTTTGGATCCTAGCACCCCAATAAAAAGCTAGGTATGGAGCTGTGGTGGTCTGTCACTCCTGTGTGGAAGGTGAATTTTGGGGTTTGGTGGTCAGCTCATCTAGCCAAAATGGCAAGCTCCAGGTTCAGTGAGAGGTAGAAAGCTATAGAAGAAAGACACCTTATGTTGACCTCTGGCCTCTCATACACACATGCACAGGTGAGTGCATGTATATACACATAACAAATGTTTTAAAATATGTTAAGATATTAAAGTAGGTTCGACTCTTGTTTGCACAGAACTGAATGACTTCATCATTCAACTGGATGAAGAGGTAGAGGGCATGCAGAGCACCATTCTAGTTCTTCAGCAACAGTTGAAGGAGACACGACAGCAGTTGGCGCAGTACCAGCAGCAGCAGTCTCAAGCGTCAGCCCCAAGTACCAGCAGGACTACATCTTCTGAACCTGTAGATCAGGCCGAGGCCACAAGCAAGGACTGCAGTCGTCTGGCAAATGGACCAAGTAATGGCAGCTCCTCCCGCCAGCGGACGTCTGGGTCTGGATTTCACAGGGAGGGGAACACAACTGAGGATGACTTTCCTTCTTCTTCAGGGAATGGTAATAAGGCCTCCAACAGCTCAGAGGAGAGAACTGGCAGAGGAGGTAGTAGTTACATAAACCCACTCAGTGCGGGCTATGAAAGTGTAGACTCTCCCACGGGCAGTGAAAACTCTCTCACACATCACTCAAATGACACAGACTCCAGTCATGACCCTCAAGAGGAGAAAGCAGTGAGTGGGAAAGGTAATCGAACTGTGGGTTCCCGCCACATTCAGAATGGCTTGGACTCAAGTGTAAATGTACAGGGTTCAGTTTTGTAATATTTTTCCAGCAAATTTTTATACAGTGTCATTTAATTTGGGAGAGGATACTGTCAAAAATTAATGCATACTTTTGTCACAATTTGCCTTTTGTGGGTGTGTTTTTTGTTTGGTTCCCTTTTTGTTTTTTCTTTTTTATTGCTTCAATACCTCTGCCACTTTGAAAATCGTAACAGTTAATTACTTTGAACGTTGCTAAAAGAACATTTTGTGTAGGGTCAAGTTATTTTTATATGAGTTAATGTGAAGTTGTAAACGGGAATCTATAACGATGATGTCTGTATAAATCTGTGTCTATCTAGAACCCGTGCTGTGTAAGGGCATTCTTCCTCATGCTGTTGTACTTATGCACCATCCAGACTTGTTAGAGTAGATGTGGGTTTAGGACGGCCAGGCGTGCCCGGTACAGTAGTTTCTATCACTAAAAAGTTGGACTTGGAGTCCTATAGTAGTTTCAGTGTTAGATAGTTTTTCCACCATACATCTGTGCATTCATCTTTAGGTGACTGAATGTTTAAGAAATCTGTGTGCATAGTTACTAAGTTTTTATGAACTGTTGTGTCTTGTTAATGCATATTGCCCTGTGACTCCAGTATATCTCACTTGTACTGACCAAACCTAAATAAAAAAATTTTATTATGACTCCTCTATTTGTTTTTTTTTTTCTTTTCTTTTGGGTGTGTATAGCAGTTGCTATTTATTTTCACTGAACTGCTAAATTCCCTCTACCCTGTAACATATACAAAGGTCAGATTAAAACAGTCCATGCATTATGTCTGACTGTGCACACCTAAGTTTTAGTTTGCACTTTTCTTTTGCAGAATGAAGTAGGAGTTTATGACTGCAGTTCATGGTTTTGCTTTTTTTCCCTTGACAGAAAAATCTCATTTTTAAAAACAAATAATTTTTATGTTTCAGTTGAAGAGCAGTTTATTCTTGATCTGATTTCAAGGAATCGGTGTATCTTTAGTCAGGGATGTTTGTTTTAAAGCAGTGACCAAGTAATGGTTTTTCCTAAACAGCATGCTTGCATAGATTATAAGAGTGTATGGTGTGAAGATGGGAAAAGTGTTGTGAAAGGTTGTTATAGTTTGTTTCACTGTTTGTTAAAATAGTTAGTGATACTAGGCCGGGTGGTGGTGGCGCACGCCTTTAATCCCAGCACTCGGGAGGCGAGCAGGTGGATCTCTGTGAGTTCGAGGCCAGCCTGGGCTACCAAGTGAGTCCCAGGAAAGGCGCAAAGCTACACAGAGAAAGCCTGTCTCGAAAAACCAAAAAAAATAAAAAATATATATATACACACACACACACACATATATATATTAATACTAACTTGCTTTGGCAGCACCTACTAAAAAATTAGTAACGCTAAGTATTGAGGTCTTAAGGTCACTAGATTACAACTTTTCATAGATGGTTATGAAACATTTCTTCTAAGAACAACCAGATTCTTAGTTAACTTATTATCAAGGAACTGTAGAAGTGAAGTTTTAACAGTGAAACTAAGATACTTCTTTGAAAAGAACTGTTGTATTTTTGCTTGCCTAGCTGGTAAATAATCTATGGTCTTGGTTTCAGAGGCACTGTGCTGGGTGGTGGTAGCGCACGCCTTTAATCCCAGCACTCAGAGGCAGAGGCAGAGGCAGGTGGATCTTTGAGTTAAAGGCCAGTCTGATCTACAGAGTGAATTCTGGGACAGTCAGGACACAGATTAACCCTGTCTCAGTTTAAAAAAACAAAAACAGAAAAACCCTGCACTGTCTTAAGCTTTTGTGCAGTCCTAAGTGAAAAAAGCCTATATGATTTTAAATAAATTTGTATATAATTAGCCAGTTGGATGTATGTTAAAAGACTCCTTTGATTGCTAGGCAGTGGTGGCACATGCCTGTAATCCCAGCACTCAGAAGGCACAGCCAGGTGGAGTTTGAGGCCAGCCTGGTTTACAGAGCGAAATCCAGGATAGGCACCAAAACTACACAGAGAAACCCTGTCTTGAAAAAAAAAAACAAAAAAAGACTCCCTTGATTTATGAATTACTATTGGGCTTTAGCTTTATATATCTATATATATATATATCTATCTATATATATATTATCTATCTATCTATATATATATATACATATCCTTTTACCCAATTTACACAAAAATAAAACTTTCTATCCTATTGGTATCTAATAATCTGTGCAAAAGGAAATTGTTCAATAGCAGTGTAGCTGACTAAATTTAATATAGGCTTAATGTCAAAATAGATTTCTGTTAATTCTGCTTGATAAGTAACTTAGGATTTATGGTTGCATGTAAAGTCAGCAGTCCTCATTTCTGTCTGGAATTAGATGCCTCATTTGCTGGGAAAAGTGATGGACCCTATTCAGATGAAGTGGTTTGGGAAAGTAGTAAAGTTGAGTTCTGGCATTACTGGTAATCTTGTCATATGACTAGAGCCCTGCTCCATAAAAGGTCATTAACTGAGTTGGTAGAAGTGAAGTACTGTTTTGAGCTCAGGTTGGGTGTTAGCAACATTTATTTCTCACAGTTCTGGAGGCTGGGATTTGTGAGGTGAATGTGATGTGCTGGCTGATTTGGTTCCTAGTGAGGACCTCAGATGTATCTCCAGAAGGTAGAGACATCATTTCATTTCTCAGCCTGTGTGGGAGGGTTCAGTCATTGTAATCCAAAGGTCTCACCTCTCATCAGTGGGAAATAGTTTCAACATACAAAGTTAGCGTGTAAGGGATACATCATTCAGTGTGCAGCAAGTACCAAGCACACAGTGACTGCTCGGTAAATGTCAGCCACTGTTAAATCTTGAAGTCTCAGTCCTGGTGACAGGCCACCTCTTTGTCAAGCTACTACTCACGTATAAGTAGATGTCTGGTTTGGGTTTTGTTTTCCCTGAGACAAGGGTTTTTCTGTGTAGCCCTAGCTGTCCTGGAACTCTATAGACCAGGATGGCCTCGAACTCACAGAGATCTGCTTGCTTCTGCCACTTGAGTCCTGGGATTAAAGGCCTACACCACTACCACCTGGCCAAGTACAAATTTTTACTTGATAACTTACCAAATAAATTTGCAAAGTAGTTTCTTCTGGTATTACAGGGTCTTGAAGTTCCATTAAAAGAAAGCTGTTGCCTCCTAGCCAGAAAATTAGAATCTACCTATGTGGAGACATACCATTATCCTCTCTCTTAGGAGTTAATACAGTCGGGCAGGTCAGTCACCTGGCAAAGGGACCACTGCTCAAGAAGGCAGATCACCTTCAGGCCTGCTAAGGACTAATTATACCTTTAATGAGATAATGTAGTCTTCCTTCCTAGAAGCTTACAGAGCCACAGCCGGGCAGCTTCCTCAACTGGTCTGCTATCTGAATTACAGTGATTTTTCCTTCTTTCCCTGGTCTAAGTATGCTTTCCCAATACTCCTTGCTCTCTCTGAAGCTCCCTACCTCCCTTTAAGAAAAAGATTTGTGAGTTCAAGTCTAGCTTGGTCTACAAAGCAAGTTGGGACAGCCAGAAAGAACTGTTGCAGAGAAATGCTGTCGGGGGCAGGGGTGGGGTGGTGTTTTATGTGAAGTGTTTTTATGTAGGTGTATGTATCATGGGTGTGCCTAATATATGCTGAGGTCAAGCCGCCATCAGATCCCCTAAACTGGAGGTTACAGGCAGTTGTGAGCTTCCTGCCATATGGGTGCTGGGAACCAGGTCCTCTGTAAGAGCAAGTGCTCTTAACAGATATGCCATCTCTTCAGCCCCCAGACTCATTTTTGCCATGTAGGAGCTCGTCCACCACATGGTTGACCACCATGGCTAACTCAAATGATACTGCTTTCTCTTCCTCTTCTCCCTGTGCAACTGCAGCACCTCGTCATTGTCCTTTTCATAAAATATGGTAATGACACCTTCAATACTTAGTAACACTGAGGCTGCCCTTTAGAGAACTATCATTGAGTGTCCCTTGATAATATCCACTCCAAATATGGCAGGCTACCTTCATGTTTTCCTGCCTGTGTTTGCCCTTCTGAATAAAAGGAAGAAACAATACAAACCTGAGTGAGGAGGACAGTCTTGGGAGGTTGCTGTGCCAAAATTTGGAGACTAGAGCTGGGGGTGATCAAACGTGATGGCTATGCAGTAACTGAAAGAATGCATGACATAAAAGTAGAGTTAAAAATGGCAGGCTAAGACAACAAGCTTGGTTAAGTACAGTCCTTGGAAGCAATTTGAGGACAGGGGTGTGGCTTAGTGGTGGGGTGCTTGCCTTGCATGGTCAGAGCCCAGGTTATCCCTAGCATGGCCAGAAAAAGTTTATGGACAAAAGGAATTAAAAGCAGTGTAAATCTAACATCGGAAGACAGCTGTCATATTTGTAGTTTGCTGAATGAACAGTTGGTCCTGGTTGTTGTCTAATCAAAACACTTGGAGTCGAGTGAAGCAGGATTGAGAATTCAGGCAAACCTGAAGCTACTTTCTCAGAGTGAATGCTGGGAAGACAAATGTGAGCATGTATAAAAGTGCTTATTAAAGAGACTTCAACACATGAACTTCTCCTCTCAACTGTATTTAATATGGCATTTTGTAAAAATAATATTCACAAAACAGCATTTTTCTGATAACTGGAATCCTGCAACTATTCATGAAACAACCCTAGAAGGACTGCAAGACCCCTTCAGGACAAGTAGTCCGTAACACTGTTAAAATCTTCTTTTTTCTTCTGCTAGCCTAGCAGCATATGAATCTAGGTGTTAAACTATTCCAGGGGCTGGAAAGAAGACTCAGCAGTGGAAAGCACTGACTACTCTTGCAGAGAACTCGGATCTAGCATCCATAAGGTGGCTCACAACCATCTAGAACTCCAGTTCTAGGGGATCTGACCCCAATCTGGCTTCCACAGGTTCCTGCACACATGGGGTGCATACACATACACAACACAAATATTTAAGGAAAAAAAAAAAAGCTGGGCATTATGATGCATGTCTTTAATCCCAGCATTTAGGAGGCAGAAGCAGGCAAATCTCTGAGTTTAAAGCTGGCCTGGTCTACAAATGTGAGTTCCAGGACAGCCAGAGCTACACAGAGAAACCTTGTTTTGAAAAACACAGCACCAGCAAAACTATTCTAGCTCTCTGCTTCCTGCGAGGATTAAAATGTGACCAGCAGCTCCCTTCTACTGCCATGTTTCCTTTGCCTGCTGCCGTGCCTTGCCATGATAGACTATCCCTTTGGAACTGTAAAACAAAATAATAAATGATTCCTTCCTAGGAAAAATAAAAAGAAACTACTATTCCTTTCTCCATTCATTATTTTTAGCTTGCATCTGGCCCATGCATGGCTCTCAGTAGACAATTGTAAGAAGCTGTAATGAAGACTTCACAGTGTTGCTGGTGTTCATTTAACAAAAGCAGTTAGCTTCTTGAGATATTCTCTGCATACATGCCTAGTGTCTGCAGAGGACAGAAGAGGATGCTGGATCCCCTGGAACTGGAGTTACAGCAAGTTGTGAGCTACCATGTGGGTGCTGGGAACCAAACCCATTTCTCTGCAGGAGCAGTAAGTGGTCTTAGCCACTGTGCCATCTCTGCAGCCCTCTGTTTCCCATGACTCTGGCCACTCTTCAGTCCCCTTTGTGGGCTTACTCTGACTGCCTCATACCCAATGTTGTGGCAGCTCCCCGGGAAGCACCGTGTCCACCCCTCACTTCAGTTACCACCCGTGATGTTGACAGCTCTGAAATCTGCCTATGAGCAGACTGGCCCTCTCTATTTAAACTTTCTGTAAAAATATCTAATTTATCACATCTAATCCAAAGCCATTATGACTACCTCTTCAGCTTATTTCTTCTATCTGAAGACTTGGTGAATGGTGTAACCTTCTCTGGAGAAGCTAGAAATCTCTTGAACTCTGCTTAGATTTTACTTCCTCCAGGAAGCCTTCCTAAACCCTACCTTTGTGTCCCCTCAGCTCTTACACCTAATTTTATCTCTCTACTTAAACATATAATTCTTAGTTTCCAGTTTCCTCTATTATGCTCTACATAGTATTCTTGATCCCTTCTTACATTGTTCTATTGTATATGCCAAGCACATTTTAGGCAGCAAGTCTGATGAACACTAGTATATCCCTTATGTTCTGTGCATAAGAGTAAATGGATATGAGCTAGGTGAGGGGGCACAGGCCTATAATCTGAGCATTTGTAAAACTGACAGGAGAATCAGGAGCTCAAGGGTAGACTGGGCTACATGACCCATATATATATTATGGTTCTGTGGAGTTTGCTCAGTGATTAAAGCATTTATGCAATCAAGAGGACCAGAGTTTGGATTCTGAGAACTCATGTAAATGTTGGGTGGATGTGGAAGTCCTCCTATAATTCCAGTCTCAAGTAAGAGACGGGATCCCTGGATCAAGCTGGCTAGTTAGATAGGCTGCATTGGTTAGCTGTTGGTTTACTGATCGCTCATGCCTCAAAAGTAGAAGAACAGTTAGGAAAGATCTGACACCAGTTTCAGGCCTCCACACATAAACACACATAAAAAGTGAGTAGGAATATATTCTTTTAGGGACAAGGTGTGTTTTCATTTGTCTCCTGCCTGGAGACTCTACTGGGAACCAGCAGAGGAGAATATCTCAAGAAGCTAACTGCTTTTGTTGAATGAGCAGCAGCAACACTGTGAAGTCTTCATTACAGCTCCTTACAATCGTCTACTGAGAGCCATGCATGGGCCAGACACGAGCTAAAAATAATGAATGGAGAAAAGAGCAATAGTTCCTTTGATTTTTCTTTTCCTAGGGAAGAAATAATTTATTATTTGGGGGTTTGGAGAGATGGCTTAGGGGTTAAGAGCACTGACTGCTCTTCAGAGAACTGGAATTCAATTCCTATGACCTACAAGTAGGGCAGCTGACAACCTGTTCTAACTCCAGTCCCCTCTTCTGGCCTACTCGGGCACTGCATGCACAGGACACAGACACACATGCAGGCAAAACATCAATACACATAGAATAAGAATGAATACATCCTTAAAAATGTAATAAGCACAAAGCATGGGTAAGTCCCTTAAATTATTGCACTCGTGGGAACAGGCAGCACAATCCAAACTACTACTACAAAGGGAAGACTTAAAGTGAGCGCTTGCAACGGGAGGACCACTAATGGCAGACCCTAAGGATTTCTCGAGCGTTCTCTTTAGCCCCATCTCAGGCGTCTACACTTACCCATTTTATTTGACCCATCCACATCTCTCAAGATCTTAGTGATTTTTCAGTTTACATTTCAGGAGGAGGCCCCAGCTTACGTCAGTTTTCCCTCACAACCTGTGGCACCTTTCTCTTACTTCACCGTCCACTGTTCCCGCTCACTGCGAGACTCGCCTAGAAAGCCTCTCCTTTCCAGCACAGGATTCCGCTTTCCTAAATAGGTGGCATTCTCTGTGGGCCAGCAAGCTGCAGAAGCAAACCAAGATGACTCTCCTTTCCGAATACATGGGCACTGTAGAGGGCCGGTGGTGGTGGTGGTGGTGGGTGGGTGGTGGTGGTGGTGGTGGTGGTGGTGGTGGTGGTGGTGGTGGAGGAGCTGGGGAGTGGGAGCGGGCTGAGAGTGGCCAGAGGGAGTCTCCAAAAGGCGTGAACGACACGAGGCAGACAGGTAAGAAGCAAGCCTAACAGAATGACTTTGGCTGCGTAAGAAGTGCGCAAGGTTTGAAACAGCAGCGATCCGCCGCCCTAAGGATCTCTTGGAAGCTGCCTGCGCTGAGGAGGACCTTCCAGGAGGGGCGGGACGTGCCTACCCAGGAAAGGCTGGGCGAGGCTCTCCGGAGTATGAACCCCGCCCAGGTCGACACCCCTAGACCGTTTACACCCGACCCCACCTAAGACTCCTGGACCGCCGGCACCCCACATCGCTCTCCGACACCCCGAGGCTCCCTTCGCCCAACCCAGCACCCCTGGATCGCCTACGCCCACCCTAACCCGACACACCCCGCCGCGCGGGTGCCAACCCCATCCCAGACCACCAGAGTCTACAACCCCACCCACCTCGGGGGCTTGGGCCCGCCCAGCGAGTCGCGCAGGCGCGTGGAGGCGTGGCGTGGAGGCCATAGCCCCGCCCCCAGCACGGCCAGGGAGGCTGAAGGAAGTTTTACCTCAGTCGTAGACGGGCGCCTGGCTGACAGCTGGCTGGCCGGAAGCGGAGCCGCAGGATGAACGCAGGCTCGGACCCCGTGGTCATCGTCTCCGCGGCGCGGACCGCCGTAGGTGAGTGTCCCACGGGGCCGCTTCGGTCTCCCCGGACCCGAGCGCCGAGAACCGGGCTCGCGTGACCGGGAGGGGGCGGCCGGCCGGCCGCGGACGCCACGGACCTGTGCCTCGCGCCTCGCCCGCGGCCCCGCCCCTCGCGCTGCGATTGGTTCCTGGCCGTAGAACCACCGCTCTGCCAGACTCACCTATTGGCTGCCCTGGGACGCGTTCTCTCTCCCGATCGCTGATTGGCCCGCTCTGCCAAGCGCCATCGGTCACGCTGTGGTGGTGGGGGCCGGGAGCGGGTGGTCCGAGCAGGGGATCGCGGCAGGCCTCGGCCTTGGCATTGTCCTGCAAGCCCCATCGCCTTGGCCCGGCCCGGCGCCAGCCTTTTGTGCATGGAGAGCATGATGCCGCATCCTCCTCCTCCTCCTCCGCGGTGGTCCTCAGTGTGCTCTGGGTTCAGATCCCTCTTCCCCATTCCCTTACAGGCTCCTTCAATGGTGCCCTGTCTACTGTGCCCGTCCACGACCTGGGGACGACTGTCATCAAAGAAGTCCTACAGAGGGCCAAGGTGGCTCCAGAAGAGGTGTCAGAGGTCATATTTGGACACGTTTTGGCCGCAGGTAACTCCTCAGTAACCCCAGGAGAAGTCAGGCTCATTAGAAACAGACCATTTATTTGCACACTCACACACACACACTCGCCACCGCACCTTTCTTGGCTCAGAGTTCCCTCCGCCAGGATCCTTTCTGTCCCCCCTCCTTCCTAAGCTGATGTTCCTAGACCACCGATCTGTACTGCCTTTGCATTGTTAGAAGCATTGATGATCAGCCTGGTGCTTAGGAGAGTATGCATAGTGTGCCACATGCCCCTAAAATGCCACACATTTGGTAAAAGTGTGTGGGTGTGGCACTGTGCCAGCAGCGGGAAGGCTGGCTTTACAGAACAGGTATACCCTTGTCCTCTTGTCATGAGATAGGCTGTTCCTCACTCGTGGGAGCTTAATCTCTCCCTGGAAGAAGACGGGAGAGTCTAAGAATGCCTTCACTTGACCTCTGATTCCTGCTGGGTTTGTAGACCAGTGACCACTGACCATTCCGTGCTGATAATTGATTTGGAGCCTGAAGTGTTAGTATTCAAAACCAATTTCTGTTCATTGTTACTATTCAAAACTAACTTCTGGGGGCTGGAGAGATGGCTCAGAGGTTCAGAGCACTGGCTGCTCTTCCAGAGGTCCTGAGTTCAATTCCCAGCAACCACATGGTGGCTCAGAACCATGTATAATAAGATATGGTGCCCTCTTCTGGCATGTAGGCATAAATGCTAGCAGAACACTGTATGCATAATAAATAAATCTTAAAAAAAAAAAAAAAAAAAAAAAAAAAAAAAAAACTTCTGTTCTTACTCTGTCTGGGACCTTGCCCATTTGTAGGTGTGCAGGTTGACTACTCCATGTTTGAAACACTTGGAGCCAGAATTGTTTTGATTTCAGATCCCCTCACCAGATTTTGCAACATCTGTGTGTGTGTGTATTGAAGTATCATTGTTACCAAACTTGGTGTCACAATTGTTATCTCAAGAAGCCAGGTTCAGTCAGTTGTCTTTTGTAAGCTAGCAAGAACGATAAAAGGGATAATAAATCGCAGAAAAGGGAGATTTATTTAATTCGGCTAAACTGGGAAGAGAGTTAAAGAGACCAAATGATCTTTCACATCTCTTTTCATGGTCCAGACATGAGATTAAACTTTAGATGGAGGGCTGGAGATCTGTACTTCTAAACAGCCTGGTCAAGTTATGGCCCCACCCACCATTGACCCATCCTCTGGGTCTCTACAAAGTGGTCTGACAGGTTGTCAACGTGTGTAAAATCCTTTCCCACCTCTGCCTGCTGCCAGGCTTTAACTTCTTCCTTCCCCCAGCATGGGATTCCTAGGTTGTAGAGCACGTGTGTAGTACACACAAGCCACTAGGTTCAACACCTTGCATGGAAAAAAGGAAAACATAATAATAAGTTTCATACTTTGGAGCATTTGAGATTTGTTTTCTGTTTGTTTGGTTTTTGGGTTCTTTTGTTTGTTTGTTTGTTTGTTTGTTTGAGACAGGGTTTCTCTGTGTAGTTTTGGTGCCTGTCTTGGATCTCACTCTATAGACCAGGCGGTCCTTGAACTTAGAGATCCACCTGCCTCTGCTTCCTAAGGGCCGAGATTGAAGGCATGCACCACCACCACCTGGCTCTTTCTTTAAAAAAATAAAAAGTGGGGGCTGGAGAGATGGCTCAGAGGTTCAGAGCACTGGCTGCTCTTCCAGAGGTCCTGAGTTAAATTCCCAGCCACCACATGGTGGCTCACAACCATCTACAATGAAATCTGGTGCCCTCCTCTGGCCTGCAGGCATACATGCATGCAGAACACTGTATACATAATAAATAAAACTTTAAAAAAAAAATAAAAATTAAAAGTGTGTGTACTGTACATATATGTATGTATACACGTATATAAGTGTTTATTTTTATGTATGTAGTGTTTTGTCTATGTGTTTGACTATATACTGCATGCATGCCTGGTGCCCAGGGAGACTGAAAGGGCATTCATCCCCTAGGACTATAATTACAGACCATTGTAAGCCAGACTGTTGTATGTTGGTGCTGGAAACTCGGGTTCTCTACAAGAACAATATGTGCTTTTAACCACCGAACCATCTCTCCAGCTAGCGATAACACTGTCTATGTCAGGTCTCTGTTACGGGGCTCATATTTGGCTAAGTTAGCACTATCATATTCAGTAATCATTTCTGAGCCCTAAGTACCTTGAGGATGGGAACTAGGAAAGGGGTGTGTGTGTGTGTGTGTGTGTGTGTGTGTGTGTGTGTGTGTGTAGTTATTTGCCTAAATATTTATGACATTTATTGTTTAAAAAACAGATACCTTATATAATAATACATTTATTCAATAGTATCTTGTTAGTTTATTTTAGAATTTTTAAATTTTTAATTTTAATACTGTAGCCCAACTGGCTTTGAACATGTGCAATCCTTGAGGTAAACTTCTTACCTTTAACTCCTTGGATTACAGGCATGAGCCACTACCCTCAGCCAGAAAATTATATGTTTTTCACTTCTAGCCTAACCTCAGATTAATGACACTAATTAATACAGTTTCTCAGTTTTTGACACTGCCCCATTGGTTAATATTTTTCCAGCAAACACACTAAGGAAATATAGGCGGAGTTTTCTGTGTCCCGGCAGCTGCTTCTAATAACCACCCAGAGACTTATTACTAATTTAAATGCTTGGCCAATAGCTCAGACTTATTACTAACTAGCTCTTACAACTTAAATTAACCCATTTCTATTCATCTATGTGCAGCCTCAAGGCTCATGGCTTTTACCTCTCCTGCACGTCCTCCTTTCTCTCCATCTGTGTGGTGACACCTCGGACTCTGCCCTTCTTCCCAACATTCCCTCTACCCCAGAAATCCTGCCTAGCCATCGGCTAATCGGCTCTTTATTAACTGAGAGTAATACATATTTACAGTGTATGAAGAATTGTTCCACGGCAAGGAAAGGCCATAGATGCAGGTGCATCAGAAACTTGCAAAGGGGGTCACTCTGTGCCATTCATCATACAATGACATTTCAGCTAAGAGCATTGCAAAGTTTGCCTCCATCCCTTCTCTGATGCTGCTGCTCTTCCTTGTTCATAAAGGAAAACATTTAACTGAGGTGGCTGTGCAGTTTCAGAGGTTTAGTCCACTATCATGGCAGGAGCATGGCGGCCTGCAAGCAGACGTGGTGCTGGAGAAGGAGCTTCTACATCTTGATATGCGGGCAACAGGAAGTAGAAGGTCCTCTTCTCTGCTGCTTCTTCTTCTTTTTTTTTTTTTTTTTTTTTTGGTTTTTCGAGACAGGGTTTCTTTCTCTGTGTAGCTTTTCGACTTTCCTGGAACTCACTCTGTATCCCAGCTTAGCCTCGAACTCACAAGGGTCCACCTGACTCTGCCTACCAAGTGCTGGGATTAAAGGCGTGTGCAACCACTGTCTGCTGCTTCTTTTAAGGAAGTGGTTTGTTTTGTTTTTGCCAACTGAAGGATATCTCAGGTAAACTACAGACAGGCATTTGTTGGTTCTAATTTTGTTATATGGGTTTAACTTTTTTTTTTACTTTCTGAGAAAAAGCCTTACTATGTAGTATAGACTGGCCGGGAATTCACTATGTAGTTCAGATTACTATGAACTGATCATTTGGTTCATGCTAGTCTAAAACTTAATATGTCCCCAGACTAGCCTCAAATTAATTGTGAACATTCTGCTGCAATTGACAAAATGCTGGGATTATAGGTGTGAGTTACCACACTAGCATGATTTTCTACATACCTTTTTTTTTTTTTTTTTTTTTTTTTTTGGTGTTTTGAGACAGGGTTTCTCTGTGTAGTCTTGCGCCTTTCCTGGATCTCACTCTGTAGACCAGGCTGGCCTCGAACACAGAGCTCCACCTGCCTCTGCCTCCCGAGTGCTGGGATTAAAGGCGTGCGCCACCACTGCCCCCGCCGCCACCCAGCTTCTACACAGCTTTTATGCACAGAATTTCTCTTTAAGTAACCCCCCCTTTTTGTTCTGAGTGTCATACCTAGCCTCTGGGATCAAAATGCTCTCCAAGTCTGAATTATGCCTTGTGTTTACAGGCAGCAGAACTAGCTGGCTGTTACCCTTGGTCTTAACTACCTGTCTTCCCGACTAGGAGGACAAGTCTGGCCCTCTCTAGAGATGAAGGCCTCGAGGCTCTGTCCTAAGGTGTTGGGAACTTGCTTGTGGAGGAGTCACACAAGGTGCCATCTGTCCCAGGTCTAGAGTGGCAGGCAGAGAGGAGACAGGCGTCTGTGCTGCTGGAGAACTGAGCTGGCCTGAAGGCATGGGAGGCGGCAGGCCATCTCCTTGACTCAGCCCTCACTGGTCCCCGAATTTTACCTTTTCCCCTGATGACTTAGAGGCTCCATGTCCTGTTCCAGGTTGTGGGCAGAATCCTACTCGCCAGGCCAGTGTGGGGGCAGGGATCCCCTACTCGGTTCCAGCGTGGAGCTGCCAGATGATCTGTGGCTCAGGCCTCAAAGCCGTGTGCCTGGCAGCCCAGTCCATAGCCATAGGCGACTCCAGCATTGTGGTTGCAGGAGGCATGGAGAACATGAGCAAGGTAAGTGCCTAGGGGCCCACCATCCTCCTCGGCAGGGTGCATGTCCTGCTGAGGAACACAGACAGCCACTCAGCCTGGACCCCTGCCTGAATGAATGTTCATTGTTCTCCAGGATGCATGAGAAATCCTGTGTGAAGAACAGCCTGTCAGCCAGGCAGTGGAGGAGGCAGAGGATAACTTTTCTAAGCTGTTGTTCTAGAAGCATACAGTTTTCTGAAACGAACCCACAAGATTAGTTGTTGCTGTCCCTGCTTACTATGTAGCTGAGGCTAGCCTAGTACTTGCTATGTAGTCTAACCTAGCCTTAAGTATTTTCTAGCTCTGCCTCCTGAGTGCTAAGATTACAAGCATATGCCACTGTGCCCAGAAAAAACTTTTTAAATTTTTGGATATTTTTTAAGTATCCAAAACTTAACTTTCTCTCTCACTCTCTCCTTTCCTTCCTTCCTTTATTTTGATTTTTTGAGACAGGGCTTCTTTATGTAGCCCTGGCTGTCCTGGATCTCACTCTAGATTAGGCTGTCCTGAACTCAGAGATCCTCCTGCCTCTGCCTCCAGAGTGCTAGGATGAAAGGTGTGAACCACTACCACCTGGCCAAAGCTTTTTTTAGGAGTTGTCTTCTTTACAACTTTAAAGGTTTAAAAGCTCCTTTTTATCATGCCCAAATAGTTAATAAACATGTCTATTACAAGAAATTTATCTTGAGAACACTAAAATGACTATTTCACAGGCCATTGACTAACTTCTGAGAGGTGTCATCCTTAGGAAGTTGACAAGGTCATGAAGGCCACCTGAATCATCCAGATTCATAATTCAACTCCTCTACTTATTATCAAAGAATAAAAATTAGATCGTTCAACAAAGGAGCAACTGCTCCTGACTCATATTCCTGGCTAGGTCCCCAGATTTTCCACTTGAGATGCTGTCAGGGTTTTCATTTCCATGGTAGGTTGTTTCCCATCATGCACTACTGTCATTCTCCTCTTCTTAAAAATAAATAATAATAATAGAGGCTGGGTGAGGCGGGGCACACCTTTAATCTCCAAAGAGAAATAATAGTAAATACAACACATTTCTCACCCATGTTACTGGGAAGTGGGCACATGCCCCTCCCCAGGTGGAGTCAGGACAACTGCTGGAGTGGGTTCTCTCCTTCCACCAGGTGGGTTGTGGGGATTGAACTCGGGTCGTCAGACTTGGTGCCAGTGCCTGATGTACTGAGCCATCTCACTGACACTGCCTTGCTTTCTTTTTCTTCTTTCCCTCTTTTGGATTCACTTATTTATTTATTGGTTTTTCAAGACAGGTTCTCTGGGTAACCATGGCTATGCTGTAACCTGCTCTGTAGACCAGGCTGGGCTCAGACTCAGAGATCTACCTGTCTCTGCTTCCTGAGTGTAGGGATCAAAGGTGTGCACCACCATGCCACTTCCCTAACCCCCAGAATTTAGACAGGGTCCTATGTAGCTTGGACATGCTGGAACTCCCCATGTATTCCAGCTTGGCCTCAAACTCACAGAAATCCACCTATCACTGCCCACACCAGTCAGGTAGAATTCTGTGTACCTGGAGCAGCCTGCTCCTAGACACAGCTCATCAGCCAGGGTACAGCACATCCCTAGGCAGTGTTCTTTCTCCTTTTGACCTGGAGCCAGAGCTCAGAACAGTCCACACACAAATAATCAAGACCATGATCTGCACACAGAGCACGAGGAGCCTCAGCAGGACAGATCTCTACCACTTCAGATCCCAGACCAGAGGGAAACAGGAGATAGGCTAGCTTGTTTTGGACTTGTTTTCCTCTGTAAGGAAGAGTCGAGTCACACGTTGCCCCTTAACCTTCCTGTCATGGCCCTTGATCAGGAGGGATCTCAGGGACCAGACCTTGTTGATCTTCTAGAGGGTAGGACATGTAAAAGCCACCCATGGTGAAGCATGCCCAGTTCCTGCTGATCAGGAGGCTGAGAAGCACATGAGCCCAGAAACTCAAGACCAGCCTAGATCACACAGCCAGACCTCACCTCAAAAACCAAAGGAAAGAACATGGCCGAGGACCACAGGGAGCTGCCCCTGTCCAGGAGGCTTGCCATTCCGGTCTGTGTCACCCAGTGCTGTCCTTCAAGCTGGCCCTGCAGTGGAACAGTACCTTCTTGTGGAGGCAGCTCCAGGTCTGACCTTGGAGCCACTGGTCAGAGATCAGTGAGCTCAGCAACTGCAGAGCTCAGGAGGAGGCCAAAGGTCACAAAGTGAATGGAGTCCTTCTGGTTGGATGTAATCAAGTGCAGGCCTGCACCTAGGGCTGCTGTATGTGCTCACACAAGCCAACATGGCATCAGTGCTGTTATTCCCAGTTTACAGGTGGGAACACTGATGTCCAGAGCTGCCACTTAAATGTATGGCTTTTGCTTCTTTGCTTCTTAAAAACAATAAGCATATGATATTATGGGTTTAATTATGTCATCTTCCTCCATAGATATCATTGTACTTTGATTCACCTCTGTTGACTCCTTGCCCATTATTACCCTTTCCATTGTATACTGGCTGCTTTTGAAATGCTGGAAGTCAAGAATAACTTCTCCTCAAAAACCCCCCTCTCGGTTCATATTGCAACCTGAGTATTCTCCCTATGGGTATTCTGTCTCCTATCAGAATAGTTATCGGATGTGCTGGAGCAATGAACAGTAGTGAAAGGCTTGTACTATTCTTGCAGAGGACCCAAGTTCAGTTCCTAGCATCCATGTCAGGGGCCTCACATCTGCCCATAGTCCAGCAGGGTGTCCAATACCCTCTGGTCTCTTTGGTATGCACTCACGTGGTGTCCATAAAGTCATTCAGGCACACACATAACATTTTTTAAAGTAGGTACATGATTCTGGTTTTTATGCCATCTCCTTAGGTAATGCTTACATCTCTAGAAGGAAAAAAATGACCCATAAGGAATGAAGACACAGAATGGACAGGTCTGAGAGAGAAACGGGCAAGTTACAGAGGAATAGATTGCTAAGAGAAGGCAGGTGGGATTGTCTGCTAATGCCAAGAGGTTTCAGGCCCTGACCTGGGGAAGCAGGTAGTGGAGAGAAGGGCTTGATGGGTAAATGAAAAGGGAGGAAGCACCGTCCAGACCATTCTGAGGCTGAGTGGGATCCTAAGGAGAGGGCTCTTGACAACCAAGTCTAACTTGTTCTTACTTCCTGTTTCCAGGCCCCTCACTTGGCTCACCTGAGAGCAGGAATCAAGATGGGGGAGATGCCGCTGGCTGACAGCATCCTCTGTGATGGTCTCACAGATGCGTTTCACAACTACCACATGGGCATTACAGGTGAGGCTGATGCAGCTGCACACAGCAGCTTTAAAGAGGCTGACGAGAGCATGTGACTGAGGCTTCTGGTTACCATGGTGCCCAACATGTTCTTTAGTGAGGAAGCTGAGACATACCGAAGCTCACAGAGAGTCCTGGGATATTCATGGTGTTGGATCCTCATGGAGCTTCCCTAGGTATCCCTGTGGTCTGCTTTTGACTTGATTCTGGAGAACTCGTCACAGCTGTAGATGTCTTTGATCCGAGTAGAACTTTGGTGGTTAGACGTTACACATAGGCATGAGAGGTCATGTCTTCCCAGTGTATGTAGCTCACTCATTCTGTCCTTAACGTTCCCATCCCCTGTAGTGCCTGCTGAAAGTGTGACCCATATCTCACTGGCAGAGGGCAGACACCAGTACAAAACAGCCACACATGACACAGGATGGAAGAACAGGAAAGCCAGGATGGCAGGTTTTCTCCTGGTTTTATGGGCATAAGAGCGAAGGTGAGACAGTAATAGAAAATTAAGTTAGGACCCTGAACAGGCAGCAAGTGACCTCCTAAAAGGCACGTTTTGCTGATGTCATAGTTGAGTTACCAGTACACTGATGATGGATCAGTTGTCAAGAATACTGGCCTTGTTGCAAAGGATCTGAGTTTGGTTCCCAGCACCCACATCAAGTGGCCTATTAGCCATCTGTAACTCCAGTTCCAGGGGATCCTGTGCCTTCTGGCCGCCACAGGCACTGCATGTACGTGGTGCACATAAGCTAGTTCAGCCCCCAACACATACACCTAAATAAAAACTTTTTAAAGAACTTGGCTGGGCACTGTGGCACACACCTTTAGCCCCAGCACCTGCGGGGCAGTGACAGACAGATCTCTGTGAGTTTAAACCAGTCTCATCTCCATTGTACTCTGTGAGTTTTTAGGCCAGCCAGGGGTACACCACATTTAGATCCTGTCTAAAACAAACAAAAGACAAACAAGACTTAAAAACATGACTGTTATGATAGGCATGAAAGCTCTAGTTCAGGGGCTGGAGAGATGGCTCAGCAGTTAAAAGCACTTACTGCTCTTGTAGAGGACCCATGTTCAATTCCTACCTCCCACAACGTGATTTCACGGGCTCCAAGGGCACCAAGCATGCATATAAAACACTCAAGCATAAAATTCATAAATTAAGTAATTTTAAAAAGTGTTTAAAAGAAAACTATATTCCAAAATGTTCATCCTGCCCAGGAAGCTGATGGTCAAAGGCACCACATCCTTAGGAAGCTCAGCAGCATACAGGCCACTGTGAAGTGTCCACTCTCCTCAGTGTGCTCCTCCTTACAGACAGCTGTTCCCTGTGGATTTAGAGTCGTGCACACATTTTCCCTTCAAGGAACTGAAAGGAGAAAATTGATACTGTGTACTTGTAGATCCTTGGTGTCGAAGGATCTACAATCCCTTCATTTCATCAAATAAGGAAGCAGAGCCCACAAATACTGACTTGTAAGAGAAGGACTAGCAAATAAACTAGTTCTTCTGGTAACACAATTGTATTGTTAGTCATGTGTCTGGTCAGCAGTTCTCAATCTTTTCAATCACCAAGAAGGTGACTGAAAGACCTTTTCTCAGGGGTAGCCTAAACCATCTGCATATCAGATACTTACATTATGATTCATGATAGTTAGCAAACTTAGAGTTATGAGGTAGAAACAAAAATAATTTTATGGTTGGGAGTCACCACAACATGAGGAACGGTAAAGGGTCTCAGCATTAGGAATGTTGGGAACCACTGGTCTCGGTCCTTGCGTCCTATGTTGACAGATGAAGCAATTAGAAAGTCAGTACCTTGACTATATATAAATAAAGCTTAAACAGAAGTAACATTTGACTGTGAGATAAATAAACTCTGAGAAGGGAAGCAGCTTGTTCAAAAGCTGTAGCAATGGCTGAGGTTCCATGAGAAGTGTCAGTCATATGAAGAGGGTAACAGGAAAAGGCTAAGTGTAAGCACAGGAGACAGTGTGGGAATGCAAGGAGGTCTTGAGGACGTGTCCGACAGGGACTCACGGCTTTTCTGCTCCGTGAGAACAACAGCACAGAGAGCTAAAGAGCACCCGCAGACCATGGGGGGTGCTATAGCTCTTACCTGGATCTTAGCCAGTTTCTCCAGTGATACTCAGACTACCTGCCTGGACATCACCAAGATGATCGTTTAAAATTTAGATCCTGAAGCTAAAGGCAGAGTTTCCTGTTAGAGCACTTGTTTAGCATGTGCAGTCCCGGGCTCTATCCAGAACAAACAAACAAAAAAACAAACAAACAAAAATGGAGGTCCCTAGGACGACTGTGGCTTATAATAAATTTCGATTTTACTCAATTATTGAAAAAAAATGAGTAAAATAGCCAAATGAATGGAAACACATGAACTATGAACCAAAGGCTGAGGGGCTCCCAGCTGGATCAGGCCCTCTGAATAGGTGAGACAGTTGTTTGGCTTGATCTGTTTGGGAGGCAACTAGGCAGTGGGACCAAGTCCTGTGCTCATTGCATGAGTTGGCTGTTTGAAACCTGGAGCTTATGCAGGGACACTTGGCGCAGTCTGGGAGGAAGGGACTGGACCTGCCTGGACTGAGTCTACCAGGTTGATCGCAGTCCTCGGGGGAGGATTTGCCCTGAAGGAGGTGGGAATGGGTGATAGGCTAAGGGTAAGGGGAGAGAGTGGGAGGGGGGAGAATAGGGGAACCCGTGGCTGATATGTAGAACTGAATGGTATTATAAAATTAAATAAGTAAAATTAAAAAAAAAATGTAGAAAGCTCCTCTCCAAGGGCACCAAGCATAACTGATTATCCATAACCAAGATAAACTGATTATCACCTGTGCAGACAAGCCATTATTCAGTGAGGAAACACAAGACAATGTGATGGAAGAAAGGGGCCCCTACTCTTTAGAAATAACTAGCTCTGGATGGTTCAATGTCAAAAGTGCTTGCTGTGGGGGCTGGAGAAATGGCAGAGGTTAAGAGCACTGACTGTTCTTCCAAAGGTCCTGAGTTCAATTCCCAGCAGCCATATGGTGGCTCACAATGGCTCCGTAATGAGATCTGGTGCCCTCTGCTGGCTTGCAGGCATACATGCAGGCAGAACACTGTATCGTTAAAAAAAAAGTGCTTGCTGCATTTACAGAGGACCAGATTTCAGCCTCCAGCAGCCATGTCAGGAGGCTCGGTTCCAGACATCTGATGCTGTGTTCTGCTTGTGCACATACAGACACACACACATAAAATAAATCATAAGTCTTCACAAAATAAAAACCAATATCAAACGTAAGGAGCACAGAAAGTCTGAAGATCTAAAGAGATTTATAGTGAAGAGCACCAGATCCTAAGCAATGCAATGGCCTGAAACTCAGAGATCCTGCTGCCTCATTGTGTGCTATCATGCCCAGGAAGCTGGTTTATTGTTAAGTCTTATTATGACAAAAGGTAAAGTTTGAAGATGAGCACAAAATGGTATTAATGTTAAATTTCCTGATTTAATTTAAAAAAAAAAAATGAGAGAACCTGCTATAATTCCCTCCACCATGTTCATCAAAGGTCAAACTCAAGTCATCTTGCTTGGCAGCAAACGTGTTATCCTGTGAGTTCTGCACAGAGGGAAAACCTATGGACTTATACTTTCCGGAAGGTTCATGTAGGGAATGCTAAGTAAATGAGGTAAAAGTATCAATGGTGAACCTGGATACAGATTTCTGGAAGTTTGCAGACATAGAGAGGGAAAGAGGCTTAAATGTGAGTAACTTGAGCTACCAAAACCCAGCTCATGAATATGCTGTTTTCGCCTTTTCTTCTCCTCAGCTGAAAACGTAGCCAAAAAATGGCAAGTGAGTAGAGAAGCCCAGGACCAGGCTGCAGTTCTGTCCCAGAACAGGGCAGAGCGTGCACAGAAAGCTGGCCACTTTGACAAGGAGATTGTGCCAGTGTTGGTGTCTTCCAGAAAAGGTGAGTGTGGAGAGCACAGTAAACATGAGCCTGTTTGCAGGCGTCAATAACGCCTGCAAGGATGGTAGGTAGGGCCATTTGGGAACTGATCTTTACAAGTTGTCAATTTGTAGGCTTTATACATCTGAATATAAGGTCTGAATATTGGCAAGCAGATGATGATTTGTTATTATTGTTGTTCGGTTTGTTTGTTTGGTTGGTTGGTTGGTTAGTTTTTCAAGAAAAGATTTCTCCGCATTGCCTTGGCGATTCTGGAACTCACTCTGTAGACCAGGCTGGCCTTGACCTCACAGAGGTCTGCCTGCTTCTCCCTCCTGAGTGGTGAGATCAAAGGTGTGCACCATTACTGCCCTGCATGTTGTTGCTTTGAGACATGGTCCTACTGTGTAGCCCTAGATGGCCTAGAGCTCACTCTGTAGACCAGGCTGGCCTCCAATTGGTGGGTGATCCCCCTGCTTCTGCCTGCTGATTGATGGGATTACAGGTGAGCCACCACACCTGGATGGAAAATGCTGTCTACACGGGATATGGTCAGTGGGAAACTGTCGTCTTCAAACTGTCCACAGCTGCGGTGTGTGTCCAGTGGTTTCCATGAGAAGTGGAGCATTAGTTGTAGTTGTCAGGAGACAGCAGCTTTCCGACCTCTCAGGAATGGCATCTGCTCTGCAGAGTTGATCTTGTGTTGTCTTACATTCACATTCTGAAGGGCACTTGTTTTAAAAGATTTATTTTACCTTATTTTCAAGTTTGTGTCTATGTCTGTGAGTATATGCACACATATGTATATGGATACACTTGGAGGCTGTTTGAAGGCCTTGGATCCCTAGGAGCTAGAGTTATAGGTACTTATGAGCTGCTAGAGGTAGGTGCAAATTCTGGTCATGATGATTGAGCAGCAAGCACTCTTAAAGGTGAAACAATCTCCAGCTCCTTAAGCATCATGTTAGGGTATTGTCCATGCTCTAAAGCAGAATCTGCAGACAGTTCCCTTATCAATAACTGACATCCATGTTCAGCTCACAGAGGGTGGATTGTCTCACTCAGTTTTAGCCAGCTCAATGCAATCACAAACCCATGTACATACAATACAAATACCTCTGTCCTTAGGAAGGCCTGTGGATTTGGAACACAGCCAGACTGTCTCATGAAGAGTTCTCATGGGGTAGCTGTGGTGGTAATCTAATTATACTGAAATGTGATTTTGATTGTATGTTAATAAATAAAGTTGCCCGGGGGTCAGAGCTATTAGAGCCATAGCAAGAGTGTGGCGGTGGTGGCACACGCCTTTAATCCTAGCATTCCAGAGATAGAAATCCCTCTGGATCTCTGTGAGTTCAAGGCCACATTGGAAATAGCCAAGCATGGTGGTAACACACTCCTTTAATCCCAGAAAGCCAGCCTTTAATCCCAGGGAGTGGTGATAGAAAGCAGAAAGATATATAAGGCGTGAGGACCAGAAACTAGAAGCGTTTGGCTGGTTAAGCTTTCAGGCTTTGGAGCAACACAGTTCAGCTGAGAGCTATTGGGATGAGGACACAGAAGCTTCCAGTCTGAGGAAACAGGACCAGCCGAGGAACTGGTGAGGTGAGATAGCTGTGGCTTGTTCTGTCTCTTTAAATAGACAAACAGACAGGAAATAGGGCTTTCGTTCGGGAGGCTGGGACACCGCAGGCGGAAGGGTGAGATTTTGGCTCTGAGCTCTGACCTCTCGGCTTTCTCTTTTGCATTGTTTCTGTGTTTCTTATTTAATAAGAGTTGGATACATCAATAAATGGCGCCCAACGTGGGGCAAGAGTTTGTACCTAATGCCGCCAGCACAAGAAGCATGTGAAGATGCTGGTAAGCCACGAGCCACGTGGCAAGGTATAGATTTCTAGAAATGGGTTACTTTAAGATATAAGAACAGTTAGCAAGAAGCCTGCCACGGCCATATAGTTTGTATGCAATATAAGTCTCTGTGTTTACTTGGTTGGGTCTGAGCGGCTGTGGGACTGGCGGGTGACAAAGATTTGTCCTGACTGTGGGCAAGGCAGGAAAACTCTAGCTACAGGTAGCATGTAGTAATTCTAGTAATTCCTACTGGAATGGAAGTGGGTAAACGTTAATAAACCTTTCTGCCAAATATGAATCCTCTTGTTTCTGAGATGTCCCCAATCCCAGCCCTCTGCCTTCTCTGTCCTCATTCCAGGGAACTGGTTTTACTTTTTTCAGGTCTTACTGAAGTGAAAATTGATGAGTTTCCTCGCCATGGGAGTAACATGGAAGCCATGGGCAAGCTAAAACCTTACTTTCTTACCGATGGGACGGGAACCGTTACCCCAGCTAATGCATCAGGTTCGATTTCTGAAGGGCACTGAGGGAAAGTGCTGAGTCTGGTGAGGTCTACCAAGTGATTATGTCTTTCTACACAAAATGATTCCTAAAGCTGGGTTTAAGGGCAAAGCTTACAGTTTCTATTTGCCTGGCTATTTAATCTATACTTAAGTGATTTGCTTTCTTGACGTCTAGATTAAACATACAAATGAAAAGAATAAAATTGAAACTATGAAGTTGTCTGGGCGATGGTGGTGCATACCTTTAATCCCTGCCTGGGGGAGGGGAAACTGAAGTTGCCAGGCATGGTGAGGCACTCCTTTAATCCCTGCACTGCACCAACCAGAGATCTATGAGGTTGAAACCAGCCTGGTACACATAGGGAGTTCTAGGCCAGCCAAGGCTAGAGAGAACCTGTCTCAAAAGGGAAAAAAAAAAAAAAAAACTTCAGAGTCTATTTTTCTTCCTACTTTTCCAGTTCCAGAAAGTTTCCAGTATCTGTGAGTGAGGCCTAGGCTTGTTTCTTTAGTTTCCTTCCCTCTCCCTCCCCATTGCTTTAAGAGACTCTTATAATGTTGTGTGGTCAATATCATACTCTAGACTTTACCATCTTTTTTTTTTCTCTGTGTAGCCTTGACTGTCCTAGAACTAGCTCTGTAGACCAGGCTGGCCTTGAACTCACAGAGGTCTGCCTGCCTTTGTTTCCCAAGGGCTGGGACTAAAGGCGTGTGCCACCATCACCAGTGACCTTGACCACTTCTGAGTACACTGTGAAGTCTGATGAGTCACAGCAAAGGGCCTTGCTAACTTGTCAGTAACTTAATAGTTTCAGGTAGAAAAGGTGGCCCTGGGTTAAACTTGGGGTAAAGAGCATTGTAGAAACCAGGTCACCTGTTTACAGGGATAAACGATGGTGCCGCTGCTGTGGTTCTTATGAAGAAGACAGAAGCTGAGAGTCGAATGCTGAGACCTTTAGCAAGAATAGTTTCCTGGTCACAGGCTGGTGTGGAGCCTTCCATTATGGGAACAGGACCAATTCCAGCCATCAAGCAAGCTGTGAGTCTTACTCTAGCCTTTTGGTTGTTTGTGTTTGTTTGTGACAGAGTTCTGTGTAGCCCAGGCTGCCTTCAAACCTACTGTGTGCTCAGGACGACTTTGAACAACCTTGGACTCCTCAACCTTCAGCCTCTCCCTCCCGACTCCTGTATATGTGTCTGCCTCATCTTTGCGGACCTGATCTCGGGCTTTGGTGATGCTCTGAGGGCTGCTAACTGCTGCTCTGCACAAGCTCTTAACCCTCTCCATCCCCTTTCCCTCTGACGTGTAAGGACAGGCTTGAGTTGTTACTTCTACCGGCTTATTTGCCTTTTGGGAAAGCATTGTATTCCCCAGGCCTTACGTGAATTTAGTTCTCTCCCTAACATTTGGGTCACATATTTGTGTATGCTCTTGTGTCTTGGGGTTTGTCTGAAGGTAGAGGACACGTTCCATCTTAAAAGGAAGGAAGGAAGGGAGGGAGGGAGGGAGGGAGGGAGGGAGGGAGGGAGGGAGGAAGGAAGGAAGGAAGGAAGGAAGGAAGGAAGGAAAAAGCCAGGCAGTGGTAGTGCACGCCTTTAATCCCAGCACTTGGGAGGCAGAGGCAAGTGGATCTCTGAATTAGAGGCCAGCCTGGTCTACAGAGTGAGTTCTAGGAAAGATGCAAAGCTACACAGAGAAACCCTGTCTCAAAAAAAGAAAAAAGAAAAAAACACAAAACCAACCTATATACTTGAAGTTTGGAGAGATGGCTTAGTGATTAAGAGCACTGGCTGCTCTTCCAGGGGACCTGGGTTCAATTTTCAGCACCCATGTGGAAGCTCACAACCATTTGTAACTCTATAGTCCCTGGGGATCTCAGGCCCTCTTCTAAAACCCACAGGCATGTATGTGCTGTACTTACATACATACAGGCAAAACACTCATCACAAAATCAGCATTTTTAAATATATTTTTAAAAAACTACATTTATGTGTGTGTGTGTGGGGTGTGTGTGTGTGTGTGTGTGTGTGTGTGTGTGTGTGTGTGTATGTGTATGTTGAGAGCCAGGCCAATCCAAGGCGTCTCAGATGCCCAGTTGATAGGACAAAGGGAAACTAGTTTTGTGTCCTTGCCCAGGGACAGATGTGGCAAGATCCAGTTTGGAGCTGGAGTCAAGACCTTGAAGGAGTTAAGAATTCAGTTCCTGGAAACCTGTTTTTTTCCCCCATGAAGAAACTAGAATTACCAGTCCCAAGACCACTGTGTGCTCGGTCTGTGGCATGCTTGAGATCCCTGTGTTCCCATGGGCAGCGTTGCCTGCTTCCTGCTGACTTTGTTCCCGTGTCCCATTTCTACCCTAGAGACTGTATGTAAGGTGCTTCTTAGAAAAAGACATAGCTTGTGCAGAACATCCTGGCCTCAGCTTTCCTGTCTTCTTACCTCCTGCTCACCAGATCTAGGACCCTGTCACTGAAGAAGAGTGACCTGCTGGTCCAGGGTGTGTGTGTGTGTGTGTGTGTGTGTGTGTGTGTGTGTGTGTGTGTGTGTGTGTGTAGGCCTGGTGCACGTGTAGAAGTCAGGACAACTTGCAGGAGTTGTTTTTGTCATATTTGTGACTTGTGTGTGTTGTGTGTGTGTGTGTTTGTTTTGTGTGTGTGTGTAGGCCTGGTGCACGTGTAGAAGTCAGGACAACTTGCAGGAGTTGTTTTTGTCATATTTGTGGGACCTGGAGAACAACTCCGGAGTGAGGCCTGTCGTCATTGAGACCATGCACTGTACCCTTGCCCTGCATTTTTGAGACAAAGTCTCACAATAGCCTGGAATTTTCCAAGCAGGCTGGGTGGCTGTCTGGCCCCAGGTCTGCCCATCTCAGCCTTCCCAGCAGTGTGGTCACAGGTGCCTCACCATGCCTCATGGAGTTTTTGTTTGTTTTTGTTGTTGTTTTGATTTTTTGAGACAGGCTTTCTCTGTGTAGCTCTGGCTGTCCTAGAACTTGCTCTGCAGCACAGGCTGGCCTGGAACTCACAGAGATCCACCTGCCTCTGTTTCCCAAGCATTGGGATTAAAGATGTGTGACACCATCACCCAGCATACTTTTTTTTTCCAATGTAGGTTCTGGGGATTGATGTCAGGACATTTGTACTTTACCCATTGGACCATTTTCTCCAGCCCCAGATCATTTTTTTATTTTAGTTTTATTTTATATGCATGGGTGTTCTGTTTGTATATATGTCTACAAAGCGCTTGTGCCAGTGGAGGTGTCGGATCCCTTGGGACTGGAGTTACAAACTTTATTACGGGCCACCGTGTGAATGTGGGAACCAAACATGGGTCTTCTGGAAGAGCATCTGCTGCTGAGTCATCTCTCAGCCCCTACACTTCTTTTTTTTTTTTTTTTTAAGTCAGATCCAAGTATGCTGTATCACCTGCATATAACAGATGCTGTTTGTTTCATATTTAGGGCAGTTTAGACTTTCTACATTAAGGGGTGTTTTAGAGTACATCCTTTTGGTTTTGAGGCTGGGCCTTGCTCTGTATTAAGTAAGACATTGTCCTGCTGTGCTCCTGAGGTGCTGAAATTACAGGTGTGTGACCACATCACCCTAGAGCACATCATCCGCCGTCTGAGTGGAGTCAGCTTCACTCAGGGCTTCTCTATACAATCCATACTGACCTTGGTTGCAGGTGGGTTCATTATACAGGCTGACTGCAGCCTCTTCAGCCCTTGGTTTACAGACAGAAGCCACCATGGCACACCTAGCTTCGTAGGCAGTTTCCTAAGAAGTGTATCTTTGAGGGGTATATTACATATATCAGGCATATCTTTTCTTCGTTTTGAATTATTATTTGTGTGTGCGAGCATGCAGGTGCCCTTCGAGGCCACAAGAGGGCATGTGATGCCATAGAGCTGGAGTTACAGGGATTTGTGAGCCATCTAACATGAGTGCTGGGATCTGAAGTCTCATGCTCATGATAGAGCAGCAAGTGTTCTTAACCACTGAAGCACCTCTCCAGCACTTCATGTATAGACCCTTATGTTAGTAGTGAATGCTCTGATTTTGGTTCATCTTCCCTGTAGGTTGCCAAAGCAGGCTGGTCCCTGGAGGACGTTGACACGTTTGAAATCAATGAGGCCTTTGCAGCAGTGTCTGTTGCAATAGCCAAAGAACTTGGGTTAAACCCTGAGAAGGTAAGCAACAAGAAGTCGTGCGGTTTGCCAGTGAACTTGTAAAAATCAACAAATGAGGTTATTTCCCAGGGCAGGTTACCTTGGCAAGAAGTGAACAATACTAGTTAAGTTCAGTTGACTTGTTTGTTGCTTTTCACAGCAAAGAACTGAGTATGTTAGTTCACAATGAACAGGACATTCTAGAAAGAAGGGATCAGAGTTGTCACAGGCAGTATTTACTCCTAAGCTTTACAGGGAAAGTTAAGTTTGAAAGGGTGGTTTGCTAGCATTAACACTGAGAGGAGAAAGACAAGACTTGGGGTGTTAGCCTGTGTCCACACAAGACTGACTTAAGATCCTCTCCTTTCCTGCAGGTCAACATCGATGGAGGAGCCATTGCCTTGGGCCATCCTCTGGGAGCATCTGGCTGTAGGATTCTAGTGACCTTGTTACACAGCCTTGAGAGAATGGGCGGGACACGTGGTGTGGCAGCCCTGTGCATTGGGGGTGGGATGGGGATAGCAATGTGTGTTCAGAGAGGATGACCTGCCTGACAGCCCTCAGCCTTGAAATGTTCTTGTTAAATCAGTGACACACTAGATAGTAGGTGAAATCAGAGGACCAAAGTGAGGACAGGAACCCAGGTGGACAGCCTGCTGAACTTTAATGTGAGTCACCCAAGGCTAAGACACTGCCCCTGACACTGCCATAAATAAAAGGGAGATCCACTCAGTCATCAAGGGCTCCAGAGTGAACGGCATTTTCGTAACTTCCATGTTTATCGTCTTTGCTTTCTGGGTGCAATTTTATCAGATCATTGACTTTTTTTGTTTGTTTTGGTTTTGGTTTTTTGTTTGTTTTTGAGACAGGACCTCACCATGTAGCCTGGAGATTGCTTTGTAGACTAGGCTGGCTTTGAACTCCCAGAGATCCACCTGCCTCCAGAGTACTGGGATTAAAACCATCATGCCTGGCCCCCAAAATGACCCATTCGAAGAATGGTGATTGGGGCTTCTATTGCAAACTTCAGGCTCTTCACTTTAACTATGATTGATTAGTTCAAACACCCCTGCTTGCTTGTTGTCTCGTGGCTTCCCATTAATCAAATCAAGACCAATCCTGTAATGGTGGAAATCTGATTCAGTGACCTCTTCCAAGCTGATATGGAGTGTTCCAGCTATTCTAGTCCACAAGATTGGGAGTTCTAACAAGTGTACCTCTGGGAGTAGAAAAGTGAGCAGCAGGTAGTTTTGATGTATTTGTTTTTCTCTGCTCTTGACTGGATAGGATGTTACTTGCTCTAAATTCCTGCCTTGACTTCCCCTAATGATGGACTGTAACCTGGAATTGTGAGCCAAATAAACTCTTTCCTCCCATATGCTGCTTTTTGTCCAGGAGTTTTGCCATGACAACAGAAGTAGACCAGAACATGAGAGTGTGTTAAGGACAGGCAGCTTGATTAGAGAAGCATGGTTTACAGCATGTAACTGAGAGGTACAGCCAACGAACGACTCCTGGAGCAAAATACGCGTTTGGGGCAGGTTAGGCAAGCAGAGTTCATTTATTATGGACGTTCCTAACAAGCCTCTATGTTCCTCAGATGAACCTGCCAGGAGTTAGTCACATGCACTATGGCAATCATAAGCACACTGTAATAGAGATGGATTCTAAAAGTCAGTTACTGAAGCCATGTGCCACACCTGCATGATTGGTCAGTGATGGACCAAATACACAACAGCAGTCCCCTAAGAGTATAATGGAGGGCTGGAGAGATGGCTCAGTGGTTAGGAGCACTGCCTGCTCTTCTGGAGGTCCTGAGTTCAACTCCCAGAAACCACATGGTGGCTCATGACCATCCCTAGTGGGATCTGATGCCCTCTTCTGGCATAAAGTTGTACATGCAAATAAAGCACATATATATATATATATATATATATATATATATATATATATATATATAAATCTTTACAAACAAAAAGAGTATAATGGAGTGAGAAATGCCTCCCCGAGTGACGTCACAGCAGCTGTAGTCAGTGCAATGCATCACTGGCAAATAGACTACAGCCCAGATGGTTTGCACTAACCTGCACCGTGGCACAGTCTTAGATGAAAGTCACACACCGGGCGGTGGTGGCGCACGCCTTCAATCCCAGCACTCGGGAGGCGGAGGCAGGAGGATCTCTATGAGTTCTAGGCCAGCCTGGGCTACAGAGTGAGTTCCAGGAAAGGTGCAAAGCTACACAGAGAAACCCTGTCTCAAAAAACCAAAAAAAAAAAAAGTTACACACAGTATATGACACTTGATAATATGCAATGGACTTTGTGTACTCTCTCTACTTTTTACCTCATTTTCTAATTTGTGACATGAGGCCATTATGCTGACCATGCTAATAACTCCATGGCTTAAATAGTCCACCTGTTTTAGACATCTGAAGCTAGGACATAATTCCTGGCTTGACTAATCATTATTATTTGTTTTCATTCTTTTAAGACAGGATTTCTCTGTGTACCCCTGGCAGTTTTAGAACTCATTTTGTAGACCAGGCTAGCTTTGAACTCACAGAGATCTGCCTGTCTCTGCTTCCTGAGTGCTGGGATTAATGGCATGTGCCACCACTGCCCTGCTTGACAAATCATTATTTTAGAATATGCTCCTACAAAGTCAGCCACTGCAGGCTAGCGCTACACATCAGGAACATGTCCTGCCTCGACCTCAGGAACTTGCAATACAAACTGTACAAACATTTAACAGAAACAAGCAAGGTTTATTTATGTGTATGTATGTATTCCCATGTTTGTGTTTGCACATTCGGAGATTAGAGGTCTAGAGCATCAGATCCCCTGGAACTGGAGTTGTGAGTACCATGTGGATGCTAGGACTGAACCTGGGTCTTCTTCAAGAGCAGCAAGTACTCAACCACTGAGCCATCTCTAGCCCCATTTTTAAATGGGGTGAGGGCACTGCATGTGGATACAGAGCTTGAGGAAGCCAGAGGCAATGGATACTCCTGCAGCTAGAGGTTACAGATGGTTGTAAGGACATGTGGGTGCTGGGAATCGAAGTCTAATCCTAGGAAATTTAAATAGAGCCTGTCTGCTCATAGTAAATAGAAGGATTTCAGAGCTGCCAACATAATGGGTGGTAACTGGGCTGGACATGATGTTTCCCAGGAGCAGCTGCAAAGTTTAATAATGGAGAAGTTACAGTTAGCTCACAAAGGGGACTGAGGGACGGCCACAGAGTAGGGGAAATGGGATGGAAAGGGCATGAAGCTGCAGATGCAAACCAAATGACTGTCCTTTCAGAATGCTGGGGGCCCTGCAGCTGACCTGTGAGGGAGTCAGGGCTGGGAAGGATAGCCAGAGCAGGTCTGCAAGAGGCATGATACAAGGCATTGTGGGAAATGTAAGTAAAATGTTCTCTTATCTATCAAAAGGTTAAATGAGACCAAGGATGTTCCATCTTTAACTAGAAAAGACATCACCTGGCAAAAGTCCCTTCCCCAGTCAGCATTTTTCTCAGATAGTAGTATGTACTCAAGGCTACATCTGCTCTCAAAAGTTACACTTGAGTTAGCCAATGACATCAGAATGTAAGGCTAAGGCTAGGCCTGGTGGCACACAGCTTTAACCCCAACACTTGGGAGGAGGAAGCAAGTGGATCTCTAAGTTCCAGGCCAACCTGATCTACATTGTGACTTCCAGGTTAGCTAATGGTTTCTTTGTGAAATCATGTCTGACCTACCTGGGGATTCTGGAACATACATGGTACACATACATGCAGGCAGGCAAAAGAAACAAAACACTGATAGGCATAAAATAAATCTAAAAATATTTATTCTTCCGGAAAAAAAAAAAATGTGAGGCCAAGCTCTAGCCACCTGGAGTGAGGCATGTGCCCTTCCTGTCAGGAATGAAAGCCTAGCCTCAACCACAGCCTGCAGAATTTAACACAGTCCTACACCCTCTAGAAATAACACTTTTGGCTTGCCCACATACTGTGGATTGTGTGACCCATTGGTGGGGGTAGGGGGACCTGGGGGGGGGGCAGGACGACACACAGGACCCAGGCCCATTTCTAACATCATAAAGGCAGTGCTAGCAAATTCTAACTTTGGCTACGGGTATTTTAAACAGCAATGATCCATGGCCCTAAGGGAACTTTAGTGAGGATCCACAGAGCACCTTCCAGAAGCGACCCATCCTAGGCCCCTGGGGTTCTCCCCTTGACAAGAACTTGTTCTTTGCATCCAAGTGAACTACAGTTTACAGCGCCCAGGCACACTTGTAGGAAGTCCCCGTGAGCTGACTGACACTGTATCATGCTCCCTCTGGCTCATGGCATGGGTCCCGAGTTCTGCCAGGGGAATTCTATTCCCAGCTGAACCAGAGGTAGACTTTCAGTCACCCTCATTGCTTCAAAAATACACAAAAACAGAACCCACAATGTGAAAAAGGGGACTGTGACCCCCATGGTACAGAGAAAGATTTGAGGAGTGCGTTGCATGTGTCAGAAGTCTACAGCCTGAGACTTCCCTTGGGCCTTTGCACGCTGACCACGCCCACCCCAACCTACACACCAGGAATCCCCAGGTCTCTACCCGATCCGGCACCAAACACTGTCTACATCACACACGCACACGCACACGCGCGCGCACACACACACACACACACACACAGACTGTCCGACCCTCCCTGGGGGGTGGGGGAGAGGCGGGGTGCTGAGCCAGGGCGGGGCGGGGCGGCTGTAGGCTCCACCCCCAGCTCAGCCGGACTCAGCAAAGTTTTCCTTAATTGCAGCCAGAGCTGTGCAGACGCCAGCCAGCGGAGCAACAGGATGAACGCAGGTTCCGACCCCGTGGTCATCGTCTCAGCGGCCCGAACCGCCATAGGTGAGTGTCCCCGAAGGCCTCCCACCCGCTACCTGGCAGGTGCATAGAGTACCTGGCCGACAGCCCGCTTGCATGGTGGCCCATCGGTCACACTGTGGTGGCAAGTGCAAGGCACTGACGGTCTGAGCTCAGGCCCTGGGCAGCTCTGGGCTTGGCGAAGCATTAAAGTCCCTGTCGCATGTGTCCTCCTCCTCCTCGGTGGTCCTCAGTGTGCTCTGGGTTCAGATCCCTCTTCCCCATTCCCTTACAGGCTCCTTCAATGGTGCCCTGTCTACTGTGCCTGTCCACGTCCTGGGGACGACTGTCATCAAAGAAGTCCTACAGAGGGCCAAGGTGGCTCCAGAAGAGGTGTCAGAGGTCATATTTGGACACGTTTTGGCCGCAGGTAACTCCTCAGTAACCCCAGGAGAAGTCAGGCTCATTAGACACAGACCATTTATTTGCACACTCTCACACACACACTCGCCACCGCACCTTTCTTGGCTCAGAGTTCCCTCCGCCAGGATCCTTTCTGTCCCCCCTCCTTCCTAAGCTGATGTTCCTAGACCACCGATCTGTACTGCCTTTGCATTGTTAGCAGCATTGATGATCAGCCTGGTGCTTAGGAGAGTATGCATAGTGTGCCACATGCCCCTAAAACGCCACACATTTGGTAAAAGTGTGTGGGCCTGGCACTGTGCCAGCAGCGGGAAGGCTGGCTTTACAGAACAGGTATACCCTTGTCCTCTTGTCATGAGATAGGCTGTTCCTCACTCGTGGGAGCTTAATCTCTCCCTGGAAGAAGACGGGAGAGTCTAAGAATGCCTTCACTTGACCTCTGATTCCTGCTGGGTTTGTAGACCAGTGACCACTGACCATTCCGTGCTGATAATTGATTTGGAGCCTGAAGTGTTAGTATTCAAAACCAATTTCTGTTCATTGTTAGTATTCAAAACCAACTTCTGTTCTTACTGTGTCTGAGACCTTGCCCATTTGCAGGTGTGCAGGTTGAATACTCCATGATTTTTAAATGGGCGTTTTGCCCATTTAAATTAATTTTATTAATTAAATTAAATTAGATGCATGTATGTTGGTGTGCCACTTGCCTGCCTGGTGCTGGCAGAAGCCAGAAGAGGACATTGGATTCCCTGGAACTGGAGTCACAGATGGTTATGGCTGTGAGCTGCCAAGTGGGTGTGAGAATCAAACCTGTCCTCTGGCAGAGTAGACAGTGCTCCTAACCACTGAGACATCTCTCCAGCTTCTGAATATTCCATGTTTAGAAAGCTACTTATTTCAGAACTTACAACCCACCAACAGAATTTTTTATTTCAATATATATTGAATTTCAATTATATATATTGAATATTCAATTGGCTGGAGGTTATACAAATGTTTATGGTTCTGGACTTGAAACCAGTCTTGTGTGTCCCATGTAAAGGGGATGGGACAGTCTTTAGCGATGACCTACCTATCCCTGTCATACCCTTCATTGTGACTCCTACCCAACACAGGAGGTCTACTGTGGCATATTTTCAGCACTCAGAAAATTGGTATTGCCCAGCCTGGTGGTAGGAGGGTGTAACCCAGCACTCTGGAGTCTGAGAACTGAGCGTCATGAGGTTGAGGCCAGCCTGAGCTACTAGCAAGACCCTTTGTCAAAGAAGAAAAGGGACAGGAGGAGGGGAGGGGAGGGGACGGCTGCTGGTGACCCTGTAGGGAGCTTTCCCAGCGTGCACAAAGCCTGGGTTTAATCCCCAGCGCTGTAAACAAAAGGAAGTTTCCTATCTTGGAAGACTGCTGATTTTGAGACTGTGATGCTCAACCTGTATTTTCTTATGTTCTTTTGGTTTGGTTTGGTATTGTAGTTTGTCTTGGATACTTTTCTTTTTAAAGTTTTAAAATTACATTTATTTATTGACTGATTTTTGAGGGGTGCTACAGTGCATGCATGGGGTTGAAGGACAACTTGTAGGAGTTTGTTCTCCCCACCCCCCCAATACAGGTCCTGGGAATTAAACTCAGATCATCAGGCTCAGTGGCAAGTGCCTTTACCCAGTGAGCCATCTTTCCATAGTTTGTTTGGGGTTTTGGTTTGGTTTGGTTTTTGACATTAGAATATCATGCAGCCCTGGGCAACCCCAAATTGACTGTGTAGCTAAGGATGATGACCTTAGAGTCTTCAGCTCTTGAGGCCTCAGCCTGCACTGCCCACTGTTCACTGTCACACTGGCTTTGTCACTGTCTTTTCTGAGCCCCTCTGTCAACTTGTCCTTAGGGGCTTAAAGTCTTATTTGAGCCACACCACTGTGTCATGGCCCTCCAAGGTCTGACTATGACCTGTCATCGGCCTGACTGTGCTCAACCGCTCCCTCCTCCCTCCCTTCCCAGACCAGTGACTCAAAGACCTTTGCTTGTGTCAAAGGACATTCCATCACTGGTTTTTCTGTTACATTCTTCCACACCTCACCGGTGGGCTCCTGCAGAATTTCTTACATAAGCACGACAAAACGTGACAGTGTTCAGTGAGGACCTGTTAGGTGTATGTCTTCCGAAGCACTGCGCCAAAGCGCTTCCCCTTCATTGTTCACCGAACCCTGTTCCTCTGCCTCGTGGATCCGACTAACTCCATCCAATAGAGGAGTGAATGAAACCGAGATGTCGTCACTCACCAAGGCCACTGTTTGACATGGAGCCAGCACTTGAACACATATCCATCGTACTCCTTAAGCCAAGACATTCCCCCAGTCACATAGGAGGTATTTACAGAGTCACTGCTATGTGTTGAGCACCGTTCTGGAAGCTAAGGGGTAAGCACTGTCTGCATCAGATCTCCAGCATGGAGCTCATGTTCCGCTAAATGTTAGCACCTTTAATCCCAGCACTCAAGTGGAAAAGGCAGACAGATCTCTGTGAGTTCAACGCCAGGCTGATGCAATAATGTCTTCCCTAAGCTGTGCATAATAGCTGTGCATTTTAGTTTTACCTTCAAGTTGAGACAACCTAAGATCACCCGGAAGAGTCTTAAGGAGGAGGAATTCTCTACACGGTTGACCTGTGACTTGTCCTGAGCACTCACTCATCTCAATTGTTAATTGAGATGGGAAGACCAATCCTGAACATAGGCAGAAGCATATCATAGCTTTTCCCTGCTTAAGAGTGATGGGAGAGCCAGGCTGCAGTGGCGCCTGCCTTTAATCCCAACACTGGGAGGCAGAGCCAGGCGGTTCTCTGAGTTTGAGGCCAGCCTGGGCTACAGAGTGAGTTCCAGGAAAAGCACCAAAGCTACATAGAGAAATCTTGTCTCAAAAATCCAAAACAAAAAAAAAAAAAGTGATGGAGCTGGCTGAGTATGCGCAGCAGCAAGCAGACAGCATGGTGCATTTGTTTCTCTCTCCTCTTGACTGGATGTGACGCAACTAGGTGATGAGCTTGTGACTTAGTTTCCCCAGAAGTGATGGACTATATAAGGGAATTGTTATAGTCAAATAAATAAACCAAGTAAGCCTTATCTTTCTCAGTTGTCAGGATATTTTATCACCGCATCAAGTATTTACCAGTTAGAATAGAAATTGTTATCAGGAATAGGTTTGTTGCTGCGCAAAAGCTGGCCATGTTGCCTTTTGGGAGGAACGTGGAAGATGTTGGAAACTTAGGCTGGAAAATCCCTTGCTATTTGTAGTACTTCATGGGCCATTTTAGTGGAAATTTGGAAGACAGTAATACTGTAGAAATGTGGACTGTGGATGCCTAGCTCAAGAGATTTCAGAGGGAGAGTTTATCATGAACTGGGCCTGGGGTCAGTCATGTGATATTTTGATTGAGAGTCTGTTTGATGATCAGGATGGGACTGAAGAATCAGAATGAGCAAAGACCATCCTCACCATGGAGATGAAACCTTCTATGGTTCATCAGGACACTAAGGAAGTGTTTCCCTAGGGTGGGCACACAGCAGCTGGCCTAAGGGGGGCCAGGCCACATCTTGACCTGCAAATCAGATTCAGCAGTCTAGGAGTCATTGTCTGGTAGTAGTTTTGAAGGCATGGAAAATGCAATTTTGAGGGGTTCTGGAGAGCACGTGAGGCTTGGCACCTTGTGGCATGGTCTGGTCTTTACAGAAAGTCTCTGAGAGGCAATTATTGAAGGTGAAACCTCAGGTGGAACAGAGACTCCAGGATATTGGAGATGCCAAGAGTGTGGGATGTCTACCAATGAGAGCTGCAGGTAAGGACTGAGCTAGAAGCAGCAGGAAACCTTGTGGGGTGAAAGGCGGAGCAGTGGATGCCTAAGCCCTTTGCATCCCAGAAGGCTGTCTGACCTGAACTATGAGGGTCTGATGTATACCGCTAGATTTGGGTTTTACTTAAGTGTGGTTGTTTTTTGTTTTTATTTGTTTATTTGTTTATTTATTTATTTTTGGTTTTCAAGACAGGGTTTCACTGTGTAGCCCTGGCTGTCTTGGAATTCTCTCTGTAGATCAGGCTGGCCTCAAACTCACAGAGATCCACCTTCCTCTGCCTCCCGAGTGCTGGGATTAAAGGTGTGCACCACCAAACCCAGCAAGAATATTTAAGTGTATAATTTGCTTTTTATTTTTATTTTTAGGAAGCCCTGTTAAGTGACTTTGGACTTTTAGAGAGACTTTGGACTTTCACAGTTGCACTGCATTTTATATTACGATATTAACCTGAGACTTTAGAGACAAGGATAAAAAGTTATCGTTTAAAGGTGATAAGTTTCTGTGTGGGCTAACAAACAGTGTGTTGTGCCGGTTAGCTTTTTGTTTCGTTTTGTTTCGGAGGGGTGGTTCTCTTTTGGGAGGAGGGTTATTTGTTTGTCGAGACAGTGTCTCGTGGTATACCCTTGGCTGTCCTGGAACTCACCATGAAGACCAGGCTTGCCTAGAACTCACAGAGATCTAGCTGTCTCTGCTTTTTTATTTGTTTAGTGCATCTATCTGTGTGCACATATATGTGCATGTATGTATATATACATGCATAGATATGTGAGGGTGCCTGTGAAGGCCAAAAGAGGGCTTTGAATCCCCTGGACCCAGAATTACAGGCTGTTGTGAGCTGCTTGCCATGAGTGCTGGGAACAAAGTTCAGGTTCCCTCAGCTAGGGTTTATGATTTCCTGAGCCATGGGCTTTTGACCAGGTTTACACTACCAACCCACGCCTTCTAGAGAAAGTGTGCTCCACTTTCGTAGGGTATCTTTGTTTAAACCCTCTTTTAAAATGTACTTTTAAATTAGCTTACAGAGTAGTTGTTTCCATAAGGGTTTTTCATTCATTCTTTCCTCTCCCCCATTATCCGTCCCTATCCCTGGTTAAAATTTTAGCCCCCAGTATTCCTTCTTTTACTATCATATGCCTATGTCTAATGGCCCCTCACCCCTAAGACCTCTTCCTCTCCTCCTCTCACGGGTCCTTTCTAACTTCCTGAGCTCAAGAAATTAAACACACACATCTAAAAATCCAAAGCTCCGTCTTCCATGCTAAGGTAGTGTCTGGCTTTTTTGGTGAGGTGTTTCTTGGAGGCAACAGATAGTTTCTGCTTTTCAATCCAGTTTACTAGTCTGAGTCTTTTGATTGGGGGATTGAGATCATTAATATGTAGAGTTATTTTTGAAAGGTGCTCATTGATGCCTGCCATTTTGTTGAATTTTAGTGTTTTTGTTTGTTTGGTTTTTTTTGTTTGTTTGTTTTTTTTTGTTCTCTTTCTCTCTTGCTTGGTATTATTCTAGCTTGATTTATTCTTTCCTGTGGCTGCATGGGTGAATTTGTTTATCTCTTCTAAGTATTTTTTTCAAGTATGTTCTGTAAAGTTGGCTTAATAGCCATAAATTCCTTTAGTCTATTATTGTCATGGAAAGTTTTTATCTTTCTTTTAATTATAACAGATAGCTTTACTGGTATAGTATTATAGGTTGGCAGCATTTTATCTTTCAGAACTTGTTATATATCTTTCCAAGCCCTAAGACTTTGTAAACTTTCAGCTGAGGGGTCCAGCTGTTAAGAGCACTGGCTGCTTTTCTAGAGAATCGGAGTTCAGCCGGGCGGTGGTGGCGCACGCCTTAATCCCAGCACTCGGGAGGCAGAGGCAGGTGGATCTCTGTGAGTTCGAGCAGCCTGGCTACCAAGTGAGTTCAGAAAGCGCAAAGCTACACAGAGAAACCTGTCTCGAAAAACCAAAAAAAAAAAAAAGAGAATCGGAGTTCAATTCCCAGCACCCACATGGCAGCTCACAACTGTCTGTAACTCTAGTTCCAGAGGATCTGATACCCTCACACCAATGCACACAAGATAAAAGTTAAAATAAAATAAAATACTTTCAGTTGAGTAATCTGGTGTCATCTGATAAGTCTGCCTTCATGTGTGACTTGGTGCATCTCTCTTGATGTTTTATATTTACTTTCTTTATTCTGTATATTAAGTGGTTTAATTATAATGTGACAAGAATAGTTCTCTTCTGGCCTGTCTGGTGTCCCAAATGCCTCTTGTATCTGGATTAGCATCTATTTTCCTAACTCTGGGAAATTTTCTGTTACGATTCTTGTTTTCTATGCCTTTAGAATGAGATTCTTCTTCTTTGCCTCTAATCCACAAATGTAGTCTTTTCAGTCTGTTGCACCTATCTTGGAGTTCTTGTCTTTGTCCTTGTTGATTGTGATAGTTCCTCCACTTGGTCTTTAAGCTCAGACATTCTGTCCTGTCCTTGGTGGACTCCATCATCACTGAGGCTGTACAGAGGGGTTTTATCTGTTTTTAATTTTTTGTTTTTGTTTTTTTCTGATATTTCAAGACAGGTTTCTCTGTGTAGCCCTGACTGTCTGTCCTAGAACTCGCTCTGTAGACCAGGCTGGCCTCGAGCTCAGAGATCTACCTGCCTCTGCTTTCTAAGTGCTGAGACTAAAGAAGTGAGCTACCATTGCTCAGCATCTATTTTTTTTTTTCCGAGACAGGGTTTCCTTGTGTAGCTCTGGACCTTCCCTGGAACTCACTCTGTAGCCCAGGCTGGCCTGGAACTCACAGAGATCCTCCTGGCTCTGCCTCCCGAGTGCTGGGATTAAAGGCGTGCGCCACCACCGCCCGGCTCAGCATCTATTTTTAATCTAACTTATTACATTTTCTATTTCCAGAATTTAGGTTGCTTTTTCTTCACCAGTTCTCTCTCTTTGTTGGATCCCTGTTTCAGACCATCCATCTCCTTCCTGTCTTGTTTCATTCAACCATTGGTGTTCTTGAATATGACTGTCATAGTCTATGGCTGGGGCTTCATTTAACTCACTCACTAGATACCATTGTTTTAGGGTTAATGTTTTAGAGGAATTATGTTGTCTTGTTTGTTTTTTGGTTTTTGTTGAATTTAGCTTTTGTTTTTTGAGACAGGATTTCTTTGTGTAGCCTTGGCTATCCTGGTACAAGCTCTGTAGACATTCCTCTGCCTCCCAAGTGCTGGGATTAAAGGAGTGCACCATCACCTCTCACTTTATATTTTTTATGTTTCTTATGTTTCTGTGTTGAGATTTTAGGTATCTGGTGTTGTTTATTTGCTTGCCTGCTTTTTTTTCTTTTAAATCAGCTATATTCTTTTAGTTCAAGTATTTGCAATGTTCAAGTGGGACTTGGAGATGGCAGTGTTGAGTGTGTAGTTTAGAAAATAATTCCTCAGACCAGAAGCTCTGGATGCCTGACATAAGCTTTATATTATTCTATGGGATAGTAACAAGAGATGTTTGGTAATTTCATTAAGCAATCATCATACTAGGCAATTAATAACAGTGGACACTTTGACATCAATAACTTGGAGAACAACCAACCAAACATACTATGGAACGCATTGAATTTCAATTAATAAGATTAGGAGTGGGAGGGAAATGGGGTGGATAAGGATAAGGATTAAGTGGTAGATGGAAAGGAGGGCATGGGTAGGAAGAAGTATTTAGATGGACTTTGTAAAGGTAGAGTGGGTAATGATTAAGGATTAGATTAACTTTGAAAAAATTCAAGGTGAGTAGCTGGGAGGGGAAAGTTGAGACTGTTATAGTCCATAGATTTCAGAATCTGTTAAAGCTACTGAAGGTTATAATTAAGAAGTAACAAAGAGAAGAAGGCCAGGTGACAGTGGTGCATGCCTTTAATCCCAGCACTCGGGGAGGCAACCTGATCTCTGAGTCTGAGGCGTCTACAAAGTGAAACTCAGGGCTACACAGAGAATCCGAGAGAGAGAGAGAGAGAGAGAGAGAGAGAGAGAGAGAGAGAGAAGGAGAAGAAGAAGAAGAAGGAGGAGGAGGAGGAGGAAGAGGAGGAGGAGGAGGAGGAGGAAAAAGAAGAAGAGGAAGAGGAGGAGGAGGAAAAAGAGGAAGAGGAAGAGGAGGAGGAGGTGAGAAGGAGGCACATGGGAATATGAGGATACTATTTAAGGTGTCCAAAGAGTATAGTAAAGAACAGCAAACTGGGTGAAGAAATGCAAACGAAAGGCCTAAAACCTGAGCAATATACAGAAAAAGCAAAACCAGCATGAGAGATGGAAGAATAAAATTAAAGAGGAGAAAAGGAATACTTGGGAGTGAATTGCTGGCCCAGTTGAACTAAGCCGAAAGGTCAAGTTCTCAGGTCCCTCTGGCTGTCTGGTTCCACAGGATGTGTGGCACAGAGAATGGGAGCCTTTGCTCTCTGCAGCCTCTGTTCTGAGGCTGGGAGGGGCAATGGTAAGCCCTTGGCTGGTGATTCCCTCCAACTCCAGCATTCCACAGTGGCCTTTCCTGGTCCTGCATATCCTGGGTATGTGAGGAACCAACTTCCCTGGCCTTCTGCTACTTTTAAGTATGTGTTATATTTATTCTAACTGAAGAGAGTCCCCTCAGTTAAAGAAAAAAAGGTATTTATCAGTTATTTTGCTATATATATATTATATATGTATATGTGTGTATATATATAATATGTAATATATATGTGTTGCTTGTAGATTTTATTTATTTATTGATTGATTTTTTTCAGACAGGATTTCTCTGTGTAGCCCTGGCTGTCTTGGAACTCACTCTGTAGACCAGGCTGGCCTCTAGCTCACAGAGATCCACCTGCTTCTGCCTTAAAGGTTTGTACCAGTACTGCCCATTTTTTATATTTTTAATTATGTATATGTGTATATGAGTTTAAGTACTTGAGAGAAATGCCCACAGAGGCAAAGAGAGGGTGATAGTTCCATGGAGTTAGAGTTACAGGCTGAGAACAAAACTCAGGTCCTCTGCAAGGACTGTAAGGACTTTTAACCACTGGGTCATCTCTCCAACCCCCACTCCACTTTTTTTTTAAGACAGCCTTACTATGTAGTGCAGACTGACCTAGAAGTTGCTCTGTAGTACATGTGGGCCTCAAACTGACCATGTAATACATGCTGGTCTCAAACTTAGAGTAGAGCCCAGGTTAGCTTTGAACCTTGTGTATGATCTCCGCCTAAGCTTAAAGAGTGTTGTGAACTACTGCAGCGGCCTGATTATATATATAATTTGTTACATATGCTCTATTCACAGTATAATGAGTAGTAACCCCCCTTTTTATTCTGAGTGTCCTATGCCTAGGCTCTGGGATCAAAATGCTCTCCAAGTCTGAATTACGCCTTGTGTTTACAGGCAGCAGAACTAGCTGGCTGTTACCCTTGGTCTTAACTACCTGTCTTCCCGACTAGGAGGAAAAGTCTGGCCCTCTCTAGAGATGAAGGCCTCGAGGCTCTGTCCTAAGGTGTTGGGAACTTGCTTGTGGAGGAGTCACACAAGGTGCCATCTGTCCCAGGTCTAGAGTGGCAGGCAGAGAGGAGACAGGCGTCTGTGCTGCTGGAGAACTGAGCTGGCCTGAAGGCATGGGAGGCGGCAGGCCATCTCCTCGACTCAGCCCTCACTTGTCCCCGATTTTTACCTTTTCCCCTGATGACTTAGAGGCTCCTGTGTTCCCTGTTCCAGGTTGTGGGCAGAATCCTACTCGCCAGGCCAGTGTGGGGGCAGGGATCCCCTACTCAGTTCCAGCGTGGAGCTGCCAGATGATCTGTGGCTCAGGCCTCAAAGCCGTGTGCCTGGCAGCCCAGTCCATAGCCATAGGCGACTCCAGCATTGTGGTTGCAGGAGGCATGGAGAACATGAGCAAGGTAAGTGCCTAGGGGCCCACCATCCTCCTCAGCAGGGTGCATGTCCTGCTGAGGAACACAGACAGCCACTCAGCCTGGACCCGTGCCTGAATGAATGTTCATTGTTCTCCAGGGTGCATGAGAAATCCTGTGTGAAGAACAGCCTGTCAGCCAGGCAGTGGAGGAGGCAGAGGATAACTTTTCTAAGCTGTTGTTCCAGAAGCACACAGTGTTTTCTGAAACGAACCCACAAGAGTAGCTATCCCTGCTTACTATGTAGCTGAGGTTAGCCCAGGACTTGCTGTGTCTAACCTAGCCTTTTGTGCTTGCCTCTCCAGCTCTGACTCCTGAGTGATATGTATATTTATGTATTTGTCACTGTGCTCAGAGAAACCTTTTAGTTTATATATTTATTTTTAAAGATTTATTTATTTATTATGTATACAGTGTTCTGTCTGCATGTATGCCTGCAGGTCAGAAAAGGGCGCCAGATCTTATTACAGATGGTTGTGAGCCACCATGTGGGTGCTGGGAATTGAACTCAGGACCTCTGGAAGAGCAGTCAGTGCTCTCAATCTCTTCAGTGCCCTTAAGCTCTGAACCATCTCTCCAGTCCCCAAAAAAAACCTTTGGAAATTTTTGGATATTTTTCAAGTATCCAAAACTAAAATACACACACACACACACACACTCTCTCTCTCTCTCTCTCTCTCTCTCTCTCTCTCTCTCTCTCTCTCTCTCTCTCTTTCTCCCTCCCTCCTTCCTTCTCTTCCTTCCTTCTTTCTTTTTTTTTTTTTTTTTTGAGACAGGGTTTCTCTGTGTAGCCCTGGCTGTCGTGGAACTTACTCTGTAGATCAAGCTGGCCTTGAACTCACAGAGATCCTCCTGCCTCTGCCTCCAGAGTGCTGGGATGAAAGGTGTGAACCACTACCACCTGGCCAAAGCTTTTTTAGGAGTTGTCTTCTTTACAACTTTAAAGGTTTAAAAGCTCCTTTTTATCATACACAAATAGTTAATAAACATGTCTATTACAAGAAATTTATCTTGAGAACACTAAAATGACACTATTTCATAGGCCATTGACTAACTTCTGAGAGGTATCATCCTTAGGAAGTTGACAAGGTCATGAAGGCCACCTGAATCATCCAGATTCATAATTCAACTCCTCTACTTACTATCAAAGAATAAAAATTAGATAGTTCAACAAAGGAGCAACTGCTCCTGACTCATATTCCTGGCTAGGTCCCCAGATTTTCCACTTGAGATGCTGTCAGGGTTTTCATTTCCATGGTAGATTGTTTCCCATCATGCACTACTGTCATTCTCCTCTTCTTAAAAATAAATAATAATAATAGAGGCTGGGTGAGGCGGGGCACACCTTTAATCTCCAAAGAGAAATAATAGTAAACACAACACATTTCTCACCCATGTTACTGGGAAGTGGGCACATGCCCCTCCCCAGGTGGAGTCAGGACAACTGCTGGAGTGGGTTCTCTCCTTCCACCAGGTGGGTTGTGGGGATTGAACTCGGGTCGTCAGACTTGGTGCCAGTGCCTGATGTACTGAGCCATCTCACTGACACTGCCTTGCTTTCTTTTTCTTCCTCTGTAAGGAAGAGTTGAGTCACACGTTGCCCCTTAACCTTCCTGTCATGGCCCTTGATCAGGAGGGATCCCAGGGACCAGACCTTGTTGATCTTCTAGAGGGTAGGACATGTAAAAGCCACCCATGGTGAAGCATGTCCAGTCCCTGCTGATCAGGAGGCTGAGAAGCACATGAGTCCAGAAACTCAAGACCAGCCTAGATCACACAGCCAGACCTCACCTCAAAAACCAAAGGAAAGAACATGGCCGAGGATCACAGGGAGCTGCCCCTGTCCAGGAGGCTTGCCATTCCGGTCTGTGTCACCTGTGTCCTTCAAGCTGGCCCTGCAGTGGAACAGTACCTTCTTGTGGAGGCAGCTCCAGGTCTGACCTTGGAGCCACTGGTCAGAGATCAGTGAGCTCAGCAACTGCAGAGCTCAGGAGGAGGCCAAAGGTCACAAAGTGAATGGAGTCCTTCTGGTTGGATGTAGTCAAGTGCAGGCCTGCACCTAGGGCTGTTGTGTGTGCTCACACAAGCCAACATGGCGTCAGTGCTGTTATTCCCAGTTTACAGGTGGGAACACTGATGTCCAGAGCTGCCACTTAAATGTATGGCATTTAAATGTATGGCATTTAAATGTATGCCACTTAAATGTACTTTGATTCACCTCTGTTGACTCCTTGCCCATTATTACCCTTTCCATTGTATGCTGACTGCTTTTGAAATGCTGGAAGTCAAGAATAACTTCTCCTCAAAAACCCCCCTCTCGGTTCATATTGCACCCTAAGTATTCTCCCTATGGGTATTCTGTCTCCTATCAGAATAGATATTGGATGTGCTGGAGCAATGAACAGTAGTGAAAGGCTTGTACTATTCTTGCAGAGGATCCAAGTTCAGTCCCTAGCATCCATGTCAGGGGCCTCACATCTGCCCATAGTCCCGCAGGGCATCCAATACCCTCTGGTCTCTTTGGTGTGCACTCACGTGGTATCCATAAAGTCATTCAGGCACACACACATAACATTTTTTAAAGTAGGTACATGATTCTGGTTTTTATGCCATCTCCTTAGGTAATGCTTACATCTCTAGAAGGAAAAAAAATGACCCCATAAGGAATGAAGACACAGAATGGACAGGTCTGAGAGAGAAACGGGCAAGTTACAGAGGAATAGATTGCTAAGAGAAGGCAGGTGGGATTGTCTGCTAATGCCAAGAGGTTTCAGGCCCTGACCTGGGGAAGCAGGTAGTGGGAAGATGGGCTTGATGGGTAAATGAAAAGGGAGGAAGCACTGTCCAGACCATTCTGAGGCTGAGTGGGATCCTAAGGAGAGGGCTCTTGACAACCAAGTCTAACTTGTTCTTACTTCCTGTTTCCAGGCCCCTCACTTGGCTCACCTGAGAGCAGGAGTCAAGATGGGGGAGATGCCGCTGGCTGACAGCATCCTCTGTGATGGTCTCACAGATGCGTTTCACAACTACCACATGGGCATTACAGGTGAGGCTGATGCGGCTGCACACACCAGCTTTAAAGAGGTTGACGAGAGCATGTGACAGTGTTGTTGCAGAAGCTCTGAGTCTGAAGGCTGTCCTGCTAATCTGTTATGGCGTGGTAGTGAACTTGGTGATTCTTTCTCCGTGTGTGTGTGTGTGTGTGTGTGTGTGTGTGTTTCTGTCTGTTCAACATATGAATCTAGGAAATTGGACTCAGATCATCCATCTTGGCAACAAGTCTCTTAACTCACTAGTCTATTTCATTGGCTTTTTGTTGTTTGTTTTTGCTCTTTTGGAGGCCCACCACCCACAGAGGCTTATTCTTAATTATGAATGCCTGGCCTTAGCTTGGCTTATTTTTTGCCAGCTTTTCTTAACTTAAATTATCCCATCTACCTTTTGCTTTTGGGCTTTTCCTGTTCTCTTACTTCTGTAATTCTTATTCTTACTCCGTGGTTTGCTGTGTAGCTGGATGGCTGGTCCCTGGAGTCCTCCTACTCCTCTTTTATCCTCCTCTCAGTTTTCTCCTTATATACATCCTTTCTCCTGCTTTACTATTGTCTGTTCAGTTCTTTATTAGACCATTAGGTTTTTTATTTATATTTATTTATTTATTTATTTATTTATTTATTTTTCGAGATAGGGTTTCTTGTGTAGCTTTGCGCCTTTTCTGGAACTCACTTGGTAGCCCGGCTGGCCTCGAACTCACAGAGATCTGCCTGGCTCTGCCTCCCGAGTGCTGGGATTAAAGGCGTGCGCCACCACCGCCCGGCAATTAGGTGTTTTAGACACAGTAACACAGCTTTACAGTTAAACAAATGCAACATAAACAAAAGTATCACACCTTCAAAATAATATTCTACATTTTTTTTTCTTTTTTTTTTCAGGGCTGAGGACCGAACCCAGGTCCTTGTGCTTGCTAGGCAAGCGCTCTACCACTGGGCTAAATCCCCAACCCCAACATTATTTTTAAATACAGGGTTTCTCTGTGTAGCCTTGGCTGTCCAAGAACTCATTTCAGTAGATAAGGCTGGCCTGGAACTCAGAGATCCACCTGCCTCTGCCTCCCAAGTGCTGGGATTAAAGGTGTGCACCACCACACCTGGCTTTCTCTTTTCTCAAGATTTAATAGTATAATAGATCAACTCTGAAGATGAGCTAAGAATTAGTATTGATGTTAAATTTCCTGATTATTTAAAAAGGGTTTTAAAATCTGTATTTGTGTGTGCATTGGCACACAGGTATGCAAGTACTAAAGTGATTGTCTGGAGGTCATAGGTCAACCTGCAGTAGTCAGTTACTATCCCTCTGTGGAATCCAGGTCTTCAATATTGGCAGCAAGCATCTTTATCTTGCTGCGGAGACATATCATCAGCTCAATTCTGTTTTTAAATAATCTATAAATATTTTGTTCAAGGGAAGTATATATTGATTTAATTCAGAGATAAAAGGGAATTGTATTTTCATCTTTGCCTCAGGTGGTTAGGAAAGAGAATGTTCTGGTAAATGGGGCAAAAATATTAATGGTGTATCTGGATACTGATTTCTGGAAGTTTACATTTCCTTATATAGAAAGAGAAAGAAAAGCCGGGCATGGTGGCACAAGCCTTTAATCCCAGCAGAGGCAGGTGGATCTCTGTGAGTTCCAGGACAGGATCCAAAGCTATAGAGAAACCCTGTCTCAGGGGAACAGAAAAAAGAAAAAGAGAAAGAAAAGAAATGCCTGTCAAGAGGCACTGGATTTCCGGTCCACTATCAGGACAGCAGAACCAGCCTGTAGAGCAGTGCCTCCCTTACCAAGAGGTCTGCTGTGTGTACTGTTAATTCTGGTTAAATGTGAGTAACTTGAGCTACCAAAACCCAACTCATGAATATGCTGTTTTCGCTTTTTCTTCTCCTCAGCTGAAAACGTAGCCAAAAAATGGCAAGTGAGTAGAGAAGCCCAGGACCAGGTTGCAGTTCTGTCCCAGAACAGGGCAGAGCGTGCACAGAAAGCTGGCCACTTTGACAAGGAGATTGTGCCAGTGTTGGTGTCTTCCAGAAAAGGTGAGTGTGGAGAGCACAGTAAACATGAGCCTGTTTGCAGGCGTCAATAACGCCTGCAAGGATGGTAGGTAGGGCCATTTGGGAACTGGTCTTTACAAGTTGTAAAGGTGTAGACTTTATACATCTGAATGTGAGCATGAATGTGAGCGAGCAGATGGTGATGTGGTGTTTTGAGACATGGTCCTGCTGTGTAGCCCTGGATGAACTACAGGTCACTATGTAGACCAGGCTACCCTCCTCCTGCTTGTGCTGCTGAGAGCTGGGATTACAGGTGAGCCACCACACCTGGCTGAAAAATACTGTCTACTTGGGATATGGTCACATGGGAAACTATCATCTTCAAACTGTCCACAGCTGCAATGTGTATTATCCAGTGGGCTCCATGAAAAGTGGAGCATCAGTTTGTGGTTGTCAGGAAGACAACTCTCCTATGCAGTCTAAATAAAGCCTTTCCAGTTGCTCCCATGTACATCTCACATCCTATTTGCAGAGGATGTATCATGTTAGGTTACTGTCCATGCTCTAAAGCAGAATCTGCAGACAGTTCCCTTATCAATAACTGACATCCATGTTCAGCTCACAGAGGGTGGATTGTTCTGCTCCTGATTCAGTTTTAGCCAGCTCAATGCAATCACAAACCCATGTACATACAATTCAAATACTTCTGTCCTTAGGAAGGCCTGTGGATTTGGAACACAGCCAGACTGTCTCATGAAGAGTTCTCATAGGGTAGCATGTAATAATTCTAGTAATTCCTACTGGAATGGAAGTGGGTAAACGTTAATAAACCTTTCTGCCAAATATGAATCCTCTTGTTTCTGAGATGTCCCCAATCCCAGCTCTGCCTTCTCTGTCTTCATCCCAGGTAACTGGTTTTACTTTTTTCAGGTCTTACTGAAGTGAAAATTGATGAGTTTCCTCGCCATGGGAGTAACATGGAAGCCATGGGCAAGCTAAAACCTTACTTTCTTACCGATGGGACGGGAACAGTCACCACTGCCAATGCAACAGGTTCAATTTCTGAAGGGCACTGGGGAAAGTGCAGACTTTGGTGAGGTCTACCAAGCCAATCTTTCTACACAAAATGATTCCTAAAGCTGGGTTTATGGAAAAGCTTGCCCTTTCTATAGTATTGGTTATTAATCTGTTCTGAAGTGATTTGCTTTCTTGACATCTAGACATTTAAGAGCTCCAGAGTAGCTGGGTATAGTGGTGCACACCTTTAATCCCAGCACTTGGGAGTTAGAGGCAGGTGGATCTTTGTGAGTTCAAGGTCAGCCTAGTTTATAAAGTGAGTTCCAGGAAAGCCAGGGTTATTACACAGAGAAACCCTGTATGGTTTCAAGGTTGTCCTGGTCTAAGTAATAAATTCTAGGTTAGCCAGAGCTACATAGTGAGACACTATCTGAAAACAAAACCCTATATTCATTCACTACATACTTTTCCAATTCCAGGAAGTCCTAGTACCTGTAAGGCCTTGGCTTATTCTTCATTTTTCTTTCATCCTCGGTGCCTCATCCCCCTCATCTCCATAGCTATTGGGGGCATCTCACAATGTATGGTCGACATATTCCATACTTGACCACTTCTGAGTACACTGTGAAGTCTGATGAGTCACAGCAAAGGGCCTTGCTAACTTGTCAGTAACTTAATGGTTTCAGGTAGAAAAGGAGGCCCTGGGTATATACCTGGGGTTGTAGAGCACTGTAGAAACCAGGTCACCTGTTTACAGGGATGAACGATGGTGCCGCTGCTGTGGTTCTTATGAAGAAGACAGAAGCCGAGAGTCGAATGCTGAGACCTTTAGCAAGAATAGTTTCCTGGTCACAGGCTGGTGTGGAGCCTTCCATTATGGGAACAGGACCAATTCCAGCCATCAAGCAAGCTGTGAGTCTCTTTTAGCAATGAGTATGTGTGTCTGTGGACACACTCGGACACATGTATGACAGGGTTTGAGGAAGCCCAGGCTGCTTTCAAACTGTGTAGCCAGAGGATATTGAACTGCTCTTCCACCTAGTAGCTTCCCAAATGCTGAGGTTACAGGTGAGCATTAGCAGTGACGTTAACTTTTAAATTTTCACTTTTCTGTGTGCATATACATGGTGTAAAAAGTATGCTGCTCTGTAGTAAGCACTCTTTAAACCTCCACTCTAAACCTTTCCACTCTCGATGTAAGGAGGTGCTTTGACTTTCCGCCACTAGGTTTCATTTGCCCCAAGCCTGCCCACCCCAACCTCTTCAGCACTGGGTTTACAGTGTACATCTCTAAGCCTGGCTTTCTTAAAATATGGGTGCTGGGGATTGAGCTCAAGTGCTTTCAAAGCATTTTACCTGCAGCTCTCTGCCAGTTCAAACCTAAAAAGTACTAGATCTGAATGTTCTATATTACACCTAACAGGACAGTTTGGACTTCCTTCCTACCTTAGGGGTAAAGTACATCTTTTTGGTTCTGAGGCTGGGCCTTGTCTACATAGCTCAATCTGGCCTCAAACTTAGTTGGCCTGTCCAGCCTCTTAAAAGCCCAGACTACAGGCCTGCCACTCTCTAGCTAGAGTATCTTCTACACTGTGGTGTGTCACTAAAGGAGTCCGTCATATCGCTCTTATGGGAACATTATGTAGGCTGATTTCAGCCCACTGAACCCTCGGGACACAGGTAGAAGGCACCATGACACACCTAACTTCATAGTAGCAGTTTCCAGAATCCCATACATCGTGTATCTGTCAATAACTAATGGTTTAACTTCATTTTTCCTGTAGGTTGCCAAAGCAGGCTGGTCCCTGGAAGATGTTGACGCATTTGAAATCAATGAAGCCTACGCAGCTCTCTCTGTTGCAATAGCTAAAGAACTTGGATTAAACCCCGAGAAGGTAACCAATAGGGCAAGTTGTGCTGTTCGCTAGTGAGCTTGTACAATCCAAGTTTGTTTCTGCCATGTGTTCAGTTGACTTGTTGGTTGCTTTTCACAACAAAGAACTGAGTATGTTAGTTCACAATGAACAGGACATTCTAGAAACAAGGGATCAGAGTTGTCACAGGCAGTATTTACTCCTAAGCTTTACAGGGAAAGTTGAGTTTGAAAGGGTGGTTTGCTAGCATTAACACTGAGAGGAGAAAGACAAGACTGGGGGTGTTAGCCTGTGTCCACACAAGACTGACTTAAGATCCTCTCCTTTCCTGCAGGTCAACATCGATGGAGGAGCCATTGCCTTGGGCCATCCTCTGGGAGCATCTGGCTGTAGGATTCTAGTGACCTTGTTACACAGCCTTGAGAGAATGGGCGGGACACGTGGTGTGGCAGCCCTGTGCATTGGGGGTGGGATGGGGATAGCAATGTGTGTTCAGAGAGGATGACCTGCCTGACAGCCATCAGCCTTGAAATGTTCTTGTTAAATCAGTGACACACTAGATAGTAGGTGAAATCAGAGGACCAAAGTGAGGACAGGAACCCAGGTGGACAGCCTGCTGAACTTTAATGTGAGTCACCCAGGGCTAAGACATTGCACCTGACACTTCTATAAATAAAAGGGAGATCCACTCAGTCATCAAGGGCTCCAGAGTGAACGGCATTTTCATAACTTCCATGTTTATCGTCTTTGCTTTCTGGGTGCAATTTTATCAGATCATCGATTCGAAGAATGGTGATTGCAGCTTCTGTTGCAAACTTCAAGCTCTTCACTTTAACAATGGTTGGTTCAAACACCCCTGCTTGCTTGTTGTCTCGTGGCTTTCCATTAATCAAATCAAGACCAATCCTGTAATGGTAGAAATCTGATTCAATGACCTCTTCCAAGCTGATATGGAGTATTCCAGCTATTCTAGTCCACAAGACTGGGAGTTCTAACAAGTGTACCTCTGGGAGTAGAA